>NC_092499.1:85193000-85549000 GCF_047511675.1 Marmota flaviventris | reverse complement strand
GGGCATGCCCTTAGTGACTTGCTTCCTCCAACTAGGTCCCGCTTTCCAGTAAATCTATTCAGCTGTCATTAGATTAATACACATGATGGTCAATGAACTAATTCATTAATGAGGTAGATGATCCAATCATTGCTTAAAAGTCCCACTTCTGAATCTTACTAGGCTGGGGACCATGCTCTCAACAAATGAGCTTTTGGAGCATATTTTGATCCAAACCACAACTATTCAGAATGATACTTTGTAATAAAGCTACCCTGATATATAATAACCTGTTATCTGGACACATTTTCTTGAACTTCTTCAAAAAGTTGTCATATATAGCTAGGAGAGCATAAGGTCATTTTTTTCAGTTTTGGTGGACAAAATCATACATGCCTAACTGAAAGGACTCATAAATAAATGTTGACTCAGCATAAGAAGAGTTTTTATGTCTCAAAATAACAACCAAGGCAACACAGCTGAAGTCTGGCTCACTGCAATATCTTGGGATCAAGAAGGATCTCTACCTTGTGCAGAAACTGACCACATGTTTTTAACTGGAATACCAAATACCTCCTGTATAATGTCCATTTTGTGGGGTCTAAGGACAGTAGAAAGCAGAATCTTCTTGTCTAGGACTTGGCATCTCTACATAAAAAAAAAAAAATCAGCCCTGTTTTTCCTCAATCTTAACGAACTTTGTCTGCAAGATAATCTTTAGAAGGAAGAGTGAAACCTGCTTTTAGCTCTTAGATTAATTTTTTAAGGGTTTATGTAATTTCATGCTGGCATTTTAAAAATCATAATGCTTACTAGCGGCTGTTCTTGTTCTTGTTTTATATATTTTAACCTATTCAACTCTATTTTATTTGGGTAATTTACCCTATGGCCATTCAAAGTCAAATATATAAAGTAGATATTGTTATGAGGGCATACTTTTTGGTACTAAAAGAGGACACTGTGGGTATGATAAATGATAGCCATATGGGGTGGAAAGAGAAAACAACTGTCCGTAATTTTTAAGAGAGGAGGCCTGGAAAGGATTGGGGAAAGACATTGCTCATCAGGAGATACTGAAGAAAAAAGTAGCCTTTAGAGTTAGGCAGCGTGTATAAACAGTGAGTTCCTTGTAGAAGTGCATACACTCGTCTCCCATCTCTCATTCTACCCCAGTGGGACTCGTTGCTTTTCCTTGAGCCTAGTACGCTTCCTCCCTTGTTCTACTGTGCTCTCCACACCAATATCTCATTTAGGCTTCAGTGAAAATGGCATCCAATGGGAAGGGCCTTTCCGGCCATCCCAGGAAGTGAAGAACCCTTCTTGCTCTGTGTGACGTCAACCTACTTCCAATCCATCTCTCTGCACAGAACTTACATGAGTGTACTGTTCTTTCATCATTGTCACTGCTCACTACAATGCAAGCTATGCGAGCAAAAGGACTTTGATTTCTTTCCTGTTGTCTTTTTGATATATAAAAACTTTGGTGTGTAGCAGGGGCTCAACACTTCTTGTTCAATGAAATTACAGACAGATGGAAATGAAGGATTCTTCAACGAAATCTTATTGTTTAGGAAATAAATGTATATTGTATAAAAAATGTTCATTGTACGCTTATTGTGAAATAAGTGAAGTCCTTGGCTACTCATCTATTTTGTTGATGGCCTAACACTCAACCACCAACAATAATAATTACTGCCAAGCAAAATAAAGTGTTTGTTTTAATAATGACTTGAGAATTTCTTGGCATTGACTGGCACTCTTCATTAGTTAAAAAAAAGAGCCTTTTGAATGGACAGAAGAGATCACAACATTAATGTTACTAGATGAAGATAAGTACAGAGTAGAACTATGTCTGGGTTGAATACTGTTGAAGAGTGTTTCTCCACCTGAACGTATTTATTTTTTTAAAGGAAACCATGTATACATAGAAATTTTACAAAATATTTAAAAACACTAAGAAAAAAATATGAATCACATCATCACATTCATCCTCAATAGTGACATTAATTTGATAAGTATCTTATGTAAGTATTGTAGATAAGATTCAGAAACTCTGGTGTCACATTATATGAGTATTTTAAAACTTGCTTTTTAAAAATCTATTTAATAGTATATCAAAAACATGTTCCCATATTATTAAATATAATTCTATACAGTTTTTAATATCTTCATATCATTTTATTTATGGGTGAAAATGACTAATTTGGCCATCCCCTATTGTTGGTTATTTAAGTTATGATTTTTCAGAGTTACAAACAATGTTTCAAAGGATATCTGTAGAATTAACCTTTATATCTACTTATGATTACACCCCTTAGGATGTGGAAATTCCACATCTTCATGAAGAAAAAATATACTCTTTCATTTATTTTATACTTCCCTCCAAATTATTCTCCAGAGATTATAGCCAGTTATTTTTCTACCATTAACATAGAAGGGTATATTAATTTTATATAATGATGAGAAAATGTTCGTATTTTGACAGCTAGCATAAATGTCTACTTTAGAGTAAAATCATCTTCATTTGGAAACATGAACACATGCTTGTGGTCATAGGCAAATTCCCAGAGTGCTTGGGACCCATCGCCTGCAGTGTCTTAAGGGAGTGGGAATAGCTTCATTGTAAAAGACAAGGGAGAAAGAAATATGTTTTTCATTCTGAATTAAGTAGGATGGTGAGAGTCCTGAATTAGTCAAATGGCTAGTAAAGCCCCATAGTTACAAGTTTCACTGTGCATGAATATCATTACTTATAGCAAAACAAAATACAACTGCTGAAATTATTTACATTGCTATTATAAAAACCCATCTTATGTAAAGAGAAGTTTATTTATGAAACTTGTGTGCATGGGTAATTTAGGAAAAGTAGAAGGGAGTCTAATAGTTAGTAGAAAGTATTCAAGGCCAGTTTTGTTATTGTTTTCATTAGATCAAGAATAGTGAGGAGAACAGAAGCTCTTAAGTCATGTTTCCTATTGGTCATAGTGATACAGGTAAAATCATAAAGTGACTGTTAAAGTAAATCAGCATGAATAAGCTTACGCCCAGGTAGTGTTGACAGATTGAGCAAATGAAAAATATGCTAGACTTATGCCAAATCTATTGTTCATTGCTGGTCTAAAATTCAAATTAAACTGGGTGTCCTCTATTCTACCTGGCAACTCTACCCCTGTGTTTCTTACAAGGATGAGGGAGCATTACATTAAATGGTAACAGAGTGAGTTTTGTTATAAGATTACTGAACAACCCAAGTCAAACAAGTGGATTCAAAGACTTGCAGAGGGTAGTCCTCTGTGATTAGGGTCCAGTGTAGTAGTTCTTTTTAATCGTTATCTCATGAACCAAACAAACTTTATGTAATCCCTAAACTGGACACCATAATGATCTTTATTTAGCCTGTTTTGTGCAGTGCCCAATACCCTGAGACACAGATACTTAAAATGGATTAAGGCTGTGGTTATCTTGATCTCTTAAAATGTGAAAAACTAGACACTGAATGGCTCACTGCATTCCCTGACTTGAGAATAGAAGAGATGAAAATCTCAGCAATTGCTTTATTCTGACTGATGTCACTGCCCAAGACAATTACCTCTCTGGCTTAGCTCCATGTTAGATATTTTGCCCTCAACAGTACTAAAGAAAGTTATTGACATTATTTATCATTGATTAATATTGAAAATGAGTTGTATTGATACATCATTTGTAAAACACAATATTACTGAAATGTAATCTATTAATATCTATTTCTATTGCTCTAATGTGGTAGACCTTACAAATGTAGTACATTGCATTGATTTTGGTGTTAGAGACGTGGGGTTCAGACACTTGTTAGCCACTTCATCTACTAAAGACTCAACAATTCCACCCTTAGGTTTATATGCAAAATACATGCATTTCCAGGTGTTTCAAACAACTTATCACAATAACAACAACAACAAAACCCCACTAGAAACAATTAAACTATCACTCAGTAATAATGGATATATGTTAACAATAAATAAACTAGAGAAATATGTAATGATGTTGATGAAAATCACAAAGTCAATGCTAAGTGAAAGAATTCATGCTCACCCCCAAAAAAGACATGTCCCCAAATTCTACTTATATGAAGATAAAAAAGCAGGCAACATTAAACTATTACTATCAGGTTTAGGGATACATGGTTAGGCATAAAAACACAAGAAAAGCAATAACTATTAAAATCATGAGAATATCTTTGAGGAAAAGGAAGGGGCAGTCTTTGGGAGGGAAATGAGAGGGGACATGTGGGCGCAGGCAATGTGTTGATTCTTAATATAGTAAGCAGATGTTTGGTTTATGAAAAAAAATCACTGAGGTGTGTGTATCTTTGCTTTTTGTATGCTATATTTTACAATTAAAGGTTAAAATTAGAATAATGTTCAGATTAGTTTCAATGAAATGATATGCTCTTGATATATAAGAGCACAAATTAATATAATTTTCTCACAGTTTTTATTTAGACTGTAAAACTTTCCTTGATGGACTCATTAGCATCAAAGAAGTGATATGTTCAGTTCTAAAAACAGCATCTTTTATAGGACACCTCTTGCAGGATAGTTAATGGTAGGAGATTTTAGAGAAAAATAAGAAGTGCATCACTGAAAATATTAATGATATTCTTATTTGATTTTGAAGTACCTGTTCAGGATTTTGCTTGGGATTCTTACAGAATGATATAACCGAGTATCTTGCACGGAGCTATTATTTAGCGATTGAATTTTGTAAAAGCACCTCACTATTGATTGTCATTCAATATTGTAACAATATATAAGCTCATGTTCTACTGAGTTAATGTATTAGATGGTTTTCCACATTAATCTATTAATCTTATCAGATGTATTTATAAACCTAAAATTACAAATCTTTTTTCCTCTTTCTGATAAGCGTTATCTTACAGGTTAAAAGCCTAACAAAACCAAAGAATTGGATTTGTACCTTGGATTTGTAAATGTTTGCAAGAGCAGGTATACCTTTGTTTTCCCCCTCCTGTCCCTGTAACCAGGGAAATGCCTCCCATAGACTGGCTTAGGCCGTTAGCACAAACTCCACTGTGGAATCAGTGGTAGAGCCTCATCCAGGCACTTGGGCTGCATGCAGATGAAACACCCAGGATTTTGCCAGAAAAAGAGGCAATAGATGCCAGAGAGTCAAATAAAAATGTTTATCATACATCTTAAGGTCAATCTTTTCTTTCCTTTGATATGCATGTGTTAAAGTGGCAAAGAACATGGGTCTCTTTTAGATCTGGATAGTTTACTTTCTGATGATTTACGTTTAAGTATATCCATGAATTAATAACACCATCTTCCTAACAGTTTTTTGCTTAAACAGCTCTGAGGCTGAGGTGTTATCATTAACCCTACCTATAGTAAAGCCCAAATTGATTTTTTTCAACAACAAAAAAAGATGTAATAAATCAGCACCTGCTCTGAGATGAGAACTCTGACTCTGATCAATTAGGTCAGCTCTATATACAGAAAGAATGAATAAGTCCTAAGTCCTTATTCCCACTTGGAGTACTATCAATGGACAGGAGAGACTATACATTGGGTCTCAGACCGACCAAGTGAGACAACACAGTTACCTCGGATTTCCACAGTTTTTCTTCAACTCTTAGCCAGTCCATATTGTGTTGAAGAGCTATGAATGACAATACTGAGGTCAAAAAGGCACTCTAGTTTCAGTACATCAGACAATAAGGATACAAACAAAGCTCCTTTTACCGGCTTCCAGTGACGCATGAAGAAACCCATTATTGGTCCATTTGTATGTTTTCTCTAAAATGGCAACCCTTGGCAGTGATGTCATGGTAATGATATGTTACAATGCCCTGCAAAGAGCTCCTGCAGGAAAAGGCTGTGGAAGCACAGTCTTTCTCCTGTTATGGAGAAAGGTCACACTCTTGTCGCTCTTGCTGACATGGCACAAGTACTAATCTCTGCACTTTGTAGTCAACCAGAATGGAGTGGGCACATTAGACAGCTTGTCCAGGGTTCCCGACTGCACTAACTGTAAATTAGCTTGGGCCTACGCATGCACAAGCAAAAACCCCAGTTTAGACTTTCTTGCCCAAAGTACTGTAATGATAGTCCTTAGGCCTGTCATTACTTCTGAAATTACAGTCAAATGGCTATGATTTGGCAGCTACCAGAGGAAAAAGACTCTTTTATTGAGGCATTTTTGCTAGATCATTCTGCACTGTTGCGATGTTGATGAAGGCCACCTTAGGAAGACAGAAACAAGGTGAGATAAGAGAAAACAAATCTGAAAAGTTTTTAGTGCTCATAGGATATTTGAACAATTATAATCTCTTAATAAAGTGAAAATAAATCTAGGTATATTTAAGTTAAGGTTTAGCTGTGTATGATATCTTTTTCTCTTATTATAACTTAAGGATTCTTATAAGCATTATGTCTCGAGAACAGAGGGTGTGTGGTTGTTCTGCAAGCATTTTATTCTTTAGACTGAGGCACCAATTTAAACAAATGAATAATAATCTCTATTTAGAAATGTGCTTGATTTGCTTTGTAGTCATACTAAAACATTCATATGTATTTATCAGGCTTCCTATATTTTTTCCTCTTTTTTTAACTTTGCAACAGAAATAGACACCATTTCCCTTTCTTACATTTTGGTCTTCAATTTTTTTATTGTACATATACCCTTCCTAAAGGAAATTGTAGTCAGTTTTTTGTTTTTTCTTTTTTTGTGGGGGAGAATGTTTCCATATTGTTAGCAATTCTTGTAGTTGTGATGTTGTTTTACTCCTAGTGGTATTCTGTATTCTCTTTTATTATGTAATAGTTTGAGGAAAATTATAAAAAGAACTGTCAACAGGATTTTCTGGCCCATCCTGCTTCTCTATTACTTCAGTTACCTGTATCCAAAACTCATTATTGGCAGCACACTGGATCCTGTGGATGTCAGCACTACCGTGATTTTCCTTGGTAACATATTTCAATGTTGTGCAATAGTGTGGAAAGGAAATGTTGCAGTTCTCCATTATTATTATAATTGGATCAAATAATGTTGAGTCCTTATTTCAAAACTTGATCTAACATCCATAAATAAAACTAAACCTCAAAGTTTCCCAGGGAAGTGGAATATAAGGGAGGCAGATGCTACAGAGTATTTTCCACCACCAAGTCCGTGGTGGAAAATGATGAGTATGTGTTCACTTATCCTTCCTGAGTGAGGCATGGAAAAGGGGTAATGTAGTTCTTGGTTTTGGGCCCCGAGTCCCATAAACTAAATAATTTAGGTATTGTTCTGAAAGAATAGAAATTAAATTGTTAGATAAGTGCCCATTAAAGTGCCCCATTAAAATGGGGGGTGATGGAATGTATTCAATCTACTCTTTCTTTTGCCATGTTTTTGTGTCTACTTTTTTTTTGGTACTTGACGTGGATCAACTTTTTCCTATCTCTGTGATGCACTAAAAAGAAAGTTTTATAAAGCCTTAATCCATTTTAGGAACTTGTGCTCTATTACATTCAATCTGGGAAGTACTTTGAGGGAACTATGAGTATTTTGCTTTCTGCCCTCTGTCTTTAGGGGCAGTGTAATAAAATAGCTTTAATAATAGGGAACGGAAATGGGGGAAAATCATGTGACCAAATGACTTATGGAGAAACATGTTTCCCTGGTGTTCCCATTCATTTATCTCTACTGTATAATGCATTTTTCTTGTTTTACTGGGTAATTAAACCTTCAACACTCCCAAGTTTGTGAGGAATCTGAATCCCATTACAGGGAGATGCCTGAGTTTGATTCCCTTCTATTATTATCAGGAGTTGGCCTCTTTTAAAGGGAATGCTTTTGATAATGCTAGGAGAGGTCTCTAAGGAGAGTCCCTTCCCTGGGCAAGTTAAGCACTGTCACATGTCTTGGCAGGGTTTGCTGAACTTTTAGGTTAACTTCTACAGCTGTTTCTCCCCCTCCCACCTAAATTTTGTTTTAAACTTATTGCCTTGTCTGCTTCTTAATAGAGCAGGATCGTTTTTCAGAGGTAGAGCCATTCTTTTCTTTCAAGTTACATTTTTATGAAAAAGAAAAAAAAAAAGAAAAGTAAAAGAAGAATCCACATCAAAGCCCTTATGAGAGAGACCACAGGTTTTCTGCATGTGTCTCCTCTAGTATAACAGTAGTCTGATACCAACCCTGGAGATGAATTACTTAAAAGTTACACTTTCTATTCTGACCCTTTAGATTTAAAGCCAACTCTTGTGTCATGTGTCTTTAATCTGAAATGCACAGCAAGGATTGTAATTTGCATTTATTTGCTTTTTGAGCTATGGAAGAAAAAGCTATAAACTTGTTTTGCATGTGGCCTCTCTTTTGGATGCTTGGATCATGCAACTTTATTCAATTTTTAAAAATCACAAATAAGCAAAATAGAGTGGCTCTAACTTGTTTTCCTTAAAAAAAATTATACACATAGTCAACTATGCATTTGACTTGCTTAAGAATGTACCTATCTGGCATCCAGAAGATGAGGTAATTTCACAACGTGGCAGTTTTGGACAAGAACTCTGCAATATGTATATGCTTCTAGAAATAGAAAATGCAATATGAAAGACTGAATACTATTTTGGCTGGTTTAAAGACAAATCAGGTGAAACTATATTCTAAAACTTTAGCAACCAAATGAAATAATGTGTAAACAAATGAAAGAAAAGTTTTAAATCTTGAAGAAGTTCTTTTTCTTTTTAATCTCTTAAATTAACTGATTTTCAATTATATTTGGCTTCGATGAGATATTATTACTTTATGAGATTTTAGAGCTATATTGACGTTTATCAGTATTGGATCATTTTATAGCTAATAAAATGATTGAAAGAGAAGTAAACATTTTCCTTTTTTTCTTACTAAAAAGAGCTTGTGTGGCATTTTAATTTTAAATATTTCTCTGGAAATGAAAAATTTGTACATTATTAGATTAATATGAAAACAGAGTTTTTAATGGTTCAATAGAAAAGACTAGTTGGACACTATAAGGGACCAGATTTTGGTTGTGACTCTGCTGTAAAGTGTGATGATGTTTCAGGCACTGAACTTCTGAGTCCTAGTGTCCTAATCTGTGATATGTCACTTTACTCTAATAGTCTATAATGCTATATATACATATTTTTGATCATGTATTTTCATTTTAAACCTCATTGATCTAGTTAATATTAAGTTAGTATTGCTAATATAATCTTGATTCCAGTTTCTCTCTTTAAATCAGGAGCCTGGGTTGCATATCTTAGCACCAAGAATAGTGTACTCCCTACTCCCTCAAAAATAAAAACAAAATTCTCTCCAAGAGCACTAAAAGCTCAGAAACCAGATGTGGTTTATGTAGGTATTCATCATGAATTGGCAGCAAATTATAATTATAGAGACAACCAAACCCAAAGACACACTTAAGAACTGAGCAAGAGCGACAGAGATTTAAGTGATCCTGAAAGGAAAAGACTTCTTAGAAAGTATTTAAATGTCTTAATTTTTTCAACTTTGCAGAATGGTAATATAAATGAGGAAGAGGTCCTCTATCCTGGCCTTAATAAGAATATCTGTCCTGCTCTGGAATCCTCTAGTTAGGGTACAGGTCTCACTTGGGCCTAGCAGTATAACACATTATTGGAATTAGAGAATGCTCTGATTTCAAGTGCACTGGGATTGAAGTTTGACTATACCATTTACTAAAACTTAACTGTGGAAAATTACTGAGTTTTTTTTTTTTTTTTTTTTTTTTTTTTTTGTTGTTGTTGTTGTTTTCCTTCATTCAGCTCTAAGAAGGGAAAAGTTCCTGGTAGGAACTATATTACAATTGTAAATATTCTACACCCAAAACAAATTAAATGCTCGATAAGCAAGAGATGTTAGTGATAGTAGATGGATTCTCTTCCCCGATTTACAGTCTCCAGAGATTTTCAATTTACCCTCCAAAGATAATCTCTGGAGGTTGTAAATCAGGGCAGCATTAACAGGGAGCTTGGAAGCATGAGGCACTATCTATGTAGGGCCTGGATGTGGGGTACACTCCAGCAGAAGGCTTTTGGGGAAAGCTTTAGAGCAAATGCAGATCAATTACAATATCTCCAGCTTTTCATTGAGAGCTGGCTTCAGGAGGCCGTCTGCTTTGACTGAAGTGAGGAATTAATTTCTCTTTTGCATACAGACGGTATTGTGAGACAAGATACATATTTTCATGTAGCAACTGTATTATTTTTCTGATATTACAACAATCCTATGTGTTTTATGGTGGATGTTTATGTTATTTTTCTGCCAGGATCCTTTCCATCTCTCCTGGAAGCAACCCACAATGCTCCTCTGAAACAAAGTTGCTGTCTTTCCCAGTTCCAAGTGGTTTGCATGAAACTGATGCTACTCTTAGCTCCCAGGGATGCACTGAGTAGCTTAAATTGTGGATCAGTATGTTAAATTACATCTTTTAACAGGGAATGATTTTGGAGTGGGCACTTGAAGACCTGAAGTCTTGTTGGGAGTCTCAAGATTTTTGCTTGGCATGCAGGGACATGGGTTCTTTACTCCCTCTGGACATGAAGAAAGAAACATTGGTTTTGGGAATTGCCAGGATCACCTTGGGGGTATCTGAGTAGAAAATATCTGAAAAAAAAAAAAAACAAAAAACTATCAACAACGCAAAAGGGAGACAGACAGATGCTTTACTTTCAATGTGCCTTGCAGACTCAAAAGTTTCACTCTTTCTTATCATATTACTCATCTGTTTATTTACAAAATCTCCACTTGTAAATGATGGAAGCTGATCTGGATAAATCCTTAGCTGGCATTTCAGTTATCAGAGAATTTTTTGTATAAGCTAGTTTTGATTGTGTCTTCTGGAACTCTGAATACATTAATTATATATTTGTTAATAATAGAAAATTTAGAAATAAGCAAAGAGAAGAAACTATGATTCTAGCTATAATCTTTATATCCATAAACCACTATATATTTTGGCATTATATATACAAGCATACCTTTGTGTATATATACTCATGTACAATAAAAGTCTTTAAAAAAGTAATAACACTACATTTTATGAGTTTTTTGCTAACATTATTATATATCATGATGTGTTATACTATAATCTTACATTTAATGAGTCTCAAAATATTTTATTTATGGCTATACCATAATTTAAGCAATTTATACACTTAAATTGGAACTGCATTTTACTGATATAAGTGATGTTGTGATAAACATACTTATACATCAGGCTTGGCACCTGTTTTCAAATCTTTTCCTTAAAAAACATTTTATTGATACATTATGAGTATACATAATAGTGGTAATAATTGTGACATATTAGTACATACACCTAACATAATTTGGCAAATTTCATTCCCTAGTCCTCCCTTTCTGCCTTTTTCCTTTCCTGTTCTTAAATATTTTCAAAGGAAAAATTGTGAAAAGTAGAGTTGATGATTAATGGGCCTGAAACATTTGAAATATAGATGTATAGATGTGTAGACATGAGGTAGAGATTTTGCAATTAGTAACCTGCATGAAGGAATTTTATTCTCTTAAATCTGCAAGAAATTTAAATTATAGCCATGTTTACATGGAGCTGCAAGTTATCCAAGTTGGTTCATTTTAGTTTAACAAACAAGTTTTAGGTTTTTTTTTTTTTTTTTTTATTCATTGCCTATCTACGTTTAACTATTTTTTAAAGGTAGAACACTAAAGTCATAAAGATCATATAGTAAGGAAAATGTTTAATCTACTCTATATAATAGCATCTGATTGTTTGTAACTGCATTTAGTATTGCTTACCTCGAGAAAATAGTTGGTATGTAGAAATATATAAGAACGTGTGATTCTGTGTAACAGAATAGGCAACCCTTTCTTAACTAGAGCTATTTTCCACCATGTTCCTATTTAACTAAAGATGTTTTTAAAGGGTATTTTCAAAAATCTGATCTAGTAACTTGAAAGATTCCACTTTCTAAGGTCAGAGCAGATATGCCTCTAAAGATTTTTAAGAGAATGGAAAGAATACAGAGGAAGATGGGAAACAAAAGGAGAGACAGGTTCCAAGTAGCATTGATGATTTGACCCAGTTGTGCCCCTAAGTCACTCTGTTTGGTCAAAGAAAGTGTGTAGGACTTGCCTTTCTAGCCACCAAACTTACCTGTCTTAAAGCTGAGTGATTGGGGTCACTACAATGTAACATTTCAAAATACTCATCTGGTTTGGCTGAAATATCCTCTTAGCAACACTCTAATTTTTTCAGGTCAGGGTTAAGGTGCACATGACAGCACTGTTACTGACCAGAGAATTATCAGACCCCTAAAGATGTAATTGCTAGCAATACTAAGGGCAGAGAGAGAGAGAGAGAGAGAGAGAGAGAGAGAGAGAGAGAGAGAGAGATATGCTTTTTTAAATCCCATTTCACAAGTGGCTATACCTTTCTTGCCTTGACAGGAAAGTAGATCTTCTTGAAATGCTTCAACTGACTTCTTTGTCTGGATAGGATGAACACTTGAAGACAAAAACCTTCCTGATCCCTACAGCTATTTCCGTTAACTCCTTAAAGACCAAATCCTGCGTGCGCTCAGCTGCTGAACTGTTTAATGAGGTGCCACTGATTTTAATGGGGCAAAAAAGATGGATGATTTACACCAGATGTCCATAAGGGCCATTCGGGGATTGCTTTGCTGGACACGTAGTACATCATGTTGCTCGTTGAATTCTTAAGGGGTTAACTTGACCTTTCCCTTTAACACAGCACTAAAAATAATGTAATTTCCATTCTTGGTGTCTCTTTTATTTATATAGAAAAGCTTCATGACAAACCCACCAGGCCTCTGAGAGCAAGTTTCTCATTTATGTCTTTGCCATCCATAAACCCTAGTGGGTGATTTTGAAAGTGAGAATAGACACCCGTGGATGTTTCACTCATGAGCATGGTCCAGGCTTTTATTACCCACATTTCCAACATTGAATCATTTCAGAATGAAGGACTCTTTTCTGAAGATTGTTGGTCAGTGTTGTAGACCTCATTTCTAGAAAGTTTATTCCAAACCATGTAATCAATAATTTTGCCCCTTGGGATATGAAAATACTTAAAAAATAAAGAGAAGGGAAGCACAAGTCTTTTCTTTAATATACATTCTTGGCATATTACACTGTATTCATTATTTACTAGATTTTGGTGCTATATGCTTCATCATTTGTTAAAGGTTTTCAAATCTGAAATCATTAGAGAATTAAGACCATGGAAACTTGAGTGATATGTATGTGGAGTCTTAATTTAGAAACTTATCTGTTTAAGAACAGGACCAGTCTTTGGTGTTAACATTGTACCTCTCTTGCTTGGGCCCAATGTAGGACTGGACATTCTACCCTTACACATTTACCCAACTCCTTATAAAAAAGTGAGAACTTATTTATCTGATGGTTACCATGAATTCAGAGAAGTTTCATCTTTTGTCATTTATTTCCTTCAAAGATAAGATTATAGAATTGATTGCAAAAGAAATATATAAACTCAAAGGCTTATATAAATCACCAACAACGGAGGACCTTTGTTGCAGAGGATCTGAAGAGCAACCAATGACTATGCATTATTTCTTTCTTTTGTCTTCTGCTTCTGTTTTAGGCTTTACCTGTAGTTTTGGTCTCTAGATAAGGAATTTGATTTTTCCTCAACTGTAGCATATCAATGTACATAGAGTTGAAAAATACATTTCTGTTTTTCTAGTTGTAAATTTAAATCTTGTATGTTGATATTTTTTATGTCTGTGTATTCATTTGTGAGGCTCAAATGTTTTTATTGGAATATGTAGCAACTTGCAAATTAGATTGTCTTCTTTAAAATTATTCCTTGTGAGACCAAAGAAGAAAAAAGGAGCAGAGGGAAAGGAGAACAGAAACACATGGTAAGAAAGAGAAGATATCTTTCCCCTCATCTTTTTCTGATATCACTGACAATCATTTATTTTTTGCACATACACATTGAAATATTTATGTTGCTATTTAAGTACAAAACACCCTTGTTATGTGTTTAGACAATATTTCTCATCTTCACCAATTACTATTTTTTCTCAGATGAAAAAGGATGTGAGCTTTTCCACCATTATCTTTAGTGATCTTCATTCTGTTTTCACATTTTTTAACCTTAGTTATTTTATGTGACGATCCTTACAATGCAACGATATTTAATGTAAGCTCACTTTTTGCAAAATTTTGCTTTATAGGTATACACTTTCTCTCATTTCTTCCCTTCTAAACTTGTGTTCCAATTATAAGTATGTGGTGAGATTAAGCACAAAAATATCCTAAAATTACCAGCTTTCCTTGTAAACCCACTTATCAAGAGATGAGGATCCTTTAAATCTGGATTAAACTTGGTAGACTGTGACTTCTATGGATCAACAGAACATAACACAACTGCTAGAATCCAGTCCTGAGTCTGAGCCTCTAAAGGTCTTCTATCCATATGTGCTCTTTCTCCTACACCTATGCCTTCAACAAAGAGACCATACCTGGACTGGATAATGAGATACCTATGGCCCAGTCACCCACATTGTTCCATCAGGCATATTAGTGAGCCTAGTTTAGACCAGAGGAACAACCAGTTGAGCCCAGTCTATTTCTTTAGCCCACAGTATTGTGAATAAATAGATGCTTATTATTTTAAGACATTCCTTATGATGTGTTGTTATTCAGAATAGCTTTACATTAATTAGATTTAGATTCAGATTCAAAATTAGTTATTGCTGCTAAATAGGAAATTTTACAAATCTGATATAATTGTATTCTTATTTCTATGATAAGGTGCTTCTTTCCCCCGACTTTATGTTCTGTTAAGATTTTCTTTTGTCCTTGATTTTCTTTAATTAAAATATCATACAACTAGGATCAGTCATGTCTGTGATGTCATGTATGTAGGTATATTTCCTGCTGGATGTTTTCTGGACCTGTAGTTTTATGTCTCTCATCAAGTTTTGAAAGTTTTTAGCCACTTTTATTTCAAATATTTCTTCTCCTCCATTTTATTTTTTACTTTCTAGTATTCTAGGTATGCATATATTATACCTTTTTCAGTTGTTTCATGATGCTTGGTGATCTGTACTTTCTTATCCTGTTTTCTCTTTTTAGTTTGGAGAATTTCCATTGATCTATCATTAAATTACTGGGTTCTTTCCTCAACTGTGTCATGCTTTGTTTCTGGTGTTTTTCATTTCTAGAATTTCCTTTTGATTATTTCTTAGATTCCCATCTATCTGCTTACATTACTCATCTAGTCTTGTATGTTGTCTACATTTTCCTTTAGAACCCACATTAATTATAGCTATTTCAAATTCCTTATCTGATAATTCTAATATCAATGTCATAACTGAGTCTGATTCTGACACTTGCCTTTTCTTTTCAGATTGTGTTTTTTTTCTTACTTTTGACATACTTTGTAAATTTTTTGTTGGAAGCCAGACATGTTGAATCAGGTAATAGGAACTGAGATTTCTAACGTAAATGGAATTTATGTTAATCTGAATAGGATTTGGATTGTGTTA
The DNA here is from genome assembly GCF_047511675.1 of Marmota flaviventris. Classification (NCBI taxonomy): domain Eukaryota; kingdom Metazoa; phylum Chordata; class Mammalia; order Rodentia; family Sciuridae; genus Marmota; species Marmota flaviventris. The sequence continues at coordinate 85,533,476 of NC_092499.1, read as the reverse complement.
ATATTTTCTGTAGTTGCAGGTGCCAAAGGCTTCACATTCCTCCTAAATCCTTGTTTTTGTCTTCTCTATAGCCTTAGGACTTCCTGAAGTATTCCTCCTGAGATACAGTGAGTGTTCTACAGCTTTATTAGCTGTGCAGAACTGTTATTTTTCTGTATTCCTATCGTCACTGTGAATTTTGGGAGAGTGAGAACATTCTGTAGTCAATTTTTTTATGGGCCCATGTCTCAAGGCTACAACTTTGCAAGTGTTTCTTGATAACAGCTTTTATCCCCTGCTTCCTAGTCTTTCCCTTGTCAGCTGTATTTCCAATTCATTTCCTTTAATGCTGAACCATTGTTGGTTATAATTTCCCTTTCCTCACTTAGATGAGACAGGAAGGCTGGACAGTGCAGTACAGGGTGGAACCTCTTTCCTCTGGCTGAGAGCTTTCACAGTGTCTTTCTGTAAAGTATATCTTAGTTATTATGGAAGAGGCCAAGGGAGTATATTTCACAGTGATTCCTTTTCTATCTTCCTGACAAAGTCAAGGGAGTGATCTTTCTCAGCTTTTTACCGTAACATTTTAGAGTTCCTGGAGGTAAGGTATTTTCCAAAAGTGTGTGAGCTCACTTATAATTGTGACTCTAGAAGTATCTCACTTTCACATAAGCCTTCTATTCAGTCTGCAACAACTTGGTAAGTTACCATTGAAGTGTCCCCACCAGTTTACAACATTAGCAGCTCTGCTCTAGGTTAGCACATCTCAGCTGTGACAGTCTGGATGGTGCCTCTTGATTTGGGTATGCCCGCTTGCTCTAAGATCTCAGTTATTTGTTAGATACTAGAAATATCACTGATTTTTATTTGGCCAGCTCTATTCTTTAAGGACAGAATGAAGACTTTTCCCATAACGGAACTAAACTTATGGATCCACTGAAACAATGTCTGCATGTTACAGGATGAACTATTGTGTCATTTCTGCAATACACCTCCCTTTAGGCCTCTCTAAAGATAGTCTGAGATCTTCATCTCCTACATGAAATTCTTTCGATAGAGCAAAGGTATTTTTATTTTGTTCAGCCAAACAGAAGATTGTCTACCAAAATGTTTTAGGGAAAGATTTCAAAGATATTATTCCCTGTGTGCATGCACCATTAAATCCATTTACAGAATGTGGGGTGTCTCTAAATGCTAAGTGATCTTTTAGAACATTCTAGATCATTCTACACTCCAACCTAAATAACCATAAGTTGCTTCTCATTTCGTCTCAGGGCACATACTACAATCATTAAATAAAGGAGAGGAGTTGTTCCATGATCTGATTCTGCCTTCGGCTCTAATCTCTTTTTATGCCTCTGTACCTCTCATTCAATAACTTTACCACAAATCCTCCTGAAGTTCCTTCAACATTCTTTCCATGTCATGGCCTCCTCTGTGTCATTACTTATGACCATTATGCTCTTTCTTTCCCTAGGTAACTTCAACTCATGCTTCAGTTTTCAGTTTGCTAATTTTTCAGGGAAGTCTTCAGTTTTTTTTATCAGATTGTCTCCTTAATACTTTCACAAAACCTTTTGTATTTTGCCAAAAAATACTGTATTTAATTATTAAGGTTCTCACGTAACTCATTATTTAATATATCTCTCTCAATTTACTATGAACTCCAAGAGGTCAGGGACTACCTGTCGTGTTCACTGCAGTATATCTTATACCATCAGACTTCCTGGACAATATTTTTGAGTGCATGAATTATGAATGAATAAAAATTCAACCTCCATTTTCATCTCATGAAAAACCAAGTCCTTGATTTAGAATTAGGAGCCACAGAAGCTTAGAGAGGCAGTTTTTACATGACCACAGGTTCCCAAGAAGAAAACTAGGAGCAGAAATTTGGCTTGAGTAATGATATGCAATTTCTCCTCTAGGGAAACTCAAAAATATTTATAAGGGGACTGTATTTCTTACAGTTTTACAGATGTGGGCATGACTTAATTTCTTTGGATACCAAAGGAAAGGGTAAACCCAGAAGGGTGGAGAGCTCAGGGCCACTCAGGTTACAGCAGCAGTAAAAATATGATTATCATTATTATCAACTAACTAATCTGTTCTCTTCAAGTTTCTCAATGATTGGAATGAAGCATGAAAAAAATACCTCAAAGCCACTGATGACAGAATAATCCCCTGGGCAAGTTTTGTGGTGATCTTGAAACTCCTGAAATCATTCCAGGAATTCAAGTTTGAAGATAACCTTCAGTGGCTGCTTCCAATGAGTGTCACACTTCATTCATGGGGTTTGCTGTGGGGACACAACTGTGTTATTCTTAATAATCCACAATATAAAGGATTTGTTGGATAGAGATTTAAATTCATACAACTTATCAAGTGAAAACATTATACTAAGTGTGCTCTTATATATTACCACATTTGTCATAAACTCTCCATGAAATAGACATCTTTATTTCCATTTTTGTTTTTTACAAATAATAACTGAAACTTAGGATGAAGAACTTTCTTAGCCATAGTTATATGTTCATATAGTTAAATTTAGTGACATCAATAATATATAAACCTTAATTTTCTGATACTCCTGAAGTTGTATATCTCATTTTTTTTTTTGGTAAACAGTATTATGATTATTACCAGTATCTATAGCACTTTTGGAATTATTTTCATTATTACCATGGTTTTTCATACTTAATCACTGCCTTAACCACTTACACTAATAGCATTCAACCTGTGCATTCACTGAGCAGCAACATAGATCAGTGTTTTTTTGTGCCCAATTTTATAACTTTTGTCCAAAATCCAATTTAAAGAAAGAATATCCTACTCTTCCAACCAACACTCTTCAAATATGTGCATGTAAACAAGAAAAAAATGGAAATGTGTAGGATATCAAGTCTCTGAAAGCAGCTGTTACACATAGAAAGTGAGCACACTTTATGGCAGTTTTTAGTATCTGTTCCAGCTGCAAATGTGCAATATAATCTGAAAATTATACTGAGTAGTATTCATTTAAATGTGTAAACTTTATTGACAAGAAGACAGCTTCCAAAGAAATAGCAGAGCCCATTTTGTCAATTTTTGCATAGAGGAATTTTTTGGTAAATAAGGACAGAGCAGAGGATGATAACTTATATGACACTTTAAATTGCAACTCAAGGCATACAGCCAATTTTGCAACTTGCTTAGCTTATACAAGAAAATAATTTTGTCTAATTAGAACACAAGACAGTCTTGTTAAATATCTCACATGTTGGTATTCTTTTACATGGTGTATATGCGTCTTACCATGCACATGAGTTAGATAGACAAAGACACATTCACAAAGTATTCTCATTACAAGGAAAACCAAATGAAAATGTAAGTGACTCAGGGATGGAAAACTCATTCTACAGAGCAATGAATACTTCATAATCTATATGGTATATAACCATATTCAGATTGAGTAATACAGTTTGCTGAATTTTTTCCCCTTTGTCTTGTTCATACACAGACATAACCACAATTTGTTTTCCTCTTAATATATTAGCCTCATGAATTACATCAAGAAACTTTTTTCATTCTTGCTGCAGATAGGAATTATGCATTATCTACTCCTTGAAAGATTTATTGAATTCATCTATAATCCAGTTGAATATGGATTTTATAGCTATTGGTTGAGACTTGTTTTTCTTTTTGGGGCCCATTTTTTAAAGTTTATTTTATTTTCTAAGTTTTTAAATTGAGTAGACTATGTTTTGATAATATTTTTCTTATTATTTTAAAAGTCCTTCTGTGTTTGGAATATTTTCCTTTGTATAATTGAAATTCCTTATTTATATCTTCTCTCTCTCTCTCTCTCTCTCTCTTCATTAGCAGAAGTTCATCATATTTTGTCCAAGTACCAGCTTTATGTTTTATGAATATTCTTAACTTTTTTGTTCTGTATCTTATTGATTTTTGCTTTTATTTTCACTATGTTTTATTGCTGTTTTTAGTTTTTTCTCTGTACATATCATTCAAACTTTGTGAGTTGAATGCTTAGCTCCATATTATTTTATCTTTCCAATTTTCTTTTTCTGCCGCACATTTTGGACTGTAGAGTTTTCAATGATGCTTAATTCTAAATATTTTATTATTTCTCTTGCATTTCCTTTTAAATACAAAGAAAATATAACTAATATATCACATATATAGAAATTTTAGTTAGCTTTTAGTTACTAATTTATGTATTGTCTTTAGGGAACATTAACTATGATTTCATCTTCTGAAATTTACTTTGTGGTCAAGTACAGGACTCATTTCTGTAAATGTTCAATGCATATAAAAATGTACTTTCTTTTTAAGTGAATAATTTTTAATAAGAAACAGTTGGAGCTAATTAATTAAATTAGTTCCTTATAGCTCCCATATTGTGTTGTTGGCTTTATCTAACCTTTTCTGAGACTTACTTGTTAAAAAATCAACAGTAAGAATTATTGGTTTACCTATATAATTGTTAGTTTTTGGTTTACATATTCTTAGACAACACTTTGAGGTACAGATATTTTATTTTTATTTATACTTAAGACACTACTTTGCCTCGAATTCTAGAATATTTATCAGAAAGATTACTACTTCAACTTTCTATTTGTTTATAAACCAATGCTTCTCAAATCACTGTGGAGAAAGGCTGGATTTGCTAAATTTCTTATTCTATTTCTACTTCATTTTACTTTTATGAAGTGCTGTAAATATGGTTCTCCAAAAAATAAAACAAACAAATTTATACAAAATATAAACCTATGTTTTTATTAGTATACTTGACATACATGGAATTTCTCTGTCAAATTTCTTTAATGATTCATAATTCTGGCTCATTTTTCAAAAGAATAGCTCTTTTGTCACAAATTGTTAACAAAAAGGTCACAAACTGGTGTTAATCTGCACTGTGCTTCAAATAGCCTCATCATAGGAAATATGGCTAGATCTTGGGTATTTATTTAATCTAACCTCAGTCTGTTTAATCCATTGGTGAGTTTAATCCATTCAATTTTTTTTTTTTTTGGAATTGCAGACACTTTAAATTTATTTCTGCTATCTAGATAGAAAAAAGTAAATAAAAAACATGACTCACTATGAATATAACAGTAACCAATTCAGATGGATACATATCAGTTATATTTGTGACTCAAGTAACACATATTTTGCTAATGTGGCATTTCTGAGATAGTAAATATAATTGGGTAAAAATATCTGAGCAAAATAAAGCATGTTAAATCCTGGAAAATATCAACATATACTAAAACAGGAAAACTTCTCTGTTTATATAAAACAGTTATATTCTGGACTCAGATAATTACACAAATACCTAGTAAAATATTAGACTAACTTTTGGGAGAGAAAAATTCATTTTGCAGGATTGTTCTGATAGAGGCAATGGATGCCCTGCAATATAATCTGATTTCTGCCTGCTAAAGGCTATAATAAATTGTACGTATCACTTATTGTAACAACAAAATATACCTTCACAATTTCAAAATACCACTTTGGGAACTACATTACTCCTGAGAACAGCAGCTTTGGGGGTGGCATAGAATTCAAACTAGGTCAACTAGAGTTTTTCTTCAGGGATTTTCAAACTGGTACTAAGCTGTGAGCCTGACTTGGGAGACTTTCAGCAGGCATCGCCTTACCTAATGCAAATTGTTGGTTTACAGTGTGTTAAAGAGAAATTAGAATGATGCAGAGAAGAAGAAGCAATACATAGAACCACACTATGATGTTTTCTTGCTCTCCTCTTGATAGGGCTACATTTTCCCTTTAGGTTTTCTGTTGCTTGCTACTAAAAGAATCCTAAAGTAATATAGACACTTATTGCAACATTATGGTTTTGCACAGGTATAACTGGGTATCAGCGTATAATAAAAGAGCTAAATAAAGTAGATGATCAATAAATAAAGAATGAGAAAATGTGGTATATACACTCAATGAAATATTATTCAGTTTTAAAGAACAGTAAAATAATGGCATTTACCAGTAAATGGTTGGAGTTGAAGAATATAATGCTAAGTGAAATAAATCAATCCCACAAAACTAAAGTCTGAATATTTTCTCTAATAAGCAGATGCTAATTCACAATAAGGTGGGGTGGGGCAATAGGGAAGAATACTATTACCTTAGATTAGGTAGAGGGAAGTGATGGAAGGGGAGAGGAAGGGATGTGGGGATAGGAAAGATAGTAGAATGAAACAGACATTGTTACTGTATGTATATATGTGACTGCATGATCAATATGATTCTGCAACATGTACATTCAGAAAAATGAGAAATTATGTCCCATCTATGTATGATATATCGAAGTGCATAAATGCATTCTACTGTCATGTATAACTAATTGAAACAAATAAAAAATTATATAAAAAACAATGAGAATGCTACTATAAAAATAAACTTGTAAGAAAGCTTAACTGGGAAAATTGAAATTGTATATATATTTCTAAAATGAAAATAGATTATATTGGCTATAGAAATTGTGCATTCATTTTAAATATTAAGGTCTCCAAGGATAAATAAAACATCAAGTCTATTCCATATGAATTTCTTTCTTGAGATGGAAAGCTAGGGCAGTTATTTCCTCTCATATAATCTTTACTGTTATTAAGTTCTCTCTGGCAAGGCAAATGTGCTCATGGGAAATGATTACTTTATTATATAGTAGATGTTTTCAGGATACCAGTGTGTTTCAAAATTTTATCTTTGGTTCAATTTGGCATGGATGTTCTTTGGAATGTCTGCAGAAAAAGATATTTCTCTCACATCTGAAAGGTTAGTTACATAGAGAAAAGTCATAAAATGTGTGCTAGGATGGCTAAGAAACAATGACCCATTAGAGAATGGAAAATGCCACTACTTTTGTCTAGTGCTGTTTCTTCACTGAAGCACATGCTATTTGATAATCACGTGCAGTTGGTGATGAAGGACATGGATATTAAGATTCAAGAGGAGCATCTTTAAGGGGAATTTTAATAAATAATTCAATATGTTCTCTGTTTATATTTTTAAAATCTCTGATATATGGACTCTTCAAAAATATTAATTTGGGGTTCTATAGAGCCTGAAAAATAAATAACAGAGGCTACAGGCCAACATAATCTAATTTTTTATTAATTTCCATTTATCCTTGTTCGATTTATTGGGTTTATGGGAGCCTCCATTCTTTTAGTTTTTTCTTATTCTGACCTATGACAATCCTCTAATTTCATTTGCTATACAAATGAAAAGTCTAAGTTTTAAAATTTGTGTCTATCTGTCTATCTATCTATCTATCTATCTATCTATCTATCTATCTATATATATGAGCAAAAGAAAAATCACACAATAGTAGGTATCAGAGGAAAGATTCAAAACTGTGCTCCCGTCACCAAGGCCTTAGTAAAGGCTTTTACTATTGCTGCTCTACTTCTTTCCAGAATGCTACAATTTATTTAAAAAAAAATATATATATATATAAAGATAATAAATTAGTGTTTTTTTAATTTTTCTACATAGGGAAGAAGAAAACATCTGACACAGAGTTGGAAATAATACACAGATTTTGTGTAAAAAAAAGATATGGCTTATGTCCTGCTTTAAATGAATGCTTTATTAAAATTTTGCACTGATTAATAAAGGTGTTCCCATACAAATATGTATTAATATTTTTTATCTGGAAATTTGATAATAGTGTAAAATGAAGGCATTCAATCATAGAAAAAAGGTCATTGATTTAGTAATTGATCATGAAAAATGGAAAGAATGATATTCTTAGTAACATTTAAATGTGTTAAAATATTAAACAGAAAGAAATACTGGAGTACTATACAATATATACTGGTGAAATATAGTAAAACAATTGGATATTATCAAATTTGATTCATAAAAAGCCAGGCAAATTAGTCAGATTATTTGCTTTAATGGAAGACACATTTTCTTTCATCTTTCAGTTTGTTTCTCTCTGTTTAATCCAACAAAGTTAACAATCTTTCATTGTGTGTTGTGCACACATCCAGGTGATAAAACAAGTTTGGAATTCTTGAATATAAAGCTGCTAGCTCTGATCTAATTCTTGAAAAAAGAGCATTTAAAGTCCCATTTTATACTTTATTGCAGAATTCAGTTTTAGTGATTAATCTTGTTAATCATTGCTATTACTATGAGTAACACTTTGTAATATTTCCTCATAATCCTATTTGCTATTAACAATTGGAAATGATGTGAGTCAATAACTCCTTTATATTGTTTATGTGTTCACATTACTAAAAATGCCATGTCAAGAAAAAAAAATCATAACAAAGAAATGCATGTGGGGACAGCTGTTTTTCTAGAGAGATGTTGGAAACTCTACTTTCATTGTCATGTAAAATTACGTTAGAAAATGCTTTAAGGAATAAATATGGAAAATTAAAGTATCTGAATAAATTGAAAGCCGAAAGGACAAACCCAAATGTCTTCCCATTTTTAAAATTTATGGCATCTTTAAATAGTTCACTGTATTTTATTTACATTAATTTTAAGTAGTTTAACATGATGTATGAAAGCTGCTATTTGAGAGCTTATCTTATAGATGAAAACAATCAGAACACTGGAAATACCTGTTGTGGTTTGGAATGTCCCTGTGAAGCTCTTGTATTAGGTAATGAAACAATGTTCTGAACTGAGAGGACTGGATCCTGAGCGTTCTGACCTCATCAATGGATTGACCCATTTGATGGATTACTAATTTGAATGGGCAACTGGTAGGTGATAAAAATAATGGGCATGTGGGGCATAACTGGAGGAAGCTAGTCACTGGGGCATGGCTTGAGGACTATATCTCTCCCTGGCTTCTTTTTTTTATTGTTTTTTTTTTTTTTTTATTGGTTGTTCAAAACATTACAAAGCTCATGACATATCATCTTTCATGCATTTGATTCAAGTGGGTTATGAACTCCCATTTTTACCCCAAATACAAGTTGCAGAATCACATTGGTTACACATCCACATTTTTACATAATGCCATATTAGTGACTGTTGTATTCTGCTACCTTTACTATCCCCTACTATCCCCCTCCCCTTCCCTCTCATCTTCCCTCTCTACCCCATCTGCTGTTATTCAATTCTCTCCCTTGTTTTTTTTTTTTTTCCCTTCCCCCTTACAAACTCTTATATGTAATTTTGTGTAACAATTCGGGGAGAGAAAGGGAGAGAGAAGGGAAACTGTATGGAAATGGAAGGAGATCTCCCTGGCTTCTTTGTCTCTCAGATGCCTTGCCACCATGGGTTGAACATCTTTCTTCTGCCATGATATTTCTGCCTTTGAGTCAGGTAACTATGAACTGAGACCTCTGAGACCCTGAGCCAAAATAAATCTTTCCTGCTTTACGTTGTTCTTTTCAGGCATTTTGGTCACAGTGATGAAAAACTGACTAACAGAGCACTTTTTACAAGGCCACCAGTTTTGTAAAAATATGTCATATAAATTTACAACTACATCAATAACATGAAATAAGCAGATGAAATTTACCCAAATTTATTACTATGTAATAACATAGACCAATAATCTGAATCTATCAATACTAAAACTTTATTTATATTTTTTCCTGTCAAACTATATTTCTGGAATCATCTAGAAAATTATCTTAGCCTTCTACCTTGTTTCAATAAATGCTAGTCAATGTATTTAGATGTGTTGTTTTTATTGTTGTTTTACCATAAACATTCTTATAAATATCCTTAGTAAATTTATGTATACCTTTTATGTACTTACTTGGTTCATTTTTTGGAAAAATACTGAGATAGAATTACATTTGAAAGGCATTTCTTTTGAATTGTTGGTCATAGGTATAAGGGAGAGAAAAGTCTCAGAAGATCCAAGTCTTACCCTATCTTTTCTGGAAGAACTTACTTTTACATATAATCTATATTATCCATGTCAGATTCTATGACTTTCTCACACTATTCTTATTTTACATATTCACTATCTTTAAGTATCTTTTTATGTGTTTATTCACACACATATAAGTAGGAATTTATTTGCTTATTGGCAATTATTTCCATTATACTTTATGCTTCTTAAGGGTATGAATTTCTTTATATCTTATTCACATTTGTGTGCCAAGTGTTTTTTTTTCCAAAGAATGGAATGTATGGTAAGGAGTTTTGTAGGCCTTGCTTTCTACACTATCCCTGGAATATAGACTAGTGAATAGCATAATAATAAATATTTTTGTTGAATTGAAGAATATAGTAGGCTTTGGGTAAAAATTTCTTGAATATTACATAATCCCTATGACTCAGGATCTTATTTCTGTACAGTGTTTCTAGGTGCAGATGCATCCAGATTTTGGTTGTATTCAGATGATAGCAATATGTTTATTTTACAAAGCATAAGTAAAGCATGTCATTATCCTTTGGAAAACATAATATTTCCCCAATAGAAATTAAGCATCCAGGTATACTTAGACTTCCAGCTCTGATAAATCCACATTAGCTGATTTTCCACCTCTCTTTTAAAATCGAAGTAATCTAAGATTTCATCTCACTCCTGTTAGAATGACAATTATCAAGAATACAAGCAATGATAAGTGTTGGTGAGGAAGTGGGGAAAAAGGTATACTCATACATTGCTAGTAGGATTGCAAGTTGGTGCAACTACTCTGGAAAGCAGTAAGGAGATACCTCAGAAAACTTGGAATAGAACCACCATTTGATCCAACTATCCCACTCCTCGGTTTATACCCAAAAGACATAAAATTAGCATATTACACTGATGCAGCCCCATTCACAATAGCTAAACTATGGAACCAAGGTAGATGCCCTTTAAAAGATAAATAGATAAATAAAGTTGTACATACACACAATAGATTATTACTCAGCATTAAAGAAGAATGAAATTATGGCATTTGCTGGTAAATGGATGGAACTAGAGAATATCATGCTAAGTGAAATAAGCCAATCCCCCAAATCCAAAGGCCAAATGTTTTCTCTGATATATGGATGCTACTCCATAGTGTTGGTGGGGGGTGGGGTTAGGGAAGAATGAAGGAACTTTGGGTTGTGCAGAAGGATATGAAGGGAGGGGAGGGGCTGTGGGGATGGGAAAGAGAGTAGAATGAGACAGACATTATTACCCTATGTCCATATATGATTGCACAAACAGTATGACTCTGCATTGTACAAGGTGTCAAAATGCATTCTACTGTCATGTATAAATAATTATAACAAATTTAAAAAATTTTAAAAATAAAATTGAAGTTTTAAAACTGAGTTATTACTTTTTTCATAGGAAGAAAAAGCTGAAGAAAGATTCTCTTTTTGTTCATTGTAACATTATCTGTCATTATAACATAGGTCAGCTTGGTGATAACAGTTAAGTAAATCTAGCTTGTCAATACAGCTGGTAAACCAAAGCTCCCAAGATTACTGAACATTTCATTTTAAGGAGGAAGCAAATAGTGTCATGGTCAGTCTTGCTCATCCTAAAGATGAGTTTATGTTCTTTTGTAAAGTAGGGCATTAAGGATTCAAAAATTCTGATTAGTTTTAGATAGCTTCATTTATGCTTTATAAAGGACATTTCCAGAAGAAGGCAATGTTTTTTGGAGGTAAGTCTGAAATCTTTAATTTATTAATTAAGGTTAAGAAAACCAACTATATCCAACATACTCAACTTATTGGTGAAAGACTACAGTTCAGAAGATATTATCTGTTTATTGTTCAACCTCCTTGAGAGGGAGGAGGTAGGGAAGAGTAAGCTGAGGCTCTTTCCAGATGAGAGTTTCCATGTAACCACTTGGTATTGTTTTGTATTCCCAGGAAGTTAATGACTTGGGATGGTAGACATACTTGTGACCATTCTCCTATTTGACAACTAGTTTTCTATGAAGAGGAAAGCTCAGTTATTTGGTAGTAATAGGAGGCTAACAACAATATATCCATCTATTTAAGGTCATATTTTGTACTAATGCCAGGGAAAAATTAAAAATCTCACCACCATAAAGCTAAAATTAACAATTTCTTAAAAACATTTCCATGTTATCAACAGTTATTGCTTCTTTGTACATAATTTGAAATCATAGAATTCAGTGGAAAAAGAATCAGACTATTTAGGGTTAGAAAATATATATACATATATATGTATGTATACACACACACACACACACACATACTCACACACACTTCTTTCTTCCTGTTTTCCTTTTCTCTCTCTACCTTTTAACTTCTCATTATCTCCCAGATTTTCTTTTTTCCAACTTACGACTTTAATGATTATTCTTCACTGTTGCTAACATATCTAAAAAGAAAAAAGATAAATAGGTGACAATGAGAATGGGGAAAATGGAAGAGGAGGGAGGAAAAAAACAAAACAAATTTCCAATAAATAACAGGATAATTGAGTATGTTTCAATAAATCATAGGCTAGTTGCCTACCTAGTCCCACCTTCCCCCTGAACCCCAAATTCACTCACATTCATGACTATTTTTTGAAGATAAAAAGAAAAATGCACACTGAATACACACCAAATCAAGTCATGTTGATCTTGTCCTCTCTTCATTTCTATAACCGATCTTGGCACCTTAATACAATGATGATAGCATGCAAATCTTTATACAATAACCTAGTTAGGTTTCCTACAATAAATAATTCCCATTTCCATCACTTTTAAAGCATCATTACAAAGAGTAGAGTGCAGCAATGTGGCCTTATGTTTCTTATTTTCCAGATCAATCTGTTTTTCTTAATTTTAATTTATAATCAGCACAGCTGAAGCTTCCTAATCATATCAGACATGCCAATCCTTTCAGAAGCAAATCTGATTTAACATCAAGGAGCCTGGCTTGTGTCCATAGGGGAGGAGTCCCCCCCCCCCACACACACACCAATCTCCAGAAGTTTTTGGCTGTACTCAACACATTTACACATTTGAGATTCAAACCAGTTCCCCAATACTGGGTAGACAAAAATCTTTCTCTGGTGAGCAGAGAAGCCCACTATCAAGCATAGAAGAGAGCGTGCCCAGGGGGATGACCTTGGAGTTTCTTGTCTGTATTTTGGTGAAAATGAAGAGAAAGGAAGACATAGAAAAGGAAATTGCTACTGAAAAACTCTGGAATGAATGCTGCTCTAAAGGTGGAGACATAGTCACTTTAAAGTTTCCAAGAAAAGTATGGGAGGGAAAGAATATATGCTTAACTTCCTGTGTTGCTTTGCATCTCAGACCAGTTTAACCTAATAGACAAATACCGCAGACCCTATCTTAGGGGATACACAGTGTTCCAAGAAGGCACTTTATGGGTATTTTTGGCCTGTGAAACAGATAGCAGAGGAGCTTCCCTTGCTAGCTGCAAGCTGGAGCTTGTGTCAGGCTTCACTAGGCACACAAGGCTCTGATTTTGTATCATTAAAGACTCATTATCTCTTTTAACTTCCGTTGAAAGCATTCATCCATAGCTCTAGCTACTACTGAAACAATAGAGGCTCCTAGCACAGTAATAATGCTTTTTTTTGTTAGCTTAAAGAGCCTTTAAAGGATGGATTGGCTTTCACAATGCAGAAACAAAAAGCTACTGCTCAGAAAAATATGAAAGGATATTTCTGTAAGTAACTTCAATTTTAAAGAGAGGAGGAAAATCGTCTGATGTGAGTTTATCAGAGCTGGGAGTCTGAATATACCTGAATGCTCAATTCCTGTTGGGGAAATATTACATTTTCCAGAGGAGAATGGCATGCTTTACTTATGCTTAGCCTCAAAGAGAAAAATACTTTAATAAGAACGAAACAGGCTTGGTGTATTGATCTTACCAATTTGTTGGGTATTAATATATATTTGGCAGGGAGCTAAACTCTCCATTGAATTCAACAGTGGATTATATGAACAGTAATTTCTACATTTACCGGCTTTGTTTACACTTTCATTATACCTCTACTGCATTATCTGATGCCTTCATACAGTTTTCAATCTTATAGCCACTTTAATCTCCTCCTGCACTCAGCATATCTGAGTGAGTTTGTTGGCATAAGGGAATTTTGAAGGTTATATTACAGTACATGAATCAACGGAAAATGAAATGCACTGGAGACACGATCAGCCAGTTTTAATTCATTGCAGAAAGTTATAGATACCAAAATGCATTTAATGTAATCTGATCTCTTTATTCAGTCCTGAATTTACGAGCAATTCACCAGGAGTCAAATGACAACTTTGTTTTAAAAATAGTAGTCTATATTGAATGCCATTTTAATATATCTCTGACATATTTACATTTAAAGAGTAGGGAAAAGTGGAATCTTTGAACATAAATTTCTCTTTTCACAGAAAAGAAAAGCCCAAGAAAGATGATACTTTTGTTCATTGTAACATTATCTGTCATTATAACATAGGTCAGCTTGGTGATAACAGTTAAATAAATCCAGCTCATCGGTACAGCTGGTAAACAGATTAGAAGCCCCCAAGATTACTGAGCATTTCATTTTAAGGAGGAGGCAAATAGTGTCATTGTGTTCAGCTCTATAAAATACATTTATATCAGCAGTCCTGTTCTTTGCCTGGAATGATCAAATGGTCATGGTTCAGACTGGTCAACAAGATGTGATATGAACAGTGGGTCCCAGACAATTTCCCCAACAGCAACATGAATAGATGGTTAATATCAGTCAACTGCTGTTTGGTTTCAAGACATGATCTTTCATTCTGGGTTCTCAATTCTTTTACATAATACCGACCCCATCAAAATCACTGGTCTTTCCCGGGAAGAAATAAGGGAACCCCTTCTCACTCATGTTTGAGAAAAATAGCCTTTTCTTCTCACACACCATAGTATAGGCTTTAGGTTGAAGGACAAATGTGGAAATTGTACTTGCTATTTTCATTTCTACATAAAAAATTCGCAATCTTTTCCAAATAAATTTTCCATTTTGTATCTTTGGAATCTCCTAAGTGATCATGTAGAAAAACCATGTAATTTTATTGCATCAAAGGAAATAGCATAATTTGTGTAACTAATATATCTATAGCATTTTAACTTATTAAAGGTAGAAACTATTATTATTATAAAGATAACATACACAAGATACAAGTGCATTTTATATATTCATCTGTTATAATTGTTTAAATGCACTTTTTTGCTATATATAGGAAACAATATTAGAGTTTTTACCACAAATCTTAGAGAATAAGAGTAATATTTGAATGGAGGATGTTCTAAGTGGTTAGTCTAATAGATAAATTTGTAATTACAACTGAATTCTATGTTTCTAGAGAGTCACAATATCCATGGCAAACATTTTCCTAATGAGGATCAAATTTATTATTTAATAATATATATTTCCATTCTAATATTCCAAACCAAAAAGAAACTGTTTTCAAATACCCTTATTTATCTGGTTCACTTAACTCTGGCAAAATAATGAAGTATGTACTGAATTTTGTCACATTTCTTTCAAAAGAGATCACAGGGATGTAGGTGAAAAGGAGATAAAGTATTGGGAGGGGAAACATTTATTTTCAGAATCAATGGCCAGAGGTCCTAAAATTTTTGGTTTACAGAAATCTAGGGTAAAAATAATTTATCAAAAGCACCCACTGACAGTTTGTTCAAATAAAAGTATGCCCCACCCCAGAGGGAAAACTGGATCCTCTAATTCAGTTTAAATGTAAGAAAAGATTTCTACTTTTTTTTTGGAAATTGTAATTTTTTTCATAGTCCAACAAATCTTAGTGTTTGAAAATAGTTCTTAATATACAGATCAAATATTTCATTGCTTGATTTCAACCAATTATTTCCAATTATTCATCCTTTGCTCCATTTCTTCTGTTAATTCCTTCTAAAAACTTGTTGACTGGTTATATCCTCTCTCAGTTTCTAGCCACTCCAGCTACATTTATTTCATTATGATTTAATTCCTCTAATCAAAGGTATTTATTGTTCTCATTTCAAACTGATGGGGGAGGGGTTAAAACTGTGAAGTGAGTGTTTGAATTATGCTCTTAACAATGCCATGAATAAAGAGTTCTAGTCTGCAACACCCAATTTCTGATGATATTGCCCAATTGAAGATATCCATGGAAATCATATATTGAGAATTTTCAGCATGAACAATTTGTTGTCTTTCGTCCCTTTGAATATCTATATACTTTTGATTTTTCAGGATAAATTTCAAAAGATCTTTGCTGCCTCTTCATGTGCAACTTTTCATGATGATGTCAGTTTTGTCAAAGGCAATGAGAATTGCACATTATCTGTTTTTGTTCCTCTGAGCTGCTACTTTTCACAATCCTTGCAACTATTTCAAATATATTTAAATTACAAAAGTGAGCATAAGTAACACGGATGAAACTGGAGGACACTATGTCAGGTGCATTGTGTCAGGCACAGAAAACAAATACCCCATGTTATCACTTACATGTGGAAGCTAAAAAGTTAGTCTTAGAAGTGGAGGAAAATGGTGAATACCTGGGACAGCTATGGTGGACAAGGGATGAAGAGAGAATGGTTAGCAGGTAAAGGGTGCAGCTGGATAAGAGGAATAATTTAGTATTCCGTACCACAACAGAAAAACTATGGTTGATAACAATTAATTAAATATATCAAGATAGATGGTAGAGAGGAATTTGAATGTTCTCAGTACAAAGAAATAATAACATAGCTGAGATGATAGATAAGTCCATTATCCTACTCTGATCATTACCATTGTAAATATGTACTGAAATGTTGCATGGAACTACAAGAATTTGTTCAATTGATATGTGTCAATTAAAAATGCATTTTAAAAAGTGAGCCTGAGGTTGCTGGGGCTGTGGCTCAGTGCTGGAGTGCTTGCCAAGGACGTGTGGATTCCATCCTCAACACCACAGAAAAATAAATAAATAAAATAAAGATTAAAAAAAGTGAGTCTGATTAAAATATAATATACTTAATAGAGAATAGAAATATTAATACCACCTTTGAGTAGGCAATCTTACAATAAAGATAATGAATGATTTACATTGGTATTATGCTGTGTTAATAGAACCTTGGGATGAAATGGTGAAAATGGCATTTTACTTTAAAGTTGACCTTCTTTTACTTTTAGGTAAGAAGAATGGTGGTGTGGCTGGAATGAAGGGAGTGACTGAGGACAGTTTAGGTTTATGAGGAGGGATGATGAGGATGAAGACTTCAACAACAGGGGAAGTCAATATGCCCTTTGCTTAGGAGTGAGTACTCAGAATATTAGTGTTAGTGTTCATAGAGAATGAGGGACCTTGTGGTCCATTACACCATCCCAGATCCCAAGTCAACATCTCTCACCTGCCCAATATCTATCAGCGTTCTTTCCCCCTTTTCAGCAATCTCTTCTCCATATCTGTACTTGGAGTTAGCTTTTAAGGGATTACAGTTTTTCTAAGAAAATTCAAATTTTAAATTTTTAGCAGATTATCAGACTAAAATTTCAAGTATCAGAGAACCATCTTTGAGCAAGATGTTTTTGTATAAATGATGGCAAAGATAATTCCAGGTTTCTTGGAGATGGTGTTGTATTAGCTAGAATTCTCTGGAGAAACAGAATCAATAGTCTGTCTATCTATCTATCTATCTATCTATCTATCTATCTATCTATCTATCTATCTATGCTGAGGTATTGGCTTAGTATTATAGAGGATGAGAAATCCCATGATCTGCCTTCTTCATATTGAAATCCCAGGAAAACTGTTGTAGTTTCAATCTAAACCCAAAGGCCTGACAACTGGGAGTACTGATGTTCCAGAACAGGAAAAAATGGGTGCTGCAGCTCAAGCAGAGGGTCCACCCATTCTCTGCCATTTTGTTCTTTTTAGTCCCTCAGTGGATTGCATGATGAGTATTCACATTTTTGAGGGTGATCTTCTTCACTCAGTCTACCAGTACAAATGTTCATCACTCTTGGAGACATAGGAAAAATGTTTTAGCAGCTTTCTTGGTATCCCTTAACCCAGTCAAATTGACACATAAATTTAACCATCACATGGGGTTAATTCACCTAATCCATTCAAGTTTCAATTGTCTTTCAAATGTCCAAAATTAGATAGAATAATAGGAATGGTTTGCAATCATCAGAAATGTGATAGGCGTGAAATCAGTTGAGACAATTGGCAAATATGGATTATTGTACATTGTTTCCCCAATAGTGTTACTACTGGAAAATTTTCAACTTGGTAGAAAATAGTTGTAAGAAAAACACACAAACAAAACAGGAGGATCAACTTTTTTGAAGGATCAGCCATTCTCTTGTCCTGTGCTTTCTACATCAATGGTATACATGTACTATGACACCCCTTAAATTTGTTTCTCAGGCTATTATTTATATTTCTTCTTAAACACCATGGATCTTCTTACCAGAAAGAATACTAAAATGGTGGTATTTTCATGAAACAATAGTTAATTTATGGACTCATAAAAGAATGAATATTATAAATATTACAAATGTTAGCACAAACTTAGGTACTCACACCACACTTGGAAATTTGGTTTTTTTTTTAAAGAGAGAGAGAGAGAGAGAGAGAGAGAGAGAGAGAGAGAGAGAGAGAGAATGAGAATTTATTTTTAATATTTATTTTTTAGTTTTCAGCAGACACAACATCTTTGTTTGTATGTGGTGCTGAGGATCGAACTTGGGCTGCAGACATGCCAGGCGAGCGCGCTACCACTTGAGCCACATCCCCAGCCCATGAAATTTGTTTTTGCAAATTAAATATAATCAATCATTGTTCTATTATGTGCATATTAGTTTAAATATAACTCTTGAGTTTTGAAATCTGCTGTCAAACTATATTTCCAATACTTTCTAAGAATGCAAAAAAAAAGGAAAAGACAGAAAAGAAAAGAAAGCACTGATAGAAAAGTCTAAATAGAAAGTAAAAACAATGTTGATGCTGAGGTTAAGGGGCAATGGTGCAGAAAGGAAAGCTGGGATACAAAATTATGCATGTTAATTTATAATGCAACTTCATTCATCCATTTGAGGTAATGCAAATACATGATAAAAGTAAAATGACCAAATCCAATTATATGCATCAATTCTATCTTCTGAGCAATTATCATTCTTTTGTAAACTGCAATTTTGGCCACTTGTGTGTACCAACCCTTAATTGGCAGTACTTCTCTAGTTTTCTAGCATTTTGCAATGAGATATTTAGCACACAACACTGCTGCTGCCAGCTATTTACATTGCACAATTGAATTATCAAACAGACATGAAAAAAAAAAAATCCTGGGAGGCAGCCACTTGCAGCATTCTTAAGTATTTTTCTCTTTTATTTAGTATTTAAATATGGCAGGTTGTTGTCAGAGTATGTGCTGATCTTAAGGTCACAGGCTATGGCTGCTACCTTCCTTTATGTGTTATAATCTCATCAAGAATCAGAGACCTGGAATTCCAGCAACTCAAGAGGCTGAGACAGATGAATTCCAAGTTTGAAGTCAGCCTTGGCAACTCAGCAAGACATTGTCTCAAAATGAAAGAGAAAAATTTTAAAAGGGTTGAAGACATCAATCCATGTCCCTGGATTGAATCCCTAATACCTAAAAAAAAAAAAAAAAATTATAGAGAGATCTCTCCTTTATTAAATGATACTGATACAGTATGATTATTTCATTGGCTATTTAGGTATTATTAAAATTCTCCATTATCTCAGAATATAATTTTTAATACACAATAGGAATATAAACTGGTCATTATATACAAACAAATCTTTCAAAAAAAATTCTGTATGTGCTTCCGAAAGTCTGTAGTCATGAATGAGTTTTTCCATATTATCAAGTCAGCAGATTGGTGACAATACCTAGAGATGACTAATGTCATCAGGAACCCAGGGTGGCTATGGCTTAGAAGGGATTGTTTCAAACTTTCTTTAAAAAGGAAACCATTACATCTGTTCTCAAAGATGGCTCCTGGCTTTCTAAGTGTGATCTTCAGTGGCATTTTAAGTGTGTTAGTAAAAGATGCTGATGGCTAATAAAAGAGATGGTCCTAGACTTGGATACAGGGATTCTCCTGTGCCTCTTCTCCTCACTAGGTATGCCATTAATTTGTGTTGCCTAGAGTTTAAGTTCCTTATCTGCTCAATGAAAACACTGAATTCAATTTGTACAATGCCTTCAAATCTCAAGTTTTCTTAACTGCCAATGCTCTGTTAGTTGTGAATTTTTCCTAGCATTTCCTTGTTCATAGTTATATGCAACTATTATTATGAGATCTGTTTTCTGATTGTCCAGTCTTGTGTTTGTTGCCTTTTTAAGTGAATATTTTAAAAGTCTAAATATGAACTATTTTGGAATGAATCATTTCTTCAATTGTTTTCCATATTTTGTTCCCTATTAATTTTGGATTACTAAATAGAAAACACATTTTTAAAAGTTCTTCTGTTTCCTCATCTCTCCCTGTTGGGCATACGCTATTTTATAATTATGTTGTGTGCATATGCTAATGTGGCATAATCAATCCCACTACTATCTATAATTATAATGCACCAATAACTTTTAAAAAGAACATGTGCACAAATACACACAAGAATGGATCTTGTTGGCTTGTTTGTCTAATGTTTCATTTTACCCATGGACAGCACATGGGAAGGGCAAAAGTAATTGGAAAGAAAGAGATGATGGCACAGACCAAAAGAATAGCAGACCAGCCCATAGCTTCCTGTTTGCCACAACCAAAGTATGTGAGTTCCCTACATACCAGGGGCATTATGGAGGTCCATAGGCTGGGTCAAATGTCTCAAAAAGAGGATGAGTGGATGGGGGGAGGATGGGAGAAGGAACTAGAAGATTTTGAAGACATTAAAGTGGAGCTACTTGGTTCCTGAGCATGGAGATTTTACAATAGCCAGAAGAAGAGAGACAGGCAACCTGAGAGACGTCAAAGGAATCAGACCTTGAAAATGACGGGTGGAGGACGTGTCTTAAAGTATGTGTCTGAGGGCACATCATGAACACCTTCCAATCCCTAAAACAATGTCAAAGAAGAGAAAAAATAATAAAGGCCAAGTTGCCCTTTTCACCTCTGGATTTCTGTAACCACAAAACTGGGCTCTGGTGGGTAAATGAGTATCTTGAAATGTAGAATTTAAAATCAGAAAATAAGTAAAAATGAAGAATTACAACTTCAATAATTGGAAGTGTTCAAGAGATTTTGAAATCTGCTGAAGTTGTGATTTAGTATATTCCCATAGGATAGGACAATTTGACATAGTGCAAAGGGGGAATGATTTGAGAAAAAAAAATCTATCGTATTGGCACACCACCAATCTGAGAAATTGAATAAACCAATTAATAATTACTTATCACATTGCTTGATATTTTTCTACTTATGTTTATTTCCCCCTCATGCAGATATCTGCATCCTTGGTTCCTTGTATTTCATACATTCTCAAAGATATTTGTTGAATGAATGAGGGAATATATGCTAGAACAAATCAGTGTTCAAGTCAGTTTATGAAGTTTGATGTGAGGGACACAAAAAGGAGAAGAAAGGGTAATAAATAATAATCTGCATTCACCAGCTGCTATTCAATTACTGAGGAGTATTCATGCCTAAAAATGAAATTCAGAACCAGTTGTCTTTCTACACTTCATCCTACTCTCCTTTCCTTCTGGGACCCAGTTTCTTTTAATTTAAAATCTCTCTTCCCCTCTACAAAAGTCAGGACAGCCACTGTGCTTCAGACTGTCCATTGCTTTTCTTGGTCATAGTCTACTAACTGGTTAGTTCTGTGGGCTACTACTGTTTAACTGCTATGAAAGTGACTATGTGAAACTTTGAATTGAAAGAGGCCATCACTTTTTCTGAGTTGTCATTTTTTTTCCCTCCACATTTCTTAACACACTGCTCTCCAATCATCTGACAAAACCCATTCCAGGTTTTGAAAGTGCAAACATGTATTTTTCATGGTTTTAGAACCCACATCTGTGTGGGGCTCTTTTGGAAGATTCAGTACACGCTACTTTCCCTCTTTAAGAAATCGTCATTTCCATTGCTTTCTCCTTTAGAGCTGCAAACCAATACTGCCATCCACTGTTCCTTTGAATAATCTTTTTCTCCACAGTTTTCACCAAGATGTTTGATGAAAAACCTGACAACAAAATTAGGTTCTTTGAAAGGATGGGGGAATCTTTTAATTCTAAGTAAGTGTTGCAGCAGAAATCATAAAGATTTCTTTTTCCAAATGCCCTGAAAATGCTTTCAAAATGTAACCAAGCAAATGAACAGTCTGTAGACACAACTTCTTCTGGGATGTTCCAGGAAGCAAACACAATCACCTAGTTCTCCTTCATCTCTGTTTAACTTTGCTTCATTGAGCTCCCTAAGCTCAGGGTCATTTCTCAAACCACTCACATCCTAGTGTTTCAAGAAGAGAGTCAGTCTGCTCCTCCAAGCTGTCTGTCCTATACTCTGGTTGAGAAGTCCTCCAACTCTGGGAGAGAAGAGTGTGTATTCCTGTCTCTCACTTCTGATTTTATTCCTTTTTATTCTGCATCACACTCCTCCCACCCTTATGACACATCTCTACTTAACCTAACTCTATTTTCAGTTCAGCTTTCAAACTGATACATTCGTAACAAAGATCATGAAGAATTCTTTATTTTTTCCCTCACTTTTCTATCATTTAACTTTCATATAATAAAGGTAAAAATCAAGAGACCAAAATTTGAGGCAGATGATGTCATTGCTGGAAGGTCTTGAGGTCGCCTGATCCAATTCCCCAGCTTTACAGATGAAGACACTGAAGCCCAGAGAGAAGTGAATTGCAAATAGCCATGGAGTCAGTAATGGCAAAACCAGTAAGGAACCATCTCTGAGCCCCTGACTAAGGCATTTTCCTGTAATGTACAGTCCTCCTATCTGCCCCAGGCTACAGACACCATAAATAGCATTTTTCCCCCAGCATAACCTCTCTGAATGGGTCTTTGTTCTCCTTGCCTCCCATCACTGCTTCTGCCTCCCACCTCCTTAAGAGACAGAATGCCTACGTGGATAAAGACCTGGCAACCTAACATTCTTCTGCACTGCACTCAGATAGAAGGTATGTGAGCTGATGGCCTGGAAAAGGGGAAAGAGGGAAGAGTGTCTGTCAGCCCTGTTTTATGTTGTATGAGGACAATTGAATGTTATTTTACTTACCTAGATTTATAACTCCTACTGTAGCAGACCTCAATTCCTTCATTCATTCAGGCACCATTTCTGTCTGGACAGTTGTTTAGATTTATGCAGGTCATGTCTCCTCATTATCTCTTGAAATAACCCAAAGCAGGCTGCTTGGAAATACTATAGAGCTAAGTAGCTCATTTAGTGTTTACTCAATGCTATTCATTCAGCAATCAGAACACATTTGAAAAAAAAAATCTTCATGTGTGGTTCCTTATAAGAGAGGCTAAGCCCATGAAGTGTTAGCATTTTTTACACTGTGCAGGTGTGAGGCTGAGCTGTACAAAGTTTTATTATAGAAGATGATGATGCTGGGTTGCTTTAAAGAAAATGATTTCATTTTCTAATAGTTTTTTCCCAAATAAATGATTATCAAAGACAAAAATGATTTAGACAATTTATCAGAGGCTAGTAAGTATAAAATACACTGTGTAAGAAAGATCCCTGTGGGCTGAAAAGGATACTAATTAGTTATAAGGTGGAGAGGTAGTAATAACATGACTTATTTCCAAAATCATATTATGTGCCAGTCTGCTAGAGTCTAGATATGGAATATCCACCAAAGGCCCCTGCCACAGGGCTTGGTCCTCAGTCTATGGTGCTATTTGGAGGTGGGGCTTAGTAGGAGCTTTTAAGTCATTGGGGAGGTGCCCTAAAGAGGATGGAGGGACTCTGCTCTCTTCCTCTTTCTATCTTTTTTTCCTTTTCTTGCAGTATGGGGATTAAAGTCAGGGTCTCATATATGCCATCAAGCATGTTATACCAATGAGCTACTTCCCTAGCCCTTTTAACTTTTGAGATGGGTTCTCACTAAATCGTCCAGCCTGTCCTTGCACTTGGGATCTTCCCACCTCAGCTTCTTGAGTTGCTGGGATCACAGGTGTGCGCCACCACTCCTGATTTCCTTATCTCTTTTGTGGCCCAGCCTTCAGATGATTGGCTTTGTTCTGCCACATGCTTCCACCATGAACTGCTGCTCAGTCACCAGAGGCCTAAAAACAACATGTCCGTTTGATCAAGGACTGGAATCTCTGAAACTGTGAGCCAAAAAGAAACCTTTTCTCTTCTAAGTTGATTTGTTTCTGGTATTTTTATAGTGACAAAAAGCTGACTAATAATAGGCATTGAGAATTTTAGGAATTAGGTGGAATTATTTCCTTCTTACTAAAGCTCTGGAAGTTGTTATTTTTCAGGGGAATAAATTAAGACTAGGAGAGGAAAGAAGTATGCTGAAGTCATTTAGTAGATATGGACCAACATGAAACATGAGTTTAGATATGTTCAAATAGAAAGCATACAAGAAGGAAGTGAACTTAAGGCAAACACTGCCAACAGGAAGTTGATTTACTTGTCTGGAATAGAGAATTCATAAGAATATTGGGGCAGAGCCTAGAAAGATTGGAAGTCTGAATGCTAGGTTTATTCATTTTATTCTCTATATAATGAGGACTCTTTTATACATTTTTTTTTAGAAAGGAGATGTCATCAAAGTCATGTTTCAGGAACATCAGTCTGGGAGCCATGTGCAAAGTGTACATTATAAGCAATAAGACCAAGTTGAGAGACACAGAAACAACCCAGGTTGATGCTTAAAGGAAAATTAGAAGAAACAATTTGTGCAGATTGACCTTAGTCCTCTTGGGTTGCTATAGTAGAATACCCTAGACAGTGTGTCTTCTAAACAATGTAAATTTATTTCTCACATCTCTGGTGGCTGGAAAACCCAAGATTAAGGTTCAGGCAGAGTCAGAATCAGTTCTGGTGAGGGTCTGTGTTCTGGTTCATAGATATCTGTCCTCTCCTTGTAATCTCACATAGCAGATGGGGCAAGGGATTTCTCTGGGCCTTCTTTTATAAGGGTACTAATTCACTCCCAAGAGAGGAGCCTTTGTGGCTTAATCATCTTCCATAGGTCCAGTCTCCAAATACTAACACATTCCATGTTAGGATTTAGCATACATTTACTATATGAATTTTGGAGGGATGCAAACATTCAGTCCAAATTATCTTAAAATATAACATATAATTACCGAACAATGTCACTAATCCACTCATTCTTATGTTCATTCATTCTACTAGTATTTATCAGTGCACAAAGTTTTGACATCTTATACTTCAATAAGGAACTACTCTTATTAAACATTGTATTTTGAAATGTAGATTAACCCATAGTTTTAAGAAATAATCTAGAGAAATCTTGTGAACCCCCTTTTCAGTTTCTCCCTATGGTAATTCTTGGAAAATCATAGTACAATATCACAACCAGGATATTGACACTAATAAAGCCAATGATCCTATTCAGATTTCCCCAGGTGAACTTGCACCCCATGTGTTTAAAACATTCTTATTTATTCAATAGGCATAGTACCACATTGTCACTTTGTTCAGATGATCAGTTTCTATCATAAATCTTTACCAGATTTGTTGCCCACCTCACCACAAGGAGAGTCTAAGAACCTTGTTTAGTGTACTATCTGTTGGTAAAGATGGCGCCCAGAGCGCTTCTCTTCTGGGAGCTTAGGTCCTTGACGCACTGAATGGCGTGCACCATCACCTCCAACCCCTTTGAGTGGCGCACCTCCAATCCCTCAAGTGGCGCAAACTCTCAGCCAATGAAGAAGTAACAGCCCACCGGCCTTGCTCCTCCTCATCCTGCTTTGAGCCCATAAATATCAACACTCTGTTTGTGCTTGCTCTCTTACTCTCCCTCTCCCTCTCTCTTTCTCCTCTCTCTCTTTCCCCCTCTCCTCTCTCTCTTTCTCTCCCCCTTCCCCCCTTCTCTTCTGTGACTGCCCACTATGGTCCTGCTAATAAAATCTCGGACAGGTAAATGGTTGTTTTGGCTGTTGAGTTTATGGAGCTTTTCCCACTGTTCCTACACTATCGACCAGAACTTTCTTCACTCTAAAATGGTGTTTGAGTCTAATTTCTTGTGGTTAAAACCTGCTTTTGCTTTCTTCCACCTCACTTTTGTCTATCTTGATCGTTTGGGGAAAATCAGTTTTTCTTTTTTCATTAATATATTGGAAGGATTCTTACTTTTAGAAAGCCAGGCATTCCATTGATCCTAGGACCCAAATTCTTCTCTCTTGCATGGACCGGTCCACTGGAAGACCTAAACATGCCACATACCAGACCCACAGATGGTTTTTCTGATCAAATTGAACAGTATGACTTTGAGTTTTAAACTCTTCTATGCCTAAACATTGCTGCCCCTTCTATTTTTTCCAGATTCGTTGAAGTTTAACAAACACTATATATATTGAAGTTGAACAACATAATGTTTTGATGTCTATACTACATATATAGTGAAATGATTATATGAATACATATGGTTATATGAAATGATATAATGAAATGATCACCAGTATCAAGAAAACTAGCATATCCACCACCTCATAAATGTAACATCTCTGTGTGTGTGTGTGTGTGATGACAACATCTGAAATCTATTCTCCTAGCAAAATTCAAGTCTACAATATAAGGTTAGTGACTATTGTCACCACGCTGTTCATCAGATGTCCAGAATACATTCACCCTGTATAAATGAATCTTGGTATCTTTTGACCAGCACCTTTCCATTTCACCCCCCCCCCCCCCCCCAGTCTCTGGAGAGCACCAGTCCACTCTCTGCTTCTAGGAGTTCAACTTTTTATATTCCACAATAGGTAAGATCATGGTCTGGTGTATTTATTTGCCTAGATGTTTCACTTACAATGCCCTCAAGTTTCATCCACGTTGTCACAAATGACAAGCTTTCCTTTTTTAAAAGGCTAAACAGTATTTGATTGTGTGCATGTGTGTGAATGTGTGGGTATCTAACGCCCTCTTTATGCAGTCATCCATTGGAGTACACTAAATTGATCTGTACCTTAGCCATTGTGAATAATGCTGCAGCCAACATAGAAGTACAGATATTTCTTTGACATACTGATTTTATTTCTTTGGGTATATATTGTATCTAGAAGTAGGATTGCTGAATCATATGGTGATTCTAATTTTAGTTTTTTATGAGTAGCACCATTTTTTATTATGGTTATACAAATGTGCATTTCTACCATCAAGACACAGTGTTCACTTTTCTCCACACTCTTGCCATGTTTTTTCTTTAGCCTTTTGATAGTAGTCACTCTAATAAGTATAAAGTGATATCTCATTGTGGTTTATGTTTGTATTTATTTGATCTTCAGTGATGCTGAGCATTTTTTCATGTATCTCTTTGCCATTTATATGTCTTCTTTTGAGAAATATCTATTCAGGCCATTTTCTTATTTTAAAAAATCAGATCCTATGTCCTTTTTGTGCATTTAAAAAAAAAGTTTCTTATTGGTTTTTGTTGCTCCTTGTCAGGTATATAGTTTGAAAATATTTTCTCCCATTCTCTCTGTTGTCTCTCCACACTATTATTTACTTTGCACTGCATATGTGCTTTTTAGTTTGATATAGTCCCATTTGTCTATTTTTGTATTTGTTTCATGTGATTTTAGAGTTATATCCAAATAGTCATTGCCCAGACCAATATTAAGAAGATTTTTCCCTTGTTACATTTAAGTCTTTATCTTAAGTTAACCTTTTTAATAGTGTGAGATTGAATAATAGTTCAATTTAATTCTTTTACATGTGCATCTACAGTTTTCTCAACACTATTTGTTTAAGAGACTGCCCTTTCCCAATTGTATGCTCTTGGCACTCTTATAGTGTGAGGCCTCCAGTTTTGTTTACTTGCTCAGTATTGCTTTGATTATTTTTGATATTTTATTGTTCCAAGGAATTATTTAGGTCATTTTACCTATTTCTTTGAAAAATGCCATTAGAATTGCATTGAATCCATAGATCACTTTGGACAGTGTAAGCAGTTTACCAATACTGAAAGGATACATTCTTAGAAATTTATAACCTATCAAGACTGAATCACAAGCAAATAGAAAAATCTGAATAAGCCAATAAGAAGAGGATTGAATAAGTAACCAAGAATCTCCCAATAAAGATAATCCCAGGACATGATCACTTCACTGGTGAATTCTACCACTCATTCAAGGAAGGATTAATGCCAGTCTTTCTCAAAATTAAAAAAAAAAAGATTGAATTGAAGATAAGGGAATGCTTCCAAGTTCATTTTATAGTTAACATTATCCTGACACCAAAGCAAAATGAGGATATTATAAGAAAAAAAGTCTCAGGCTAATATCCCTGATGTAAAATCCTTAACAGAATACTAGCAAACAGAGTTCAATAGCACATTAAAAGAATCATACACCATAATCAAGTATCATTTATCCCCATGTTACAAGCTGGCTCAACATATGCAAATTAAGAAATGTGATGCACTACATTAATAGAATGGTCAGCCATCACTATCACATTGTTGATCAGAGCTTAAATTTTCATTCCCATAACATCATGACAGTTTAAAATTAAAGGGACACCTTTCTACTTCCTGATGTCTTTTCCAATATCTAACATTAACATTGTAAGTTTTTGGTGAGCAGATTTCTCACTTTCTTGATTAAACCAATTCATGAACATTTAATTTTAAACTTGTAAACAAGTCTTTTCTTAATTTCTTTTTTGGGTAGTTCGTGGTGAGTATATAAACATTAACTTATTAGTTCTGTGAGTATTTTAAGAAATCCTTAAAGTTTTCTCTATATAAGATCATGTTATCTGAAAATAAGGACAATTTTACTTCAATTGGACATCTTTTATTTCTTTTTGCCTTGCCTAATAATTTTTGTTAAGACTACCTGTAATACATTGAACTGATGTGGTGTGGGTGGGCCTCCTTCTCTTGCTCCTGATTTCAGAGGAATCTGTTGATGTCTAGTATATGCAAATATTACAAGATGTGGAAAAAAAATCTGAAATCTGAAGCACATCTGTTCCTAAGCATTTAGAAAATGGGATACTCAACTTCTATTGTCATAAGGTCTGGCCAGTTGTCAGCTCTCACTATCACATCATTGATCAGATTTCTTGCCACATAATTTGAATCTCAAAATTTTGCTGTTGATGTTACATGTAATCTATTCAAACTTAATTTAACTAAACTCATAAGGTAGAATTTTAGTGAGGCCTTGTAAAAGAATATCAGGAACAAAGTAGAAATCAAAACTCTGTGCACACATGAACCACATTGAGTCATGGTTAATGTGTTTTTAAAATATTAATAAATTCACTTAGTCTTCTCACATATGGATTTCTGATTACATATTCTATTATGGAAAAGGCCTGTGCAGCCATTCAATAATTACTTAATGCTGAGTACACCAGAACCCACAGCTTATTTAGTACCTAGAAAAGCTGTACTGCTAAAATACACGCAGAATAAAAGATGGTCTTCTCAAAAAAATAATCATTTTACTAAGACTCTGAATATGCTTTGGTTGCCATTGAGCAAGTGGGTGACAAAAATAGGATTAAAAATGAGACACTGACATTATACTCATGTTCAATATTCTTTCAATTTTTTGAAACTCATTATTTCTGAATTAAAATAAGAAAATACTCTCGCCATACATTTCACATAACATTTTATTCTCATATGGGGCAGGCTTTATCTATAAAATTTTCATTGAAAATTTATATTTTAATAGCTATTTTAGTCCATTCAAAAACATTATTGCAAGGACTTCTGTCTGTAAGATGGAATAGCTGTAACTACTTCAAAGTTCCCACTAAGAACAAGTTGAAAAGATGAATTGATGAAAATATGTTTAACAGCATCAGGGAAGCGATTGAAGCCAAGAGGGCTAGAGTAACTAAGAAGATGGAGAGAGGAGAGTCCAAGAGAAGTGGGCTGACATTGTAATGCAGCATCTTTCACTCTGGTTGTGTTTGCAAAGTCTGGGTTTAAACACAAACTTGAACTCTTAGGCTTTACCAGGCTGAATGCAGCTGCTGCCAGGCCAAAAAGTCAACAAAGCATTGGGAATTATTAATAGAGTCCTGTAAGACCTCAAATTTATGGTCAGATTTCCCCATAAGCTATTTGCTGAATTCTGAAATTTTGGTTGTGGGAAGATAAATAGATAAGAAGAAAATAGGAAAATAGAGCAAGTTTCTTCAATTTTATGGTAAGGGGACAAAGATTTCATGTCCTGTCAGGGAAAGGGGTTGTGGTAACACACAAGGTTCTCATTTGAAAGCCCTAAGGAACTATGCCATATGAAGAAGAATTGAGTTAAAATCTGACAGAATTCAGCTTATTCCCAGAAGAGTGGTCCCCATGCTATTGGGAATGACGAGAGGACTAAGCAGCCCTTGAGGGTAAGCTCATCCACAGCCTCTACAATGTCTTTATGTAAAATGTAGCCATTAGCTTTAAAGTTACTGGGCTTACCATAGACAAGAACTTGAGACTAAAAATCAAAAGAATAATCACAATGTAAGAATATAAGAAACATAACTAAACGCAATCCATATATTGGAGTTAGCAGAAAGGAGCTCTAAAGTTAACAAAGATTAATAGATTCAAGGACATATATGAAAAAGTGAAGAAACATTGATGAAAAGAATTTTATGAGATAATTTAGAACCTCTAAAATTAAATAAGTGGACATGCTAAATATGAAATAATAATGTACAAAATTTGGTCCATAACTATATTTAACTTTATATTCAACAGAGTAGAAGATAAGATTTGTGAACTGGAAGACAGTTTAATAGAAAATATTTATATTGAAGCATAGAGGAAAAAGTTAATGGAAAAGAGCATAAGAGAAATGTAGAACTATTTGCAAAGCTACATCATATGTGCAATTAGAGTCCTTAAAGGAAAGAGAAAGAATGAGAAAGACATAATATTTGAAGAGCTAAAGTGAAGGATATAGCAAAATTTACCAAAATTAATAACTTATAAATTAAAGAAGTCCAGTAAATCATAAGCAAAAAAATACTAATAAATTTACTTAGTAGAATCAAAATTTAATTGTTGAAGGTCAAAATATTTTTCAGATTAAATCTTAAAACATTCAAAGAAAAATATGTGCAAACAACAAGCTTATAATTGCCTTCTCAACATGCACTATGGAAATAGAAAATAGAAAGCACTGAAAAAAAGTCATGAACTCTCTACCAGTAGTGAAAATAAAAATAAATAAATTTAATAAATATAACATTTTATTTTATAAAATATTTATGTGGCTCATATGGTCAACATAGAATTAGCTGGATTGAGAGATGCCTAGAGAATTGGTAAAGCAGTGTGTTTGTGAGGGTGTTTCTAGAGAAGTTTTTTGTGACCAAGCTAAACTGAGTACGGAAGCCAGACCCTGAATATGAATGGATACCATCCAATCAGCCAGGAGCCTATATGGAATAAAAAAAAGTGGTAGACAAAAGTATAATAAACCCAATCTTTTTTTTTTTCCCCAAGCAGGTGCATTTTCTGCTACTGCCACATTTTACATGACACCAAGACTTTTGCCTTTGGACCTTAACTTAAACCAGTGAATCTCTAGGAGGGCTCTGGAGTCTTTGATTTTGGACTAGGGACTACATCATCTTCCCCCTTTCTGAGCCTTCTGGCTTCTTGGACAAAGCCACATTAACAGTTTCCTCAACTCACCAGCTTATAGATGGTTGTTTTGGAACTTTTCATCCTCTGTGATTGTGTATGCCAATCTAATATATAAATATCTGTTATATATCTGATATATATATATATATATATATATATATATATATATATATATATATTATATATGTTTCTCTGTAGAATGGTGATGAATATATCCACTATCCATCAATTGTAAATGTAAAATAGTAAAAATAAAGTTAATAAAAAAATTTTTGATCATTGATATATTTTCTCAGGAAAATAAAAGTTGAGAGATTTTGCACTTACCATATTTTCACTGAAACAAATAAAAAATTAAATTTATTCTGCTAGTTTTAAGAGGGAAATTCATTGCCTGGAGTTCATTCCTCAAAAAAAGAAAAAAAATAACAAATAAATGAACTCACATTTCATCTCAAAACCCTAGAAAAGGAAGAGCAAAACAACAGCAAATGTAGTAGAAGGCAAGAAGTAATTAAAATCAGAGTGGAAATCAACGAAATTGAAACAAACAAACAAAAAAAAAAAACATTGAAAAAATTGATAAAACTAAAAGTTGCTTCTTTGAAAAAATAAATAAGATCGACAGACCCTTAGCCATGCTAATGAAGAGAAGAAGAGAGAGAACTCAAATTACTAACATACGGGATGAAAAAGGCAATATCACACCAGACACTACAGAAATACAGAAGATAATTAGAAATTATTTTGAAACCCTATATTCCAATAAAATAGAAAATAGTGAAGATATCGATAAATTTCTTAAGTCATATGATTTGCCCAGATTGAGTCAGGATGATACACACAATTTAAACAGACCAATAACAAAGGGGGAAATAGAAGAAGCCATCAAATAAGGAGAGTAACTAAGAAAAGAGTAGGGACGAAGAGCATGAGAAGAAGATTAACATTAAACAGGGATCAGAGGTGGGAGGGAAAGGGAGAGAGAAGGGAAATTGCATGGAAACGGAAGGAGACCCTCAGGGTTATATAAAATTACATACAAGAGGAAGTGAGGGGAAAGGGAAAAAAATACAAGGGGGAGAAATTAATTACAGTAGATGGGGTAGAGAGAGAAGAGGGGAGGGGAGGGGAGGGGAGGGGGGATAGTAGAGGATAGGAAAGGCAGCAGAATACAACAGACACTAGTATGGCAATATGTAAATCAATGGATGTGTAACTGATATGATTCTGCAATCTGTATACGGGGTAAAAATGGGAGTTCATAACCCACTTGAATCAAAGTGTGAAATATGATATATCAAGAATTATGTAATGTTTTGAACAGCCAACAATAAAAATTAAAAAAAAAAAAAGAAGCCATCAAAAGACTACCAACCAAGAAAAGCCCTGGACCGGATGGATATACAGCGGAGTTTTACAAAACCTTCAAAGAAGAATTAATACCAATACTTTTCAAGCTATTTCAAGAAATAGAAAAAGAAGGAGCTCTTCCAAATTCATTCTATGAGGCCAACATCACCCTGATCCCGAAACCAGACAAAGACACTTCAAAGAAAGAAAACTACAGACCAATATCTCTAATGAACTTAGATGCAAAAATCCTCAATAAAATCCTGGCGAATCAAATACAAAAGCATATCAAAAAAATAGTGCACCATGATGAAGTAGGATTCATCCCTGGGATGCAAGGCTGGTTCAATATACGGAAATCAATAAATGTTATTCACCACATCAATAGACTTAACGATAAGAACCACATGATCATCTCGATAGATGCAGAAAAAGCATTCGACAAAGTACAGCATCCCTTTATGTTCAAAACACTAGAAAAACTAGGGATAACAGGAACTTACCTCAACATTGTAAAAGCTATCTATGCTAAGCCTCAGGCTAGCATCATTCTGAATGGAGAAAAACTGAAGGCATTCCCTCTAAAATCTGGAACAAGACAGGGATGCCCTCTCTCACCACTTCTATTCAATTTAGTTCTCGAAATACTAGCCAGAGCAATTAGACAGACAAAAGAAATTAAAGGCATAAAAATAGGAAAAGAAGAACTTAAATTATCACTATTTGCGGATGATATGATACTATATCTAATAGACCCAAAAGGGTCTACAAAGAAACTACTAGAGCTAATAAATGAATTCAGCAAAGTGGCAGGATATAAAATCAACAGGCATAAATCAAAGGCATTCCTGTATATCAGCGACAAATCTTCTGAAATGGAAATGAGGAAAACCACCCCATTCACAATATACTCAAAAAAAATAAAATACTTGGGAATCAACCTAACAAAAGAGGTGAAAGATTTATACAATGAAAAATACAGAACCCTAAAGAGAGAAATAGAAGCTAAGACCTTAGAAGATGGAAAAATATACCCTGTTCATGGATAGGAAGAACTAACATCATCAAAATGGCAATATTACCCAATGTTCTCTATAGGTTTAATGCAATGCCAATCAAAATCCCAATGGCATTTCTTGTAGAAATAGATAAAGCAATCATGAAATTCATATGGAAAAACAAAAGACCCAGAATAGCAAAAGCAATTCTAAGCAGGAAGTGTGAATCAGGCGGTATAGCGATACCAGATTTCAAACTATACTACAGAGCAATAGTAACAAAAACAGCATGGAACTGGTACCAAAATACCAAAACAGGCGGGTGGACCAATGGTACAGAATAGAGGACACAGAGACTAATCCACAAAATTACAACTTTCTTATATTTGGTAAAGGGGCTAAAAGCATGCAATGGAGGAAGGATAGCATCTTCAAAAAATGGTGCTGGGAAAACTGGAAATCTATATGCAACAAAATGAAACTGAATCCCTTTCTCTTGCCATGCACAAAAGTTAACTCAAAAT
The DNA here is from genome assembly GCF_047511675.1 of Marmota flaviventris. Classification (NCBI taxonomy): domain Eukaryota; kingdom Metazoa; phylum Chordata; class Mammalia; order Rodentia; family Sciuridae; genus Marmota; species Marmota flaviventris. The sequence continues at coordinate 85,498,955 of NC_092499.1, read as the reverse complement.
GGATCAAAGAGCTTGATATCAAATCAGAGACTCTGTGCCTGATAGAAGAAAAAGTTGGCTCCGATCTACATATTGTGGGGTCGGGCTCCAAATTCCTTAATAGGACACCCATAGCACAAGAGTTAATAACAAGAATCAACAAATGGGACTTACTCAAACTAAAAAGGTTTTTCTCAGCAAGAGAAACAATAAGAGAGGTAAATAGGGAGCCTACATCCTAGGAACAAATTTTTACTCCTCACACTTCAGATAGAGCCCTAATATCCAGAGTATACAAAGAACTCAAAAAATTAAAAAATAAGATAACAACCCAATCAACAAATGGGCCAAGGACCTGAACAGACACTTCTCAGAGGAGGACATACAATCAATCAACAAGTACATGAAAAAATGCTCACCATCTCTAGCAGTCAGAGAAATGCAAATCAAAACCACCCTAAGATACCATCTCACTCCAGTAAGATTGGCAGCCATTCTGAAGTCAAACAACAACAAGTGCTGGCGAGGATGTGGGGAAAAGGGTACTCTTGTACATTGCTGGTGGGACTGCAAATTGGTGTGGCCAATTTGGAAAGCAGTATGGAGATTCCTGGGAAAGCTGGGAATGGAACCACCATTTGCCCCAGCTATTGCTTTTCTCGGACTATTCCCTGAAGTCCTTAAAAGAGCGTACTACAGGGATACTGCCACATCAATGTTCATAGCAGCACAATTAACAATAGCTAGACTGTGGAACCAACCCAGATGCCCTTCAATAGATGAATGGATAAAAAAAATGTGGCATTTATACACAATGGAGTATTACGCAGCACTAAAAAAATGACAAAATCATGGAATTTGCAGGGAAATGGATGGCATTAGAGCAGATTATGCTAAGTGAAGCTAGCCAATCCCTAAAAAACAAATGCCAAATGTCTTCTTTGATATAATGAGAGCAACTAAGAACAGAGCAGGGAGGAAGAGCAGGAGGAAAAGATTAACATTAAACAGAGACATGAGGTGGGAGGGAAAGGGAGAGAAAAGGGAAATTGCATGGAAATGGAAGGAGACCCTCATTGTTATACAAAATTACATATAAGAGGTTGTGAGGGGAAAGGGAAAAAAAAGGGAGAGAATTAAATTACAGCAGATGGGGTAGAGAGAGAAGATGGGAGGGGAGGTGAGGGGGTATAGTAGAGGATAGGAAAGGTAGCAGAATACAACAGTTACTAATATGACATTATGTAAAAATGTGGATGTGTAACCGATATGATTCTGCAATCTGTATTTGTGGTAAAAATGGGAGTTCATAACCCACTTGAATCTAATGTATGAAATATGATATGTCAAGAGCTTTGTAATGTTTTGGACAACCAATAATAAAAAAATAAAAATAAACAAATTTCTTCTGCTAGAAGAAAAATAAATGTTTTAGATGTAAACATAAAAATGCAATAGTCAGGAGGGAGATAAATCAAGTTAATGTATTCCAAAGTTTGCATACAAAGTCAAAGATGTATGTTGCAATTTCTAACATTATCATTAAAAGGATAATGAGATAATACACTATTAACACATTAATAGGGTGGTATGATTTTTTAATTGATTAATACAAAGTAAAACAAGAGAAAAATGACATAGAAGACGTAGGTCAAATAGAAAACAACAGGATGGTAGATAAAAATCTAAATATATTGGTGATTATACAAAGAATACACAAAGAATATGTCTAAATTTCTAAGAAAAGGGAAGACAAGTAAAAAAATTGGTAAAATATTTGACTAGGAACCTCACAAAAGAGGGTTACTGACTGATAAGAAACATGAACAGTTGTCCACAGCATTGATCGTCATGGAAATGTAAGTTACAACTACATTGAGTAACCATTACATATGCCATAAGAATGGCTAAAATTTTTACAAAGACATGTAATTTTAATGATTGGTGACAACAAGGAGAAATTGTAATTTTCATTCACTGCTGGTGGCAGTGTAAATTGGCAAAAGTATTATAAAATCCTATTTGGCCATTTCTCATAAAATTAAACATGCTGAATTATGATATCTAGTGAATATTAACATAATAGTCCATCAATTAACTCCTCTCTATGTTTATGCTCAGTAGAAACATAATACATATGTTCCCCAAGTCCTGCTTAATGATATTCAAAGCAGCTCTATTCATGACAACCAAAATATCTACAGAATAAAAGCACTGTGATATAGTCATACAGTAGAATCATATATAGCACTATAAATGGAAATCCCACAACCACATGCAATAGTATGCAATAAAATCATAAATACTTGAATGAAAGAAGCTATTCATGAAAGAGTAAATAGATATGATGGCATTTATATGATGGTAAAGTTCAATACCAGGAAAAATAATCAGTGTTGTAAGAAGTCAGGATACTGGTTATACGTGATAGAGATGAAATTTAATGATTTAAAGTGTGCACCTGAGGGGCTTTTGGAGCACTGATAATGTCCTGTTGCCTCATGTGGTTGCTGGTCACAGGTGTGTTCATTGACTTGTATACTAGAAGTACCTGTATGTTTCTGTATTTGTGTTTTCTCACTAAAGAGCTTGCTTATACATTACTGAATGCCTACAGAATACATGAGATTGAGCTACTGAGTATTTTTCCCTTCTTTTTTTTCATTATAAATATTCTGTTAACTTTCTATTTTTACACTCCCTCCCCTCAAAATTGTAGAGTGGTAAAATAATAATAATGGTGATAATATATTAATTGTTTATTATGTCAGTCACTGTGCACTAGATTTTATACATATTTCTCCTAACCTCAAAAGAATCCTATGCACATGTACACAAAATCCTAGATTGTATCTTCAAATAACTAATGAAAATAAAATAAACCATATAACCCAAAACTTATGTTATTATTCAAAAACATCAAAATTTGCTAAGCCAAGTAGCTCAGCATCTAAAAATTTGTAAGTTGCATTTGTTTGTAGGGCAGTTAAAACTAGTCAATTAGAATTTATTGAAAGCTTACTACATGACTACACTGCGAAGAACTATGGAAGTTACAAAGAAGCTATATACCACGCTTCTACCCTTCAAGAATTGACTAATTTACTCAGGGATATGAGAGTTAAATCTGCTAAAACACAAAAGAAATGTAGTTTAAGCTATTAAATTATGTCAGGTATTCCATAAGTAGACTAAAAATGAAAGAGATGCAGGATGGAGTGATTGGAAGGAGGTGGGGCAGCAACTGGGCAGTATGAAGGTGATTGACTAGCAAAGTTTCTTAGAGATCTAATTAACACATGTTGTGTTAGACAGCTGAAGATTACCTGTTCTATAATGGTATGAATTGATATCATAAATGGTTCTGATGCCATTATGATGTATCATGTGTGAATAATTCATGCATAGACTAATGGAGCCATACAATGGAACTGCAGGGGTGTTACAAATTAGAATTTATGTGCATTGACATAGCAGTGGGTAGAAGCTGGTGGAGTGTTTGCTGTTTGCCCCCTCAGTACTTACTGTTCTTCACTCTTCGAGGACTGGTATTTGTGTGTGTGTATATGGGGGGGTATTATTGAATGTTGAATTATAAGGGAAACAAAATCCATTTATGCACTAAATTCACAAGAATCATTCTCAAAATAATTTATAGAAATAGTCATACAATGTATGTTCAAAGAAAATTGGAGGGCAAAAATCACTCGGAGTTTCACATTGTTTTTAAACTCCTTTTCAGTCGGAATTTTTGTGGAGAACATAATTTGGTTAAGTTCTCTTGAAATGCTAAGTGTTCTTAGGAAATTTCCTGTATAAGTGACCTGTTCCTTTAATATTGCCTTAGTTTTCTTTTTTCTCTATCTGAAATTATCAAGATTAATGTTATTAGTTTGCTAGGTTTATTTATCAAGGAAAGGTACACAATTTAACCCATACCAATACATCATGACTAGTGTTTAGTAAATTTTAGTATTTTATATTTGAGTTTCATTACCACACAGGTGGTAAAACACACTATCCATGCTGTGCTTTGCTTATGGTGTATCATGTTGCCACCTGTATACAAGTGGGATCACTAAACATTAAGGATTCTTATTACCGAGCATTTTGAAGGTAGCTTTCACTTTGTTCAGTCACTACTATGTACCTGGAAGAAGACCCAATTTATACTTCACTATTGTTCACTGAAAAGCTCAACATCTTAGAATTGAAAGGGACTTTACAGGTTCAATAATTCCCAGATGATGATCGAGGGGCTCATGCTAATCCACAACAGGGATTTTGCCATTCTGTACCAAAGTGAGAAAAGTACAACTTATTTTGTCTCATTCCTTGATTCAGTTAGCTAGATTTTTATTTGGTAAAGTTAGAAATTATCTCCATGTTTTTATTTTTTGCAATGACTGCCTTCAATTTCAATATTATTCATTCCTATATTTTTATTTAAAACAGTTTATTTTATGAAATGATGCCAGATAATGGCTTTGAAGATTATAAAAAATTAGTAAGCACTTTTTTTGTTTCCATTAAAAAATTCCTAGCATATAAAATTTATGTCTGAGAACCACTGACTTAATACAATGATCTGAGTGATGCTCAAATTCCCTCCACAATATGCTCACCCACCTATGGCAAAGCATCTCTATAAAGAAGAATTTCCACCACTTTTCAGTGCAATTCTTTCCATCCTTAAATGGTTTTCACAGAAAACTCTTTTTAAACATTAAGCCAATATTTTCATGAAAATTTTCCTTTTTGATTTTTAGCTCTAACATCATGGTAAGGAAGTCTATTCCTATTCCAAATGTAGCCTTTCAATTGTGTGAAGAAAAGTCAAATTTTCCCCATGAGCCTTCTCTTAACTAAACAATGCTATTTTCATTATTCTTCAGACAACATGATTCCAAGTTGCATGACTTCTTTTACTCCCTTCTAAACATGTTTCAGTTATCAATGATACTCAAATTCTTGACACCTGGGACTGAATCAAAGACTAAACAGACACAGTATCTCATGGACAGGGATTATCATGCTGTACTTTTTGAAGACTTGTTAATGAAATTGTGAACCTATTACAAAAACCTTCACAGAACACAATCTTGGAAACTGTCTCAATCTTTTCTTCTGTTTTCTACCCAGATATTTTTACTCAGTGACTGAAGAAATTCATTCTTAAAACTAGATCTGCAGTTGAGCAGTTACCTACTGTAATATACAACAGTAAGTTTATGTGATTGTAAGGGACATGTGTTGCTTTTACCTATGTTTCTCTTTGATTACAGCAATCCACTTTTCTTTGGGGTAAATATGTTTCTGTAAGTCTATGTATGCCTGTCAGAAAGTCAGTCATGGTGCCAACAGCACTACCATCCTCACACAGATGAGTGCAGGATCAGATGGTTAATCAGAGAGTTCCATTCCCCTGTTCCTAGTGATTGCATTAGTGATAGGCACATGGTCCAAGGGAGTCCTCTAGTATTTGATTATTGTTATGAGAGTCCCACATGCAGAATCACAAGGAGGAAAGCATTTGTAGTGGCCAAGATGAAGAGAAGAAAACAAAGTTGAGAAACAGAGCAAGTACAACCTAATGTTTTAGTTGTGAAGACTATTGCCTTTTCTTATTTTTCAGTCTAGTTCAAGTTGTATTTGTTTTACAACGAAAGGAGTCTTCACAATATTAAAAGTGAGGTATGATGTCTCAGCATAGACAACGAAAGTAATTTTTGAACACTGCCCTCCAAACAGCCAGCAAAAGTAAAAATAAACAAATAAAATTTGTGTAACAAACTGGTCTATGAGAGATAAAATTATAGAAGTATTTTGTTTTATTTTTCTGCATCATTCAGAGTTACATTTATCCATCTTTTCTGTCCCTGAGCTCTTGTAGTACTCTTAACTTTTCCAGTCACTTTCTTATGAACAAACAATCACAGATTTTAGATAATAGAAAGTATAGTCCAGATTAATCCAAAACACCTGTACTCTCATTCAAATGAAGATTTTTTTTTACCTCTTTGCTACCCCAGCACAGGATAGACGCAGTTCAACTGTAGCTATGTTCCTACTCACATTTGCACTCTTTGTTTTCAGCAAGAAAGTATCTTGCTTGGCTGCTACACTTGCTAAACAGGCATTGGTGACTTTTGGTTTCACTGAATATTCAAATAATTGTCTTCTTCCAGGAACCCTGCGTGGAATCTTTCTGGAGATTCCCACACACTTTCACACAGTTCCTGAGATTTCTCAGGTTTTCCTAGTGTACATGGCTGACCACTTATGACTTCATGACTGACTTTAAGAAGTCCACTTCCGCAGTTTTTATTTGTTGGGTTCACTTTGTCCTGCTGATATTTCTTTCAGATAAAGTCCAGAACGAGCAAAATCTTCTGAGGTCACATCTTACCAAAGGAACCATCCATTGTCTTCCTCCACTGAACTGCAAAGGTGTTACTTTTTCTTGGAGTAGGTGATACGTACAAGTCACCAAACAGTCCGGGGTCTCCGTCATCCATCATTTTAGAACGGGGAGGTACTTATATTTCTTGGTTCCAGAGTTTCAGCCAAAATTTTATACAGGCAAGGTCCTATTTTAATGTTCTCATGACTATGTCAACTGTAGTTTTTAGGATAGATTTTGAATAGGGAGCTTTGGCCATTGCTTCCTATGATACTCCTTATTAAATTAACCTATCAGCATCTGTTTATTTATGACCAGTTCTGGAAGTGTATTTTAAACCTTCTCTGTGAGAACTTAGAAAAAAAGCATTTAGAGTTCTTGACTCTGAATTGCATATTATCAAATGCACATGGTAGAGCTATCACAAATGGATTCCCAATAACATGATTGACAGAGACACATATAACTACTAAACTTCAACTATAAGACATATTTTTTGGTTGAAAGGGAGAAATGTAGAGTGACAGAGTCAGAAAGTCTGAAAAGATCTAAAAGATTTCTTGAATTAATATAGCCCAATTCAAAAGATGAATCGTTAGTCTATACTATACAGGGTATATGTTACTAAATTTTATAATTAATATAATATGGAGTGTCTTCTCTTAAGAACTTTATGATTTGATATAAGATATGACATAATGTAGTAAAATAAATGTAATGGAATCAATTTTATCATTTTCACATAAACTTAGATAATACATGTAAAAATTGCTTGCTTTTTAAAAACAGTGGCTAAAGGGGGTTATCAGCATTGGTTTTAGGCTCTAAATTTAGTTATTTGTCTTCTTTTAAAGAATCACCTTCTTTATCTGTTGGGGCAGGGTCTTCTAACCTTTGGACTGAACTGAATGGTCTTTCCTGAAGGTTCCTGCAAGCTACTTGGTGCAAAGTCTTCTTTTATTGATTTTTAAAATGCTTTAATCAATAGTGTCAACCATTCATACCTATTTTAAGTGCTCCCCTTTTAACTGCTTTCTTCTTTGTTTTTGCTTCTTTCAAAATTTACCTCTAATGTATCCATTTTTACCTGTGGTCGTGATTCTGGTTTCCCTCCATGCAAGTTACTCAACAGTATAACTGTAGTGCAATCAATGAGTCAGTTCTGAAACTCAGCAAATGTTACCCTGAAAGACAGATAGAATGTAATATCATTTTATGGTTATTTCCTATGTAATAATCACGTTCTATGTCTATTGTCATTATTGCTTAATGAATTGTTCAGATAGAAAATAATACAGCATTAGAAAACTTCCAAATTTACATAAAATGCTTTTTGAAAAAAAAATCAAGATTGTAAAAAGCTTTTTCTTTTTAATTTAAGATCTGGTTTTTTGGATGTAAGTGCAAACTTAAAATTCCAGGAATTTTATTGGAATGATGCGCAAAATCTATAATGAGGTTTACCAGGTCTTACATAATAGAACATAATTCTTTTGTGGTTACAGAAAGCCAGTCTTTCTACTGCCTGAGAATCTTTACTTAGATCAAGTGCAAGGATTCCTGAGATAGACTAGAAGGGAGCCTCCAGTGTGAAGGCTTGGATAGGGTTGGGGTTAGATTATGACATTGAAAGCAATGTGTGAGTGTGTAGCTTTCAGACGATGGGCCATAAATGTCTTCAGAGAATTCTGAGCAATAGTGTGACACAATGAAGTCTTTGGCTGGTGGCTATAGAGGGAGAAAGACTTTAATAGAGACACATTGAGGGCAAACAAGATAGCGTGTAGGCTGTTACAGTGATCTCAGCCACACATGACATGATTTAATAGAATGTTTCCACAAATTCTTTTAATTGAATTAATGTATGCTGGGATAATAAAACTCCACTGATGTATTGTTTAGAGACACCCATGAAGATTTTTGCCTGTCTTATCTAGTACTAATGTCCAATGATAACCCAGACATGAGTCAAAGAGTCCATTTTTAGTTCTGAGAAATGTTGCTTCCATCCAGCCTCTCCTGGTGTCCTATATACAGCCTTCAAATTTCATGTGTAGAGTAGTCTAGGCAATGAGAAAGTTGGGATTTAGAAAATCTCAGAGTTGAAACATTGTAGCTATTGTTATTTCACCTAAAAGTTGGGAAGTTTCACAGCACAAGCTTTTAGTTCTAAGGAATATTCATGGTTTCAAGGTTAAGGGTAAGAAAAACCTTAAAAACGTGGATTATGAGAATCAAGCATGTTATTGAAAGATTAAGACAGTATTCAAGTGGTTAAAAAGGGCCTATTTTGGGCACAGAATCCTTCTTATTTTCGTTTTTTAGTGAAAATCGGTCTGCTCTTATTCAGTTTTATGTAATAATCACTCAAAGGAGTTATTAAAAGAAGCATGATTTAAAGAATGATCACAAAATGTGTTGTAAGAGACAATGGATATGGCTTTGATATCACAAAGATTTTGGATGTAGAAAAAGCACTTAAATAATAGTGAAGGCTTTAGATCCTCATGTTGAATGATTTAAACAGTCTAAAGTCTCAGGATATTCTCATGTTCACCACTCAAAACTTAGTAGACATGGAATTAGAATATAAATGCAAAGCCTGGATCTTTCTAAGTCACTGAAATTCTATCTTCCAAGAATAAAGAGATTTAGATTCAAGTGTTTAGAAGGAGTAGGATGTGTGTGTGTGAAGTATTAGTTTTTAGTTGGCAAAACAGTGATCTTTGATGAGAGAAACCAAAATTGTTTCAAATTATATGTCACAGACCTCAATTGCCCTGCCGAACTATTTTCCAGTTTGGTGAGCTGTCTTCTTCTCTGATTCCTGTTTATACTTTCTAAGCCAGCCAGGGAAAATGAAATGGATCCTCTTTAGCCAGAATTCTCTCCTCAAGTCTTACGAGCTCAGTGGTTTGTTCTCAGTGCACTGACACAAAGAGAACCAGTCATTCTGTTGGAAAATTTCTAAGCAAACCTCATCTCAACTCTGTTCTGTTGTGGGGACTCATAGGCATTTCCAAGGAGCATGGATTTTATGACTGCAGCTTGACTGCAGCTGTGTCTTTTCCAATCTAGGGCCAAGAGACAAAATGCAACATGAGATTTTTAAACATTCCAAGGCCCATCTGCCATGTAACCCACTTATCTTTGTGGCTGCAAGTTCTTTATTGATCCAAAATGGTAAAGAAAAAAAAAATTTAAAAAGGCAACAAAGGGGGAAAATGCAGGGGGAGAGAAAAGCCATAAATCCATTCTTTTGTTGTTCTTCCAGCAGCATCTGTGAGCAATTGTCACAATTACTAGTCAAACTGTATTTGACTTGTTGCCAACATGAATTTTCCAAAAACCCAATGTAAACAAACTCTGCAAGTACTTCCTCATTTGCCAAGCCAGTAATTATTTACTTTGTTTGGACCTAGCATTAATGTCAGTTCAGCTTTACAGCCTGTAATGTGTTTGTTAATGAAACCGTGAGGTCTAAAGCTACATATTAACCTTGCCACCCTTCAATTTTGAGCTCAATAAAGTTGCACCATGGTTTTGTAAACTAGTGTTGGGGGACAGGCAAATGATTAATTATATTTTTCCCTTTTCTTTTATCCAAGCAAATTGTTAATCTTTAAACCTGCCTTGCATTTTAAAGTTAACAAACTAAAATCCAGCCTCCGGGAGATATGATATCATTTAGACCAGTTGCTGGGGCTGTTTGGATGTTGTATTTGGAAGTCGCCAGCCCTGGTGCTTGCACTGGTGTTTAGTAACCTTGCAGGCACCGTGAGCTTCTTGAAAGTATGAAAAATACCTCAGAGATTCAGGGAATATCAATTCGGTAGGAAAGTGATGGAATGCATGATTGGGACCCAGTATTCATTTTGTGGAAACGAAATGAAAGTCAGGTGGTTTTGAGAATGTCTGAGTAATTGCACTAATAAAAGAGACAAAAATTCCTGATCAGGGCAAGGAAGCCAAGAGACTAGGAGGAAGGAGACTTCAAGACCAAGAATATGATATTTTTCGCCTAGTCACATTGGAATCTGCTTCTGTCTCTGGTTTGTTATATATGTGCTATGCACTTACTGTGGCCTAGACTACAGCAAAAATCATGTCATAGCTCAGTTCTCAGAGAACTCAGGTTCCAATGCGGAATGGGGAGGAAAGATAATCAAGGAGACATGCGAATTAGTTTCAGATAAGGGTAAACATTACAAAGTCAATGAAACTGAGGGATGAGACATGAAGCCATTGGTGAAGCCACTTTTCTTTTGGCAGACAAAGAAGGCCTCTGAAGGGGAGACATTTGAGCTAAGACCTGAACAATGTGACCCAGACCCTGTTAGAATTATGGGGACCAAACTTCTCAGAAGAGGGGCCAAGAGCAAGTATTGGAGTTATTTTCTGTATATCAAGGAGAAGAGGAAAACAGATGCCTCTGTGCCCAGTGAGTGGGGAACAGCGTGTAGGTGGGAAGGGATGATAGTTGTGGAGGGAGTGAGAAGAAATGAGTTTGTCTATTGTTCCCCAAAGCAACTTTGGATGCTGAAGGAAAGAAATGATAGGGCTTTAGGACTATCCTTCTAAGAATAGGAACTCCTCTGGCAGTCTTGATTTGTTTCTGGGAGGGAAGGAAAAAGCACTTGACCCATACTAGATAAAAATTCCCTGGAATAATATCACTTTTTATAAGCCCCTTGGTGACCACCTCCTTTTGGGGCGTATTTGAAGGTTTAAAAGCCTCAGGAACTGTCTGGAAATTTGACTTACAGATGAAATTTAGTTCTTGACTGTGAAGTTATAACTCTTTGATTTACCTGACTTGGAAATTGACTCCAGATAGAGGTGTCTATTTTATCTAATGTAAAGCTATAATGTTTCAGGAAGTTAGATGATTTTTTTCTCCAGAGAAGGTGTGAGTAAATTCTCCCAAAGGGATAATTTTGTTTAGCATCAGAAACTGATGGTTGTGTTTGATTATGTAGTTCTGAGCTCAGAATAGGCATTTTATGCAAAAATCAATATGAATTATGGAAAGAATCTAGCATTTTAGTTACACAGTGTAAGGATTTTATAGTTAGCTACAGTGAGGAAGGAAACTACAGAAGGCAATTTCAAGAAATCTTTCAGGAATCCTTTTTCTGGGGAAACACTTTACACTTAACAGTATAAGTTGATGAAAAATGCACAAATTGGACATTCTCAAAATAAATGGTGAGAAAGAAAATGTAAAGAATCTTATGAAAAATGTCAATTCTTCATGAAAAAATATATTTCAACTTTGTCATATACCCAGAGTCCTTGTATTCTTATCTTGTGGATTTTATTTAACATTTTTATTTTGAGGTAATCTTAGCTTATGAGCTAAAATTTTCAACTTGTCATACCAAAAATATTTTTAAAACAACAATTCTCCAACCCTGGTGTACATGAATCACGAACAGAACCTAAATTGGTGGATAATTGGATTGAGCTCTGAGCTTAAAGATGAAGGAGACAAAAGCATGCCCCAGAGAAGCTTTTGATAGTCTTAGTCTTATCTGGGGATGTTCTACACCAGGCGTGGAGGCAGTTTTTGTTTATGGTGATTTGTGCTAGCTGCAGTGACATTTTATTTGAGCTGGTATCCTGTATCCAAGCCAGAACATCCATGTGTAAGGGCTCGTTTGCTCTACCTCTGTGGTTCAAATGCGGTACTAAGGCATCGGTGCCTCTTCCGAAGGCCATGCTGGCAAGCCCATGAGGTCTTTTCTGATAGAGTGACACAGGCCTTTGAGCAAGAGTGATAACAGAAGACAATGACATGACACGGATTTTAGGACAGCTGTAGTCTTTATAGGGCTAGAAATGATACTGCAAGCTACCTCTGTAGAGTCTCTCCAGAACTTAACAAACTTAAACTCGCTGCATTTTGGTATAATTACAAACTGACCACTCCAATACTTTTGTTTCTCAAGCAATTTTTTTCCCCTTTAAATCAACTTTTGTGATGATGATCACTGGGAAGATATAGAAAAGTTCTTTCATACTATTTATGGTTTAAATTTTGAAGAACCTCTGCAAAGAGGAGTGAGGTATGAATCCTATAATTTAGAGCTGTTTGTTCATAGATACAGACTGGTAAGGATCAAGGCATTTCCCACTTTTTCCTAAATAAAAGAAGGTAATTAAGCTGTGTGGATTAATTATAATTTATTGAATAGTATTTTACTGTTAGACAGTTTGGTACTCTTAGATATTTATACTCTACATGAGTATCTGTGACTATCCTTACAATACTTGCAGCTAATTGCTGAGTTAGAATGTGTGGCTTCTGTGATGCTTCACTGGTTGTCTTCCTTAGAGGTTGTACTAATTTTCACTATCACCAGCAGAATATGAGAGTGACTGCTACCCCATACCCTGGCTAATGCTAAGCATAAGCATTTAAAAAATATTTTCCAATATCACATTTTCCTCATGCATACCACTTGAAGATCCTCTTTTGAATTTTTATAATAGTAAAATAGAACTGTGGGCTCCTCTGCATTTGCTTATATGGTTATTTGATATGTTTTGTCTTGGAGTTGCATTTTTTAGTGTTTTCCAAACACTCTTTTAATGTTACATATTGAAATGTGAACCCTTTATTAGGTGCTTATATTCTGTAAATAATTCTTTTTTGTCATTTGTAATTTACTTTATGATGACATGTCATGCATAAGTTCCAAAGATTTGATGAACTAACCTACTTTCGTTATGATTTCTAAATTTTCTGTGAGGTTAAGGACTATATAAATATTAAACTAGTGTATTTTTGGTTTTACTTTTCATGTTTGAATTTTGAAGCACTTGGGATTAATTTCACTGTGTAGCTCTCATGTGTGCAGTATGAAGTTAAGATTATTGTTATATATTGTCAGTTGTCTATTCAGCACTTATTAAATAACCAATTCTCTTCCTCACTGATTTAAGATAACATTTTTATCATGTATTAATTTCTTCATTTTTCTTATTGATCATGGGGATGGAACCCAAGGACTTTCTACTATTGAGCCACATCCTCAGCCCTTTGTGTTTTTTTATTTTGAGACAGGGTCTCACTAACTTGCTGAGACTGACCTGAAATTTGGGATCTTCTTGCCTCAGCCTCCCAAGTAGCTGTAATTACAGGTTTGTGCCATGACTCATGGTTTATAAAGTTCTTGTAAATTGTTCTAGGCCTAAATATTACAATTTTCTCAGTTGTTGTAGCTTCTATTCTCTACAGCTTATTTATTGTAGATTTATGATAGCATTTGGACATGATTTCTCCCTTTTACAATTTTGAAACCATTTTTGAATATATTAATTTTATTGATAACCTCACAGCTATGGAATGGAATACTATTAAACAATAGAAAGGAAAAACTACTGGCACATGCTATACGGCACCAAAGAACATCCAAAACATTATATTAAGTGAAAGAGCCAGACACAAGTGATCTAACAATGTATGATTACATATGTAGAATGGGTCTAGAAAAGGCAAATTTATAGATAAAGTAGATGTAGTACCTGGGAACAAGGGTGGGAAGGAGAATGAACTGTGATTACTGTCAGGAATATTAAAAGGAGTAGAATTTCTAAACCTGATTTAGGTGATGGCCGTATCACACAGTAGATTACTCACAACCATTGGGTCACTCCTGAATAAAATAGATTTTATAATGTGTGGAATATACTTCAGTACAGTTGTTACAAAAAAGGGATTATTCTGGCAAATTATCACTGTTTTGTTTAGAATTGGATTATACTTATATCTTAATTGAAGATTTGATCCCTGATAATGTTCATTTTCTCTTATAAAATATGATATTTACTAGAAAATTATTATGTCTTTATTCCTCCAAATCCATCCTTTCCTTCTTCATCTCTTAGATAATTACGTTTGTTTGCTCATTTTATTTTTGGGTGGTTATAATTGTTCATGAGTTTCCCCCATTAAATAGAATAACTGTTATTGGTGATATAAAAAAGGAAATGCTTGATTCTTATATTTTTAACAGTCCTGTTAATGAAATCACTTATTAATTCTAACATCCAGGAATGTACTGAGAGGGGTGTACTATATTAGCAATCTGACTGATCTCTGGCCCAAGGACTTTAGGATGACAGGTTATAGATTTAGTCACATAATTTTCTCCCCAAAGTTATTAGATGGAGGTCACTTGATCCTGGAGATTTATCAACATTTAGTTTGTCAATTTTGTTGAAATTTAGAATATTTGCTATCAATATCGGACCTTAAACCTATGACCTAACAACCTGAAAATAAGAGTTTTAGAGATTTTTATAACAGCATGCTTAGTAAATTAACTATCTAAAGTATAAACGTGATTAGCATTTCATCGAATTTGAGCATATGTCAAGAGATCATAATCAGAACCCTGGCCATCAGGTAAATTAAGAAACCATTTGGCTGGGAATAGAATGATTAGCACAGGAATAATCTACTCTGTTGCTGATGATTATTGGGCATGAGGCAGTTATCGGATATCTACATGTTTCAGTAAATATTGAGCAAATCTTTACTGCTAGGAAAAAATTAAAGATTTTAGTACTTACATTCTAGTGTACTAATGTGCACTCTTAATGACCAGATAATGGTATATGAGAAGCAGTTAGAAAGAGAAGCGAGGACAAATTTGTGAAAAGCAGAAACAAAAATGAGAGAAGTGTCTTGGATTTAACTTAGCTATGTGAGGCTATATGAGGATAGAAGCAAATTTGGACAAACATGGTGAAAGTGGCCATCTTAACCTCATCACTTCTGCCATAGTAAATTATGTAGAAAATTTTGGTAAGAATTTGGTAAGAATCTTATTGTTTTTCAAGCTCTGTAAATTATTACATTATCCTATACTGTATATATTTTTGTATTTTTCAAGCATCAAAAATTGTTACTTTTGAGCAACAAAAAGTAACCCTAGAATATTTGAGCAGAGAGGGTATATATTCAAAAGATATTGTGGTTCATTAGACCTGTTGATGGAGTTGTAGGAATTTTCACTCACTTTTAATCACAGATGTGGTAATATGAACAGTCATTTTAGGAATCTACTGGTTCCATCTAAGCACCTCTAGTTGTGCAGCGCTTATGAAACGTTTCCCTGAGTAATCAGGAATATCCCCTTAGCCTACACTGCAACCATTGATATTTTCTATTCACTTTTTGGCACAAAGCATTCCAAATTGCTAGATTGTGTTCTCAGTTTTGTTTTGCTGATGCCCCGTGGTAGATGCATGCATCTCAGAGGTACAAAATCTTTAAGCCAATAGAACCCAAATTTGTAGGTTTGTCCCAAATTGGTGCATAGGGAATATGCTTTCTATAACTGTCAAACAGTTTTTGGAGCTTGGAATATAAGCATTAATTGCTGTTGTTGAATCCATGCACATACTTTCCTCTTTTATCCTGGTCCTCTTTTCTATGTTCTATTTATTTCGTTATTAAAAACCTCCTCTGTACTAGAGACCTGTGGGGGAGAACTTTAATGTGATGCACATTTTCTATACTTTGGGTCTATTCTAAGATGTCTTCCTCAGACTTGTTGGCCCAAAGTCTTTACTTTTGGTTCAGGTATAGAGAATACTCTATATTGATCTATATTGATCTGAATGTGTTAAAAACAATCAGTGGTGTAGTATAAATGCATATATACCTGGAGTTGGAACAACTCATTCTGGAATTTTGTTGAAGCTTGGGATATACTTAACCCTATCGTCATTGTCTTATTCAAAATCCTGTATACAAAGTTACTTGGTATAACTCTGATCATAAGGAATTAAAATCTCTTACAATGGCCAGGAACATGGCTTCCCTGCCTGCTTTGACTTTATTCAGTAGGAAATGCCAATTCTGTATTCAAGGTTATTTTCTACATACACATCCTTGACAACATAGTCTGGGACAAATGTCAATCAGTGTCTGTGTTCATGAGACATACATAAGTGCAATATACTGAGAATTGTCCCCCCAAAATACAACATCATTTTATATATTGAAGTGATTGATAATATTCCACTTAGAAATTTTACATCTACTTTCATGTTTGTGATTGGTCAGTACTTTTCCTTTCTTCTAATGTTTTAGTCAGATTTTATAGTCTCATTGCTTTTAACTTCATAAAATCATTAAATTTATTGGAATTATTTTTATAAAATTCTAAAGAGCTCTCCTTTTTCATTCTGTTATCATTTATTTTATAATATTCTTCTTGATCAATATTCCTTGCATATGTCAACCTTATTAAAATATTCAAAGAACCAGCTTATGATTTTGTTGGTCTTCTGTTTTAGATTTACTCTCTGTTTCTTTAAGTTCTGGATTTGGTATTATTTCCTTCACTCTCCTCTCTTAGGTTTAATTTGCTGTGCTTTTTCTAATTTCTTGAAATGTATATGTAATTCACTGACATTCATGCTTCTTTCTTTTTTAATAAACTCATGGTTATCAATTTAATCTAAAAAGGCCATTGGTTGTGAAGCATGAATTTTGACAAGTAGTGTTTTCATTATCACTAAG
This sequence comes from Marmota flaviventris, assembly GCF_047511675.1. Lineage (NCBI taxonomy): Eukaryota > Metazoa > Chordata > Mammalia > Rodentia > Sciuridae > Marmota > Marmota flaviventris. The sequence continues at coordinate 85,482,033 of NC_092499.1, read as the reverse complement.
TTTGCAATGGCTGAATTTCATTGTTTTTCTGATTCATGTAACATAATTTAAAAACATACAATAGTTACATATTATCTTTTTATTATTGATTTCTAGTTAATCATGTTATGATGGGAGAAATACATGGCATTGTATTATTTTGCTGTCATTTAGCATTCTAAAGGTTTTAATTGGTTCATTCTTTTGAACATAGTGTTCAAATTTTCCATATTCTTATTGATTTTTTTTCTGTTTCTTTTATCAGTTATAAAAAGCAGTATTTTTAATTCTCCTCTTTTAACTCATATATTTATAATATATGTGATATTTACAAATGTGTGAGTATACGTAAAGTTGCATGAGACACAGCAAAAGCCCTGGAAGGACCCTAGAAAATTTTTCACATGTTTGTGTGTTTCTGTACAATTTTCAAATGTAAGATAATGTAATCTCAATCAGTTAAGACCACTGTCTTTTTCCACTTAGACTTCTTCTTCACCCTACTTCTGAAATTATAGAACTTTAAATATAAAAGACATTAAATACAGGATTCTTAAATTTGACAACATCCTGAAAGTTTTCATGATGTGAAAAAATGAGTTCTGAAATTGAAGAAAAAATGTGTGTATGTGTGTATACATATGCATATATATATATATATATATATATATATATATATATATATATATATATATATATAATTTAACCATGTCTGAATAAAGCATAAATTATCTTTCCAGTCTCTGTTTCTAACTTAAGCCCCATTGCTCATGTTTTCTCTGTGTGTTCAAAGTGGGTAAATGTATTAGAGGGTCTATAAGATGCTTATACGTTCTTTTACATGTACAGCCTATGAAGCAATAATTCTGGAACTTGTGAAACAGAATCTGTTATAGTATTAATTTTACATGCATTATTAAAATGTAAGCAAATGTCTGTGTTCATTAATCAGAAAGAAATAGGTGTTCATTGTTTCACTCAAATATTCTTCAAACATCTGTTGAGCATCTATTAGGTATTAGGTAGGATACAAGGACAAGAGGATTTAGAAATCACAAAGATATAATGTCTAACCACAAGAAAATTATTTAAAACTCATGAAAAATAAAAAGGTCTAGAACCATCTGGTAGTACTTGTGACTTGAACCTTGCATTTATGTGGAATGAGTGTTTTAAAATAGTCAAAGAAAATAACTAACATCATAGGAATTACTCCAAACAAAAATATCTTATAAGATTAAGAGAAAAACACAATTACTTCAATAGATATGGAAAAAGCATTTGATAAAAATCAACATCCATTAGGATGAAAAAGCTCTTTGTAAACTAAGAAAGTAAGTTTAAGTTGATAAAGATTTTAATAATATATAAAGGAAATATTTTACTTAATGGTAAAAGCTTGAAAGATTAAACTTTGAATAAAGAACAAAACAAGTTTGCATACTATTACCACTCTATTTAATTTTATACTGGGGTTCTTAACCCACAGGTAAGGCAAGAAAAAAACAAAATGGTAAGTGTTAGGAAGAGAAGTGAAACCATTATTCTCAGCAGATTACAAAACTGTTTTTCAACATCCAAAACATATGCAGTTAAGTTATTGGAATTGATAATATAGTTTAACAACATAGATGGATATGCATTTATAAAAATTCCTATATGAAACAATAAACCAACATCCTAATATTGCTACTTGATAATAGAAAAAATAATTTTTAAAAATCCATGCAGATTGTAGAGAAACAAAACTATCTTCATGGCAAGCAATATGGTTATCAAATATCCTCCAAGAATACACACAACACACACACACACACACACACACACACACACACACAAAGTCATAAGAATTAATAAGTAAGTTTAGCATGGTCATAGTAATATGAACTACACACATAGATCAACTGAATTTATATATCCCAGCAATGACCAACTGAAATTAAAATGAGAGAAAAACAATAACATCCATCATAGTTTCAAAACATTAAATATTTAGGGATGAATAAAAAGTGTGCATTGTTTGTATGCTGAAAACTTTAAAATGTAGACGAATACAGGAAAAGATGAGTGGGGATAAATTATGATCATGAATTGAAAGAGTCAGTACTTCACTTTTTTTAAAAAAATTCAATTTGACCTAAGAATTCAATGCAATACCAATTAAGATCACAACATGACTTTTGTGGAAATTGACAAGATAATTCTCAAATTTACATGGAAAGGCAAAGGCTCTAGAATAGCTAAATCAATTGTGGGAAATAGAGAAGAATTTGGAGGATCATGTGCATGTACCTCAGTGGAAATAGAGTAGCAGAGTTAGACCCATGTAGATGCTCAATTGTTTTTTGAAAAAAAAAAATGTCAAAGTAATGCAAAGAAGAGAGAATTTATTAACAAATGGTACAACAACAATCAGACATCCTTATGCAAATATGTCTCAGCCTATACCCTATGTGTATAAAAAATTTAATTTGAAATAGATCATTGTCTTAAATATACAACCTAACAATGTACAATTTCCAGAAGAAAACCTTTGTGATTTTATATAAGCACTGGTTTCTGAGGACAATACATCAATAACAAAAAATAACAGTCCTCAAAGTTAAAGATTTCTGCTCTTCAAAATTCATTGTTAAACTGGTGCACACTTGTAATCCCAGAGGCTCAGGAGGCTGAGGCAGGAGAATCACAGGTTTGAAGCCAGCCTCAGCAACTTAGCGAGGCCTGTCTCAAAACATAAAATTAAAAAGGGATGGGGATTTGGCTCAGTGGTTAAGCACCCCTGGGTTCAATCCCTGGTATAAAAAAATCATTGTTAAGAAAATAAAAATGCAAGGCAACTAGGAGAATATATTTGCAAGATATCTATTTGTAAACACTGGCTACATGAAGAACAACAAGAAACTCAACCAAAAGACTTGGTAAAAGACTGGAGCAGATAGTCTACTAAAAAAATTAAAATAAAATAAATAATTATGTATATATGCACATGAAAACCTACTCAACACCATTAGCCATTAAGAAGACACAGATTAAAAGCAGAAATGAGATTCACTCCATCTTACTAGAATGACTAAAATTAAACAAACTGACAATACCAGGTCAAAGATTCAGAGCGACTGGAACACTCATACATCTCTGTTGAACATGTCAACAGTATAGCCACTCTAGAAAACAGTTTGACAATTTGTTGTACAATTAATCATAACATTAACACATTACCCAGTCACTCAGTGCTTAGGTTTACTCAAAAGAAATGAAATCATATGCTCACACATAGAAGACCATTTGCAGATGTTGATAGCAGCTTCATTTATAATCATTGAAACCTGAAAATGATCTAAATGGGTAAATAAATCATGGTAACTTCATAAAATGGAATACCATTCAGCAATGATAAAGAACAAACTACATACATGCAACAATATGAATGAAAATCAAAAGCATTGTGTTAATCGAAAGACTCTATATTCTATATACCCTTCATATGATATTTGTTAAAAAGACAAAACATTAGGGACAGAATTCATATAAGCCATAGGATGGGGAGGAAGCAGAGTATTACGGAGGGGCACAGGACAATATTTGGCAGCAACAGAAATATTTCTCATCTTGGTGACAGTGATGATTCTAAGATGTGATGACTAGTTAAAATCATACACCTAAAAAGAGTGAATATTTTGCACATCAATTATGCTTTAATACATCTGACTTTAAAAATGTATGTATACCATTTAAAAGTATACCCACATACTAAGACTCTAGTGATAAATCTAACAAAAGGTGTGTAAAGTATCCAAAGAAAACTATACAACTTTATTGAGAGACATTAGAAAGACCAAAATAAATGGAGAAATATAATAAGTTAAAGGATAGGAATATTTGGTTTAGGTCAATTCTTCTTGATTTGTTTACAAATTCAATTCAATGTGAATTAAATCCCAGGAGTATTTTTAAAGTACTTGACCACTAATTCTAAATAGATATGGAACTATGAAGGGCTGAGTGTAGCTAGCTAAGACTGCTAAAAAGGGAGAACAAAGTAGAGGATGTGGTGTTCCAGCTCTCACACCTCAGCAGCCACCCTAACTCAGGGTGAACTGGCACAGAGATTCTGTGTCTGTGAACACTTTCTTTATGAGAGTTGAAATGGTAAGTTACATATAAAAATAAGGGATTTTCAATAAGTGAAACATTTGGGACTTGGATATCCATATAAAAAATTGGACCTTTTCCATATCACATACAAAGATAAAATTCCTATGGATCGGAGAGCTAAATAAGAATGACAAAGATAGACCACTTTTTAAAGGTGTTTTAAGAGAATAAATTGCACCCTTCACCTTGGTTAAAATTTTTAAAGTCCAACAATATTAATGTTGGCAAGCCTGTGAGCATTTGAAACCCTCAAGCTGCTTGTCAGAGTGTAATTTGATTCATCCAGTTTGGAACAGTTTGGTAATAGGTGTTACATTTGACAATAAGCATGTCCCAGAACACAATTTCACTGTTACCAGCAACATTTGTAATAGACAAAAATTAGAAGCACCCCAAATGCCCATCAACAGTAAAATAGCTGAATTAATTGGGCAAGTACATACAGTGGAATACTATATAGCAATCAAAATAAGCTACAACTACATGCAACAATGTGGATTAATTTTTTTAAATACATTAAGCTCGAGTGGCAATATGTAAAATAGAATACACTGAATAATTCTGTTCATATAAAGTTCAAAAGTCAGGGAGTGCCTACTTCTGAAGGAAAAAATGGGGTTTTGATTTTGAAGGGACTCTTGGGGTCAGCTGGTTTCTAGGGAGCTTGTAATATTCTGAAATATCCACCTAAGAGAATTTATGGATATTTGCTTTAAAGTACCTGTTAACCAGTACAAATATTTTGTGCTTTTTCTCTTCTATTTCACACAAACGTAATTTAAAAATTAATGCCCCAAACAGAAATGTTTGAGCACTTGCCTTATGACCTACATGTTCACGTGTGCTTTTCTGAGAATTGGAATGGAAGATGAAATAGGCAGTAGTGACCTTCCACTACAGAATGTCTCTGTGAAGTTGATTATCAAGAGTGGTCACTCAGCCTAACCGATCAGAGCATCAACAACTGGGAACGGGCTTTATGGTGCCATGGTTATAGTAGCCATGCATATTTTTATCCCAGCTTAGTGATTAGCTTATGAAAACTGCTCAGTGCATGTTTTCTGAATGAATGACTAAACAAATGAAGCAGTAAATGAATTAACGGTGCCTCTCACTGAAGCTCACTGTCTCACTGTGAAGCCTGCAAAACCTGTTGACTTCCTTGGGTTAATTGCTTGCTGGCAAATCATAAACAATTATAAAGAAATAACATGTTATTAATAAAGTCAACTCTGTGCACTTTGGAGTCACTTTTAAAATCATCCATGAACCGTTAAAAACTGGGAGGAAACTTGAGTCCTACCCAAGAACTACTGTATCAGTCTACTAAGTGGGACCCTTCCTGGTATTTTGGGAAGCATCAGAGAATATTCTAATATATTACCTTGGTGAGGCATACTGAAGAAAGAACACTGAAAAACCAAATAGCTGAGCTTAAAAATTATCTAGAAGTCTGGGAGTGTCTGTTTTTATTACCTTTTCACATATTCCTGATAGATTTCTGTAAAATATGCAACATCAACCCACTTTCAATCTTTTGTCAGTTGCAGATCCCCATTCAGAAGCAAAATAGCTCTCCATGGTAAGCAAATATGTAATTAAGATTTACTTTGGTTCAGTGAAAATATGCCTTCTTTCTAAAGAAGTCCCCAAGGCTAAGTTAAAAGTAGGCAAGGTTAGATATGGTGGATTTATCAGTAAATTTAGCCCAATTTAACAGGCATGCCTTCAAACCTATTAAAGATGGTGCTTATGTGATATTCTGTGATGTCTTCCGCCTAAGGATTTGGGCAATCCATGCAGTTTACTTTAGCCTTGAAAGTAGATTTATATGAGAGAAAAGGAAAGTGCTGAGAATTTTTTTCTTGGTCTAACATCCTCCCTTTGACCGCATAATAGTCCAAAAACTCACACAAGCAGTTCCATATGGAGGGAGGAATGTCTAGCCAAAACAAGTTGTTCAGCTTATTAGCCTTGGGCTGAATAAGTTACTCAGAATATCTGGCATGGCTACCCCATTTAAAAAGGAGGGGTGGGGTGGCTACGTTTGCCTTTTCATTCTCCCCTTAGAGTTTTAGATTGGAAAACAAATGGTTAGTGAGGCAGAGCTACAGGCCAGAAGCCTTGTGCTTAACCGTTTTCTCTGAACATTTTGAAAAGACTCCCAGGAGCAACGACACAGATTTCTTTGCACTTGACTGGCTGCAGAGAGACAGGCACATAGCACGATTTTCATTGTCGACTCTTTTCACATTCGATCCTTCTTGGACAAGACTATCAAGTTGCTTTGGTGTGAATCTTGGCAGAAAAAGTCTCTTCTCTTCAAGAATTTGAAATACTGTGAACGGCAAAATAAATTGGCTCCAACTGTAAGCTCTATCATAAAGAAGGTGTAAGATGGCAGAAGGAGAATTAGAACACATTTTTAAAGATCTCTTTGAGATTAAATCAATTTTTTTTTTTTGCAAGGGATATGGAGTGCAAAACTGCATTCAAATTTAATTGTGGTACATTTTGAGGTTTCCCCCAATCAGCTTGGTAGGGAACTGTGAATCTTTTTGTCTCTAGTTCAAGTATTAATTGCCACATTATGCAGTTATTTTGTTTGTCTATTGTGGCATCATTCAGATTCATAAAATAAAGGAAATGCCTATTAGTATTAATTTTCCACCAACTACTACTCATCATGTACACATATTTAAACTCCTATGCCTCCTTCCTTGATTTCATATCTCCCTCCCTCCCTCCTTTCATCCTTCCTCTCTTCTTTTTTTTTTAAAAAAAAGCACATGCATTCATTTTCAGATAGGTCTTAAGAGAATCTTTGAAATTAATTTTGAACAAAATTAAAGGCGTGCAATATAAAATTCCTTTGTAAACATAGTCCATGAAAGAATGAATTCTCAAGAACCAAAATATAGACTATTGCAAATTTCTAACCGTGCCTTTTTATTTCCTAAAAAAGTTATTGACTATCTTTTAAGGAATATCATCTAGTAAGTGATCCTGAATTTCACTGCTTTTTAACTAAGCTAACCAGCCTCATACCCCACATGGAAGACCCCGGTGGAAGAGCATGTGTTAAACTACACACATCCACTTGGCCTACAAAGTAATTTTATGTACCATCAATCCAACCCAACAAAACCCAACAGACTAAGTGACACTTACAGGCAGCAGTTAAGAGCAATTGTGGCAACCACCCACAACAGAGCTTATTTTGCTTGGTTGCAAAGCATTTGCATGGTATACAATTTGCCAATAATTACCCTGATATTTTGACGGGGCCTGGCTTGCATATTTGTAAATATTTGTGGTTGCTAAGTTACCAGCTATAGTTATTTGTGTTTGTGTACCATGTCATTTTGTGGCAAAAGGAGATGTTTTAGACTTCACAGCAAGAGACTCCTACCTTCTAATGGATGCTTTTTCAGGATTTTCCCATAGCACTCTTTAAAACCTATTTATACTGGAAAATTCCAACACTTTTAACAACCAAGAATTTCTGGTTTATTTTGTTGCCTTTTCTAATACACAGACTGTTTATATGGCACAAGCTCAAACTTTCACTTATTCTTTCATTCATTCATTCTTTAATCCAGCACACATTTTTTTGCAAGACAGTATGTGTGTTCCTTTGTACAATTTGAGGATATGTCCCATCTTCTCCTAAAAGTCTAAAGGGGAGAGAAGATCTACACAAATAGCTCAAGGACACAAATACCTTAATTTCCCCCAGGTCTCCCTAGTCCGTGAGGACTGCATTCTCCACCTGCCCTCCTGGGAACTCTACACAGGCAGCATGTCCATCCCCCAAGCATTTCTGTGAGAGCCCAAGGAGTGCTCCCAGGTGGTCATAAACTGTCAGCTTCAGTTGTGATGAGGCTCCTAGCCTTCCTCTCTTTCCCTACACTGGCTTCTCCTTACTATGCCCCTTGAGATGTTGATGCATTCATTTATCCTCTGATACTTAATGCTTCCTGGAAGCCAGGGACCCTCTTTCTTTTAAAGATGAACATGACAGGAAATGGGTCTGCCTCTGGGGACTGTGTGCTTGTGTATATGTGAAGGGAATGGATGGTGGTGAGGAAAGCCAGATGGAGGCTGGGCAATCAGAGAAGGCTGCCCAAGAGAGGACAGAAGTGACAGAAACTAGGGAAGGCTCCCCTAGAGAGGAAGGAGGTGACAGGAATCAGAGAAGGCTCCCCTGGCGAGGAGGGAGGTGACTTGGTGACAGATTTCTACTAAAGGTTTGCATCCATAAAGTAAATGCCAACACCTGAGTAGGGAATTGTAGATACATGTGTGATCCTGCCACTTCCCGTCCTTATAGGGCTTTGGATCATGGGTCCACCCTCAACTTTTGTCACACTCTGTGATCCAGACCTCAAGTGGCACGCTTGCTTCCAATCTTGTACTGTCTTTCATCACACAACTGCTGCAGCTCTGGGGTTAGGGAGAAGTCCACTCCTGTCCGGTCATTGTCTTCATCTCTCTCCTTCTGCCCAGGTGCTGATCAGGCTTTGAGGGAGGACTCTGTTCAAAAACAATTATGAATACAAAATTATGTACAGAGAATTGGAAAGGGATTGAGTTTAGTCCTCTTTCTGTCTGAAACAGGTGACCCTATGCAGAACAACAGATACACGTAGACTCACAGGGCAGTCTTCTGCCCTTTATTTTTATTCATGCCACCATCTCAATCTCAGTTGTTACTATGTCACACAAATAAAAAGATGTATTTGCCATATGATAAATAAAGGTAAAGTGAGATGGGAATTTAGAAGAGGGAAAGATTGCATCTCAGCAGAGGCAATCCGCTGATGCTCTATGCAGAAGATGCTATCAGGGCTGCGTCTTGAAGAATGAGTAGGATTTGCATACTCGGAAGTGATGGAACAGGTTTATTGAGTGCTTGATAAAGCACTGTACTTCCATATCCCATTTCACCCTCTTAGGAACATCACACAGTGGGAAGCTTCATTGTACAGATGATTAAACTCTCAAAGTTATATAAATATTATATTGCATAAGTCACCAATTTACTTAAGCCATATTTCCTACTCAGGTCCATGTAAGTGGAGTGTTCTTTCCCTGATGCCAGGTTGATGCTCATTTTGAGCAAAGGCATAAGGATTGTAGACCTGGAACTTGCATTACAACAATGGAGGGGTTGGCTGCATCAAAGAGAGTAGTAGTCAATGGATTGGTTATTAAGCGTTTAAATATCATCAATAGAGTAGAATCATATCTTATTATAGCACACATAGATAAACAATATTGTAACTCATGGCCAAGGTCTACCAACATAGCCTTATGCTACATGAATAATAACACAAATGGCAGTGAGAACACAGCTGGCATAGACTTTCCATAAGGGTGGCTTGCACAGTGTAACATCAGGGGTGCTGAAAGGAACTGGCATCATTTGATTGATGTTTGAAATGTGACAGTGTAAGATTTACCCTTTGCCACCCCCCCCCCCCCGTTTAAACTCTTACCTCTGAAAGAGGCAAAAATGAGTGTAATGGATTATTAGCTTTTTTCCCCCCGAGAGCAGTTTTTGAGAAGCAGGGAGAATAAAGGAAGAGATCCAAGAAAACCTAATGTCAACAGAAAGAGGAAGCTGGGCAATTTTTTGTTGTACCTTTATTCTCATTCACATGGCTCAGTTCACACCCTGGCTGTACTCAAAGTAGAAAGACAATCCAGAGTCAAAACCATGTGGAAAAATGGAGCTGAGATTTGAGGAAGGAAGAGCCACTTTATTTCCCCATGTTGAAGCCATCTCCAGGGCAGGGAGAACTGTGTGCAGAAAACAGAGAATAGGAGAAGTCTGGTAAGTGGAGGATGGTAACGGAAGCCTTCCCTCCCATCAGCAGCAGCAGCAGCAGCCGCAGCAGCAACAGCAATAGCATCAGTAGCAGCAGCAGATCCTGTGGTCACATTACTGGTGGGCTGTCAGCATCTTTCCAGCTGCTTCCTAGTGGCTCCTGCTAGGCATGTCTGGGAAGCTTCACATACTTTGATTCAAACTGTCTTTTGTTATTTTCCCTGAGAGGTTTTGTACATGTGATCCTATAGGGGGACAGGTGGAGGCATGTGTCTCTGTTTTTAAGACTACAATTGACATTGAAAAAAAATTATGAAAGGAACTGCAAAGTCTAGGTCTGTGCCAGAGAGGACCTTTGGTCTACTTGGCACCTTAAAATGGTGCTGAGCTTGATTAGCATTTCACAAAATGGTACAATCTGGATGGCTTGGACATCATAGATTTGCTAAGATTGACAGGAAGTGTCCATCACTGCATGCAAAATTGTACTTAGGATACTCTAGAACATGGGTTTTTGAGGGTACTTCTTTGCAATAAAATCACTAGACCTCCTGCAGTTTTGTTTTGTTTTGGTGCTGGGGATCAAGCTCAGGGACTCCCAAATGCTACGTAAGTGTTTTACCACTGAGCTACATTCCCAGCCTCCAGGGTAGTGTTTTTATTTAAATGTGAGGGGTGAATGAATGAAAGATTAGGTACCATCCTTGATGGAAATAATTTTGGCACTGGAATCTTCTGCAATGGTCATATCCATGCAAACCCAGTGCAATTATACACAAAATGAAGGAATATAATCGTGAAAGGAAGAAGGCCACAGATGAAGTTTAATTCTGGGTTTTTCTTGTGATAAAGAAGAGATCCACCATCCCATCAGGTCATGATTAGTGTTAGACACCTGCCCTTACAGTCAGAGTAAATGTGGTGAAATGGCCTTGTGAATTCTATTTGTGCCACCCTCCTGTTCAAAATGCCTCAGTTGTCTCCCTGTTACTTTCTGGAAAATACCTATTCTATTGGTCAGACTTGTACTAACTTCCCAGAATAACTGTGTCCTTCTGAAGGAAGATGTTCAATTGAACATTGGTAAAAATCCCACCTTCTCCTCATCCCAGCTATTATCTTGGGTAATTTCCTCGTTTTTGTAAGCTTCAGTTTCTTTATATGAAAAGTACTAGGAATATAAAAAAATAGTCATTCTTTCTTGGGACTTGATTTTCAAAGGTTTCATATAGCAAAGCCTGGAGGAAAATGACATTTCCATAAAACCCATCTAAACTGACATAACTCAAAACTTAGCTCATAATTGTCAACTCTGTTCATTTGGCATCTACTATGAATTGTGTGGTGGCCAGTGCTATGATCTCAAATAGTTTGTGCTTGCTCAAAATTCATCAATTGAAACCCTGATCCCCAATGTGAGAATATTTGGAGATGAGACATTTGGGAAGTAATTAGAATTAGTTGGAGGTCATAAAGGTAGAACCTCATGATGGGATTAATGTCATAAAAAAAGGAAGAGACAAGATCAATCTCTACAGATATGCTCTAAGAAAAAGCCTTGTGAGGACATAAGCAGGGAAAGGATTTAGTCCATTTTGTGCTGTGATAAGAATACCTGGGAGTAGGTAATTTATAAAAAACAGTAATTTATTTCTCACAGTTCTGGAGGCTGGAAAGTCCAAGGTCAAGGCACTGGTATCTGATGAGAGCCATCTTACTGCACAAGGTAGAAGACAGAAGGGAAAATAAAGAGAAACACTGTGTACCCATGTGGCAGAAAAGGGTAACCCCTCTCCTGCGAGCCCTTTTTATAATGGCATTATTTCACTCATAAGAGTGGAGCCCTCATGACCTAAGCCCCACCCCAGCACTTCATGCCCAATAGTACCACACAGGTTCATGTTTCCAACACAAGTTCTGGGTGGGGTGGTGGTTATTCAGAAAATAGCAAAGACCCTCACAAGAAAATGAATGGTAGCATCCTTGTCTCAGATTTCCAACCTCCACTATAGTGAGAAATAGGTATTTGCTATTTGAGTCATCCTGCCTATCATATTTCATCATAGCAGCCTGAACTAATATAATCAGTTATTCTTCAATAATAATAGCTCATAAGAACAGCTACTGTATACCAAAGTACTAAGATTTGTAGTCACAAGCACTAGACCCCAGCCCTGCTGCTTACTAATTGTGCCCTGTGGACGATAGCTTCCCCATTTTAGGCATCCGTCCTTCCTTGAAAAATGAAGATAAAAACATATGCTTGTCTAGTTCATGAAGAGTGCTCATCAAAGTTTCACACACTCAGTAAATGTTCAATAAATGTTAGCTACTATGATCAAATATTCATTATACGTTAGGCATTATATTTAATATCTATTTCATTTAACTTCATAGCGCCTCAGTGATATAAACATTAATATCCCCATTTAAAAATTAAAACAAAACAACACTGTAATTTACAGAAGTAACTTGTTCAATGATACCATGGTTAATTGGTGTAGCCAGGATTCAAAACCAGATGATTTCAATTCCTAAGTTGTACTCAGATCATCATGATTTTATCGGTCTCCGGTAGGGCCCAGGTAATGATATATTTTAAAAATTGTCCTGGTGATTCAATGTGAAGCTAGGTGAGAAACACTAACCTAGATATTTTTAGTCCCAACCCCTCCAAAGTCCTTACATCCCTCTTCTTCACCCATATGAAGTACTCAATTAGAATCTCTGAGCAGTACCTGGAAAACTATATTTTAAACAACCATTCCTGTTGATTCTAATGATTGGAATATTTTAATTACCATTACCCTATTTATATTTTTCTCCTCCACCAGATAACCAGTTGTTGAAGATCATGTATGTTTTCTTTTCCTGTGGTAGAGCCTTTGGTATTTCAGTATAGGCTTTAGTAAAATAAGTCCACATTTATTGTTGAATGATTGACAGAACTATAAGAATCAGTTGGGCAAGGCTTAGAGTTTGGATTATAGCTGAGAGCACAGCTCAGGCACAGTATGTAGGTAAATGACACAAAATATTTTAGAAGCACTGGGCTTCTGTACATTTCTTTATTCCTGGCAGAAAGATACAGAAAATGAGTAAATAGCCTAAGTCATGCCATCCACAGTAGGTAATTACAAATAGTGTCTTAAGCCTTCATAAAAACCTCTTGTTAGTTTACAGCTAGGACACATAGCTTTCCCTTCTTATCATCGCCTTGCCTCTAAATCAGATGTCTGTTACTCTCAGACACCTGTAAGTTTCAATGGCAATCTAGACGTTGAAAATCTGTAATAGAAACAACCTCACTTTCAATGTCAGTGCTTGATTAGGACTTGTCCTTTCAATTTGCAAGAGAAATTGAGCCTTGGCTTAGCATGGGTGGCCTGAGTGTGTAGCTGAATGGCCAGCTAATCCTGAGCCCAGGCTTTGGAGATAGATGATTCAAAGGCAGGCCCTGGTCATATATCCCAGCTCTGAGAAAGCTAAATTGAATATAAGATGTGACTTCATCAGCCACCTTAGCTATTGCTTTGGAATAAAGGTTTGAACATGGAGTACTTTTCAATATATGAAATACAGACTTTCTTTTTTCCTGAGTTTTTGATTGCATTGGTTACTGAGTTTTAGTTACACTGGTTGCAACTGACTATTAAAAACAAACAAAGACAGGTTCATTGCTTTCTGGGAAAAGACCAAATAGGAATGTTTTATTTTCACTCACATATGTTTTTCATTTACTGGAAGCTGGTAGAAATTCATATATGCTATTGATTCTGACAATGAATATTAGAACATCTTTAAAGACCCTTGGAGGTTGAATCCAAAATGAAACTGACAAAATTTTAAAGGGTCTCCTCATTCCCTATTCTCTTCTTCACTAGCTTCTCTTAGATATTAATGTTTTTCAAGCCTAGAAACAAGAAATCAACAATGTATCAGACTTTTATACAAATTTCCATTTCTTTAACCTCAATTATCTCTAGTATTTTGGGGTGACTTTATTCACTGGGATTTGTTATATGCCTTCTTCTTATACTACCCCCCACCCTGTGGTTTATCCATTTATTTGCTTTTCTTGTGATAGACTTCTTTTGGGGTCAGATTCACACTGTCAAGAGAATCTAGTGACTGGTATTTAGTGATAAGTATCCACATAATTTATTTCCAGGTTTCTCAAGTGATATTCCTTCTTTTCATGAACTCAAAGTGTTTATAAACACAATTCATGATGAGGCATTGGTTTGAGTACACAAATCAATCATGAGCTTAGAAAAATCTAAGTTCTGGTTTAATTTGGGATGTGCATCTTTATGTTCAATTCTAGAAAAGAATAAGCTATTTGAACCACTTTAATTGAAGTAAAGATCCATCCTATCCCAATTTTGATTTCTCTTTGGCCTTTATTTCTTTGGTGGGGGGTTCCAATCAAATTCCTTTCCCTAATCTTTCTTTTTTTTTAATGATAAGATAAACTGGCTTAAAATTCATCACCTCATCCATTCTCCATGTACAGTTCAGTGTTACTAGATGCAGTCCTGTTTTGCAACCACTACCACCACTTATCTCCTTAATTGTTTTGCTCTTGAAAAGCTGAAACCATGTATCTGCTAAATAGGATCTTTCCACTCTCCTTTGCCACCCAGTCAGTGCCTGGAAAAATCCCTATGTTTTCTTCTGTCTTTGGGATTTGGGCTTCTCTAAGTACCTCAGTTTAGTGAAATCATGCAGGATTTCTTTCTTTCTCTCTTAAAAAAAAAACAAAAACAAAAACAACAACAACAACAAAAAACTGGATTTAGCATAATGTACTTGAGGTTATTCCTTGTGGTCAGAATTTCCTTTCTTTTTAATTCTGAAATATTCCATTGAATTTATATACCATACTTGCTTATCCATTGACTAATGTTTATATTTGGATTGTTCCCCAAACTTCATGCACTGGAAATTGTACAATTTTACATTTCTGCCAGCAGTAAATAGGGTTCTAATATTTCCACATTTTCACCAGTACTTGATATCTTGATATTCCCTTTCCTCCCTTTCTTCCCTTTCCTTCTGTTTTAGTAGCCATCCTCATAGGAATAACGTAGTCTCTCATTATAGATTTGATTTGCATTCTCCTAATGATTAGTGATGTTTAGTATGTTTTCATGTACTTATTGATCATTTTTATTTCTTCTTTGGAAAAATATCTCCAAGTCTGTGCTTGCCTTTTTACCCTGTTATATTGTTCCTATGCATGAATTCTAAAAATCTTTCATGAAATCCAATTTGTTTATTTTTTCTTTGTTTGCCTACACCATTGTTCTCATATACAAGAAATCATCAAATTCAGCACTGTGAAGTTTTTTTCCTATGTTTTCTTCTAGGAGTTTGGTTGTTTTAGTTCTGATATTTAGGTTTCTGATTCTTTTTGACTTCATTTGTGCATATGATGTTACATAAAGTTCCAATTTTATGTGTTTTTCATATGCCCATCCAGTTTTCTGTTCTTTTCCCTGGACATAGTTTTGGTCTTGTGAAAAGTTTTGGTCTCTTTGTGAAAAATCATTTGATCATATATGCATTGGGGGCTTTATCTTCTATTTGTATGTCTGTCTGTATCCCAGTATTACACAAAAGATTACTGTAGTTTTGCAGTAAGTTTTGAAATGACAAAGTATGAGTCCTTCATCTTAGTTCTTTTTCAAGATTGTTTTGAATGTTTTGGGTCTCTGGGGATGCCATATAAATTTTAGGAAGGGTTTATGTATTTATGCAAAAAACATAATTGGGATTTTCATGGGGTTTGCTTTGGGTAGCATTGACATCTTAACAATATTGTCTCCTGGTATATGACCATGAAATAGTTTAGTTGTTGTCTTTAATTTCATTCAGCAATGTTTGCATCTTGAAGGGTGTAACTGCAAGGTACACCTTAGTTAAGCTAATTCCTTATTATTTTACTCTTTTTGATCTCACCATATATGAAATTTTTTGTAATTTCTGTTTCAGATTTCTGATTATTAGTGTACAGAAATGCAACTGATTTTTATGGATTAAAGTTATATCCTGATAATTTGCTGAATTAATTTATTAGTCTCAACAGTGTTTTATGATACCCTTTCAGTTTCCCACATGTACTATCATATAATTTCTAAAACCTTCCTTTCCAATCTGGATCCCTGTTATTTCTTTTTCTTATATGCTTGTTCTGGCTGAACTTCCAGTATGACGTGGAACTGAAGTGGGAAGAGTGGGTATCTTTGCCTTTTTCCTGGTCTCAGAGAAAGTAGTTTTTCAACACTAAGTATATTTACTCTAAATTTTTCATATATGATTTTGTCATGTTAAGGTAATTTGCTTCTATTCCTAGTTTTTGTTTTTCTCCTCTCTTTTTTTTTTTTTTAACATGGAAGGGTGTCAAATGTTTTTCTTCAAAAATTGAGATGATCATGTTTTCCTCTTTTTATTCTGTTAATGTGGTATATTACATTGATTAATATTTATACATTGAGCTATTCTTGCATTCCCAGGGTAAATCCCACTTTGTCATGGTATGTAATCCTTTCAATATGCTGCTGCATCTGGTTTACTAGGATTTTTTGTGAGGATTTTTGCATAAATGTTAGTAAGGAATATTGGTTTGTGATTTTCTTTCCTTGTAATGTTCTGGCTTTGGTATCAAAGTAATGGTGGCTTCATAGAATGAGTAAGGCAGTGTTCCTTCTTTATTTTTTTGGTAAATTTTGTAATGTATTGATTTAATTCTTTAAATGTCTGATAGAATTTGCCAGTGAAACCATCAGGTACTTTTCATTGTCAGGAGATATTTTATATTAATTTGATCTCCTTATTAGTTATATATTTATTCAGATATTCTACTTCATCATTTTTCTTAGTTATCTGTCCATTTTATCTAGGTTAAAAATTTGTTGGTGTACAATTTTTACAGTATTATTTATAATTCTGTTTATTTCTATGGAATTGATATAAAATCAGAAATGAAAATGGGAACATTACTAATTTGAGTTTTTTTTATTAGTCCATCGAGACAAAGATCATTAGTTTTGTTGATCTTTTCAAAGAACTAACTTTTTGTTTTATTGATTTCTTTACTGTTTTTCTATTCTTTATTTTATTTATCTCTGTTCTAATTTTTATCACTTCATTTTTTTTCTTTTGCTTCAGGTTTAGTTCTTTATGTTTTTTTTTTTTTAACTTGTAAAGTTAGGTCATTAATTTGATATCATTATTGTTTTGAATATAAGCTTCTGTAGTTACAAATTTCCTCTTCATACTTCTTTCATTGTGTCCCATAAGTTTTATTAGATGATATATTTTATAATATCCTTTGTGATTTCTTTGGTTTATTAATTGCTTAGTAATGGTTGCTTGATTGCCACAAATCTGTGACTTCCTCTATTTTACTTCTGTCATTGAAAGAAGGGGCTTGCAACAATGGAGGAGGTGTTGAACAAGAGCTGCTTAATCTTTGTCTATAGCTTTTGTGGTCAGAAGCACCAGTGATCATAGACTAGATCCTGATATTTGAAGGACATGTTCTTTTTTGACCTCACCCAACCCTACCTTCTGGAAGTTATGTACAGGTTGTTTCAGGAATATGTGCATATCTGTCTGCCACAGGGGTAAATGTGGGGGATGAATGGATATTATGGTGCTGAGAGCTGAAAATAATTAAAAATTAACTACAAGTTACCATGTAATCTTTCCTTTGAAAATGTCATGCCTTTAATAGCCCCCAGAGCTCCAAAATAGTTATATTAGATGGATCTTGCCAGAATAATTATTATCCAGGTGGGGAGACAGATTACTGCCTCTTCCCACTGTACTGTCTTCCCAGAATCCTATTAAATTATTTCTTCATTTTTGAGTTTTGGCTTGTATTGATCATTCTAGAGAGCTTTCAAATTCAGAGACATGTACAACGTCATATTGGAACAAAATAAAATAGACAATACTGAAAAATGCTTTGGGCTCAAAGGAAAGAAAAGGGGATTTGGAAAAATGAAGGCCTAAATAGGAGGACACATGCAACATATTTATAGAAAGACTATGTGTAGTATCTGAATAAAATGATATGCAACCACTAATGCCAGTAACCTCCACTGGAATTATCTAACTTTGCTCCCTTAAAAAAACTTGAAAGATTGGGGAAGCCATTAGACATGGAGTGATGGCATTTTCACACTACATTCCTACCCCCCAGATGCTGTAAAATAGCATGGTGAAGAAGGAATCCCTTCCGACCTTGAACAGGCTCATCTGAGAATCCTGAAATGAGCATGAACAAAAGGGCAGAAGAGGTGGGTGAGCCACTGCAGATGTAGGTCAGTTCTGTATAGACTGAATTCTGACACCTTAATGGCTTAGGAGGAAGAACCTGAGAAATGGCAAAGGCACAGTGAGAGCCTATTGTTCCTGTCCAGGCTTCCTCAGCAATTGAGAAAGAAGAAACAAGAACACAAGTCATACAAGTCACGTGAGAACCTAAAAAATATGAACGATGAAGTTCTCTGCTGTGAACTATCCCAGCTAAAGGAAAAAATGGATTTGGTGAGGGGGTGCTTGAAACCCACAAATTTATGAGACTAACAATTTCTATTAAACTAGTTTCATGGTGGTTGATCCTAGGGATTGAACTGGATTTTGTTTTGACAGCTGAGAATTTTCAGGCTGCATAGAGGGAGAATATACTAAATTTTCATTTTATTTCTTAATTATAGGAATCTACAAAATGAAATAAAACATTAAATTTTAACTAAAAATGCATTGTATTCACCCAAAACTCCTACTACTTCTATGAATAAAAATTAATTGACTTCTAATGAGAATGTATGCACAAATTTTACATTTTTCTAGGAGATATTTTAAAATTAATTCATAAGCAAATCCAAAAGAAAAAGAAGAAAACACAGAATAAAGACGATTAATGGAGATACCATTAAAATAAGTCTGCCAGATGGTTCAGAATGTACTATACGTGAGCAAGTTACAGAGAGTCATGCTTCCTCTTGATTCCAGGTGTCAATACCTATTGAAGTTGATGAGTCAGATACCTGGAGATGAGACTACAGCTGTCTCCTAAATTCTTGAAACACTCCTTTATTTAACCTATCCAAATACTCCTTAAGTATTTAATTTCTGTAAGTTCTTCCTGATTAACTCTTCATTGATTTATTTTTTTTCTAAAAAAGTCACAAAGCATTTATCAAATAATGTACACATTTTGTCATTTAGATGCATATTGTTTGTATCATTCATTTCACACATGTTAAGAAACTCATTATTTGGATAAAATTTGGCATGTCAAGCAGCTTTATTCATTATTTGTGTGATTCAAGTTATAAACTCATATTAGTGATGCAATAATTCCAGGATGATTGAAATTGATAATATTTTGGTTGTGCTTTTATCTTAAAATTGTACTTAATGGTCAAGAAATGTCTCCCCTTCCCCCCACAGGATTTTTTTTAATGGCAACTGTATGTTTTCAGAAAAACTGAGTAAAAAGCACAGAAGTTTCCACATACCCCTGTCCCATACACACATACCTTTCTCCACTATTAATACCTCACACCAGAGCAAAATATTTAGCCATAATTGATGAACTTACATTAACACATCATCACCCAAATTCCATAATCTACTTTAGGGTTTACTCAGTGCTGTACATTCTATGGATTTAGACAAATAAATGTCTTCACTATTATAATTTATAGAATAGTTTCATTGCCCTGAAAATTCTCTGTGCTCTGCCTGTTTATTGCTTCATCCCATTAATTCTTGGCAACCACTGACTTTTTTTTATTGTCTTGAAAGTTTTGACTTTTCCAGGTTGTCATATAGTTACAATCATACAGCATGCAGTCTTTCCAGCTTGGTTTGTTTCACTTAGTAATATGCATTCATTTAATTCCATTGCCTTAATGCTTTTTAATGAGTGACAGCTTATTTCTTTTTGCACATAATAACAATAAATTATAATATTCCATTATCTGATTATTATTTATTCACCCTCACAATTGTGAAATGTATAAGCATTATAGATTGGAGCAAATCTTCACAGTAAATAAATCAGACAAAGGAATTTTGTCCAGATTGTATTAAGAAACCCAACTTAATTATTCAAAGACTTATACTCACTTCATTATGAAAAAGATAGTTGAACAAATAAATCATAAAGGGAAATATTTCAAAGTCCAATAAACACAAAAGAAAGTATTAAAAAATCACCACTTATCAGAAAAAATGAAAATGAAAACCACAACAGCAACGGGTTACTATCATACACTTCTAGTATAGGTAAAATTAAAAAGACATCACCAAGTGTTGGTGAGAATGTGGAGGAACTGGACCTGTCATACATGGCTGGTGATAATATAAAATGCTATAACCACTTTAGAAAATGGTCATGAGTTTTGTATTTAAAATTGTATACCAATGAATCATAGTTCCATAATTCCATTAATTTATTCATGAAAAGTAAAAATATATATCCACAAGATCCTTACATAAGAATATTCATAGTAGCCTTTATTCTGAATAGCTTCTAAATAAAAACAATATAAATATTAATCAACAGGAGAATGTATAACCTTATTAAATTTATATCACAGTATGTTACTCATCGCTAAACACAAATAAACCACTGACACGTGCAACAAATCTGATGACTCCAAAAACATTATGCTGAAGAAAATTCAATTATAAAAATGTACATAGCTATGGGCTTATATATAAGAAGTTTTAGAAGAAAAATTAATCTTTAAGGAAAGAAATCAGAAGTCTGGTTGTACCTTTGAGCATGAATGTTATCTATGGGGATGGGAAACATAAAGGAATTTCCTAGATGTATATCTTAATAGCATGCATTTTACAAAACTCATCAAACATACAATTAGTATCTATACATTTATTTGTATGTAAATTAAACTTAAATGTAGAAAAAAATACATATTGAATATTCATATTTATTCTTTGTCAGTACTAGATGATGGTCAACCTAAAATTCTATATCTGTATGAACATTTAAGTGAATAAACACACTTTTAGATGTGAAAGGATTTAGAAATTTTAACATCCATAGATGGCTTCTAAAGGATTCTCAGAATAACTGCTGCAAAGAAAGCAAGCATACTAACAAATACAATGCATATAAAAGGCCAAGATAAAGATTTAGTTTTCAAGAAAGCAAAAAATAGAAGTAAAACACAAAATTAATGTGAAATACATGCTAATGTAGATGGTATGATTATGGGTAGGGAATACCAAAGTTAAAGAAAATCCACAAGGGAGTTCACTCTAAGATCAATAACAATGTCAATAACAAACTAACAAAACCCTAATGGTTGTATATCTCAAAAGAAATTAAAATAGAGAATCACTCTTTTCATAATCATAACAGAAAAATACATAGAAGTAAACTGAAGATAGATATAATGTATATGAGGAAAGTAGTAGTAACTGGGGTACATGAACAAAAACTTAAAAAATTGGAGATAAATATAATTTTCTTGTATAAGAAGAATCAGCATTATCAACATGCAACTCCTCCTGAATTAACCAATATATTCAACAAAATTTTAAAAATCCCACTGAGCATGTTTTAGAAATTTGAATAAATGACCATAGTATTCATATAAAAATAAACACAATGTATAGAATGTGAAAATAAATTATAAATTAATTACCTTATCAAATATTAAGATAAATTATATCCATTGAAAGAATGTAGTCTTACTTGGTAGATAGATCTATTGGTCAAAGAAACAAGACTTGTGGCATTTTGGTTAGGTTGGTGTTATTGGATAAATTGTGTCCTCCCAAAATTTGTATTGTGAATTTTAATTCCTAGTACCTCAGTACCTTATTTGGAAATGGGGGTCATTGCAAATGTAATTTGTTTGGTTAAGGTTGGGTCACATGAGAGTAAGGTGGGTCCGAATCCAACATATCTGGTATTCCTATAGGAAAAGGAGGGAAAATTTGAACACAGACATACACACAGTGGGTATGCCAGGTGGAGATGAAGGGAGATTGGTGCTATGATTTGGATGTTTTTGTCCTCTCCAAAATTTATGTACAGATTTAATCCCAGCGCAACAAACAGTATTGGGTAGTGTGTCCTTGGGTAGGTGATTGCATCACAGGGGTCTCTCCTTCATGAGTGGGATTAAGTGCCTTTAGAAAGGGGTGTAATGAGCCAGGCACAGTGGTGCATGCAAATCCCAGCAGCTTGGGAAGCTGAGGCAGGAAGATCATGGGTTCAAAGCCAGCCTCAGGAACTTAGCAAGGCCCTAAGCAACTAATTGAGATCCTATCTTTAAATAAAATATAAAAAAAGAGCTGGGGACGTGGCTCAGTGGTTGAGCACCCCTGGGTTCAATTCCCAGTACAAAAAGAATATATTGTGTAATGGAGAAATTTTGTCTTTTTTGCCCTTCCAACTTCTGCTGTGTGAGGACAGAATATTACTTTCTTCCAGAAGATAGCATCCAAGATGTCATCTTGGAAGCAGAGAGCAGCTTTCATAAACACCAAACATACCAGAACCTTGAGTATGGACTTTTAAGACTCCAGAAATACAAGAAATGAGTTTCCATTCTTTATTAATCAACCAGTGTTAGGTGTTGCATTATAGCCGCACAAAATGAGCTAAGACATTTGAGGTGATATTTCTACAACTAAGAAACACTGAAGATTGCCAGATACTTCCCCACAGCCCTCAGAATAAACCAACTCAGAGGCAACTTGATCTTGGATGTCCAGTCTTTAACAGATTGGTAAAGCAATGTATTTCTGTTGTTTCAGCTAGCCAATTTGTGATACTTTGTTACTAGAATCCTAGAAAGGGATGGAATGCATAGTGTTGAAATAACTAGCCAGTTATTTTTTTGAGATAACTAAATTCATTTTAAAGAGCAAGTTAGCTAAGAGTTGTATCAATATTTAATGTTTAGAAAAAATATTGGAAGAAATACTGGTGAATACATCGTATAATCTTAGAGTGAAAAAATATTTTGCCATTATTCAAACTCCATCAAGTATAAAAGACTAATAGCCATCACTTTTTTCCCCTTCAAACCAATAAAAATTTTGAATGTTGATAATATAAAGCAGTTTTGCAAATGACACCTTAGAGCACAGATTGATCTGAAGCCTAGAAAATACTGAACAAAATATAATATTGGATATAAATATAATAATGATAGAATTTAAGGTGACTGTTTAATTTTGATATTTTTCTGTATTACTTGAAAGTCTAGCATGAATATTCACTAATAATTGTAAGACTATTTTCATTGTTCATTAAATTATGAATAAACATGTTTAAAATATTCATTTTGTTTTTCCCCAGTAATTCTAGTCTATGAATAATGTTAAATAATAAGAGATGCATCCATGGATTTATAATTTTGAAAATTAGGAAACATTAAAAATAAATAATACAGAATTAGTAAGATAATTATGCTGGATCAAGGTATGTATGATGCATCTACAAAATACAATATATATAAGAGTGCAAGTATGTATTAGAAATAAGATAAAAAGTCATCGAAAGGTATATGCCAAAAGGTTAAGTGATTTTATTTCTGAGGAATAGATCTATATTACTAATATTTTAATTCTTACTTATGGAAATAGGATATTTATGATATGGACAGATTTATTCTTGTTCCTGTGCTAATGTGTACATTTACTTATTTCAATGTATAATCTACATAGTTCATGAAAAACAAAACAAGTTTGGAAAAAAATTTACTTTTTTTTTTCCCCTAACCTATCTTCCTTTGCCATGAGTACTTTATATATAGGCAGTTTCTTCCCCGGAGTTCAGTAAGAGTACCCTTATTTTCAACAGGAATCATCAGAAAGAGAAACTGCCTTTTCCGAGAAAACAGTGTCTATCTCTGTCCTCCCCCACCCCTCCCCTTGCCCCTTTCTCTTATTTTAGTACTTGTGGAGATTAGAGATTTTAATTGTATGACTTGTGGAATGCAGTTTTTCTTCCAGCAGCTGTGTTTATGGTATATAATCTATTAGCTGCTTATATGCCAGCATTTAAAAGCATTCTGATGGATAATACTTAGCAAGGGATTAATCTTTTCCAGCATCACCCTCTTGACCTGCAAATGTACATTAGTGGGGTAGGGGGGTGTATAATGCCTGCTCTGACATTTGTTTGCAATGCATCCAAACATATTCTGGGATGCATATTCAGGTTTCCTGGCATTGAGACAGACTGGCAAGTCAGCACTAAGACATATAGTTCCCACATGCCAGGGTTAAAGGAACAAGGACTGGTGGCCCTTTCCATTGAGCTTTGTCCTGTGTGTTTTCATGTCACCCATCCCCAAATTTACTCTGCTGCACATCAGCCATACCACCTAAGGTACGATGGAGGTTATTAGGTAAATATAATATAAAGAAGAAGAGGTTCTGGTCTCTCATGCGTTCCTCACACATCATTTAGTTAGCACCGTTAAAAGCATAGGCAAGTAGAGGACTTTGGGACCTTCCCCTCTTCTCCACCCACTGGCTTCTCTCACAATATCTGAAATTTTAGTTCCAAATCTTGGCTTTGTTATCTACTAGTTGTTTGAATTGGATAAACTACTTAATTATCTGAAGTTCTATGGCACCAACAATATGCATATAATATTACCTGTATGAAAGGAATTTGTAGAACATAAATCACACATGTGAACCAGAATAGACCTAGAGCTTAAAATTACTCTATACATTTATGGAAGCAAGATAACATTTTGTATTTTAAGGACTAATTATTTAGGTCATGAACGAGTGTTTTGCTGTTGTTCAAATTTCTCTGTAAAAATTAAAGTTGTTCTTGGAAGGAGTAGTACCATGTGCTAGGAATAGCTGCCATTGAATTCAGGTTAATTGATAGGACTGGTGGGACCAGTAAGACCCACTGGGGAAGGGTCACAAAATAAATATATGAGAAGATGAAGAAAACAAATCTTTCACTAGTTAATGGATCTGATCTTCTGCTATCAATTATTATATTTCAGCCTGGATAATTTTTTCACTGATGTTTCTGCTAAATATAAGCAATAAGTTTTCTGAGAAATAGCTCATATACCATTTTGTTTATAGGTGTCTAGTCACTTGGCATTTAATCAGATTTCATCTGTTTTATTTAAACAATTCAAGGGAAGAATATAATTAATAAAACACCAGGAATTTAGCTAAAAATGTCATGGTGCTTCCTACTCTTAGCCAGTTTGGGGATTCAACCTTGTGACCTTCCTAGTTATGAGACCAAAACAGGAATTGGACAATCATACAGGTAGAACTTGAGATCATTTAGATCTCAGATCAAATCTTGCTCTACCACCTTTGTAAGCAAGTAATTTGGAGCAAATCACTCAATCTTCCCAGCCTGGGCTCTTTGTATGTTCAATAGAGATGATGCTACCTACTCCATGGGCTGTAAAAAAGGATTAAATAAGATATGAGATAGTGCATCTATCACAGATTTTGGTATGTGGGCAGAAATAAATGATGATCATTACAATTGCGGTTATTTTTTTTCTAATTACTTATTTTTTCTCCCACTACTGTCACATTACTCATACTTCCAGTGGAAAAACTTTGAGAGGCAGAAGGACCCAAAACAGGTTGATGATGGATGATGAATGTGAGGGTACCACTCTGAAGTGGAGAGGAGTAACCAGTTTACTGGGTAGACAGAAGGAGCCTGGAACTAGAAATAGATATGAATGTAAATACTACTTCCTGCCAGGTTTCTGTTCTTGCAACTAAAAGGCTCAGGGGTCACTCTAGTTGAACTGGGCTAACTGGGCTGCACAAAATAACCACACAAGAGACACAAATACTTTTTTCTTTGGGGTCGCTGTGACAGTTCCTCTGACCTTAAGGGTCTGCAGGAAGAGAGAGAGCGAGAGCACTGACCCCTTTTATTGAGGAGAAGCTATTCAAATGAGGCAAGGGGTCAGGTTTCAGGGGGCTGAGTCTATCTTCATGATGTCCACAGTCAGCAGGTTGACTGACACCTGGGTAGGCCACACCCAAGGACACAGTAAGAGAAGGGGACACACACAGGGCACTTCCATGGAAGACTCTATCCTAAACAGGGCAAGGGGTTATATTACAAAGAAACAGGTGAGCATAGCTTCACCCATGGGGCTGTAGCAAGACACACCCATGCACGAGACACCCTCCCTCGAACCCAAGAAGCATGGGGAAAGCTCTGCCACATTTCTGTGACTGAGCACCTCAGCACCCAGCAGGGGAGTGTGACTCAGTCACATGCAAGGTTGGTCTCTCACAACTTCCTACTTGATTTCAAAGTATAATTTTTTGAGAGTAACTAATATTTCAATACTGGTTATTGAACACAATTGCTGCAATGTGTCCATATCATCCAAAGAGTACCAGGAAGATACCCCTAGCTGATCAAAGTTGAGTTTATGGGTTCATTGTAGTGAGAGAAAATATCCACTAGAGAATGGAGAACCATAGGGCCCTAGACTGACAGGGTTAGAAAGAACTTCTGGGGCTTTAGTTTGTGTTAGGTGAGTTAGGAGTAGGTTTAAGGAAGCAGGGCTTTGCTCTAACTTAAATGCCATCAGGAAACAGGAGAGATTCTGTGAATAGGAATCCTAGCACCTCTTACCTAGAAGGTGGAGGACATAAAGCAAGGTTTGTGCAGTCCCTCAAATCAGTCAGGATAGAGATATATTTGGCCATTTTAGTGGTTTTATTTTTGATGAGTACTCTTTTAGCTTGATCCATCATGATCACAGAGTGGCCTTGTCTGATATTGGCATTCCAAAAACTTGTTCACCAGGAGAACACCCCAGACTGTGAATGCCCAGGCTGAATGCCCAGCCTGCTCCTGGCAACACCAAGACCTCACCAGTAGTTGGGGCCTGTCTTGCTGCCAAAGGCTGCTTTTCTTCATGCTTCTTATTCTCAAAGGACTGTACTGGGAAAGAGGACTCCCTCACTATTTATTTCTAGGTACCATTCTATCTAACACTCTAGGCAAAATTATACCAACACCATATTATGTAATTACCTACTTACTATTATAAAACAATTCCTTTTTAAATTAAATGAATATGTACTAAAGCACTTAATATTATTACTATAAATGAATATTATTATTGCAAAAATAGAAGGTAAAAATGACAATAAAATTATATAAATATGGTATAATAAATTCTAGCTGGATGAAAGTGTCCCCTGAATGCTTTAAGTTTTAAGCTTGAACCCCCACTTTACTTTAAAGTGAATCTTCAACATGTAGACAGAGTTAAAAACTATAACCAAACAGGTTTTGCATTTGAAAAAATTTGAAAGATTGAAAAACAAAGAAAAGGGAATTATTACTATGATAACAAAACTGTTTAACACCAAATGTTCATGCTATATAAAATAATCACACTCATTATCTGTTTTGCCTCTCAAATTTTAAGAAACATCAACCTGTTCATTCTGGATGTATGGTTAGCTCTCTTCATTTAAAATATCCAGAAAAATATTTCTGCTTTTTGTGGTTCGTTTCACCTGCCTTATTGAAAACAGTATGCCTATGTGTCTTGAATCAATCAGGAAAAAAAGTTGCCCTAACTTTTTAGTGCAGGTTGCTTTCTCCAGAGAGGGAAGGGTCTTCTGTACTTCGTGGGGACTTACATAAAATCTAGTTTTAAAATGAATATCATCTTGCAAGTGCTCTTTCTTTGCTTATAATTGCCCATGCCTCCTTTCATTTTCTAAGGCAGCAAGGTCAAATAGTGCAGAAGTCAGAAAACTGAGCAAAAAAAAAAAAAAAAACCCTGGATATTTCAGTTTCCCTCTTTCAACAACTATATGACATTGGGGACATCACTTGCCTTCATTTGTATCATTGAGAGAATAGAAAAGATCCAATCCAACTCTGGTAATTGTGGCAAGAATAAAATTAAGTGATAGGAATGAATAGTAACATTATTATTTTTAAATAAGAATCAAAATATCCCAGTCTTCCAACATTTGGTAGCATGTGCTAAACTCATGGGCTTATCACCCTAGCAAGCATTCCTTCCATAGAAACGTCCACATCACAGCGCTGATCACACAACAGTTAATCTTCCACATGCAACTATCCAAGATCATCTAAACTTCAGTTGTGGATTGAATGCTAAGTTGTTTTCCTTTCTTTTGAACTTCGAGGCTTTTTCCAGATGGTGTCATGTGGCACACGCTTGTGTTGTAGTTCCTGACGACTTTGAAAGCTCACTCCATCAGAGATGCCTCACCACCCCACCAGGGACCAAGAGTAGCCAGCCTTCCCATATGTTCCTCCATCCCCGCACTCTAAGTTCTTTTGCTGCCTTGCCTGCATAACAAATACAAATATGGTTCTGGACCTGGATTTCTCCCAGATGAGCAGACTTCAAAGTAAGTGTGAGGTCTCTAGGAGAAGGATTTTCCTTTCTCCATCTGTGTGACCATCGCCAGCTACATGTCTGGTTTCCTTAGTGATTGAGTGATTAAAGGAGGTGGCAAAGGTAGGGAGGAAGGGGAGAGTCTAAAGAGGTTTGTGATTAGCCTGAGTTGGAAGAGAGTGGAGGAGGCAAGACAAAATTAAATTTTCCATCTGGAACAACAAATTAGGTTGAGACTGACATATTTAGTGCTAGTAGCAGGTTAGCAGCAACATGACATCAACACATACACTGTAACTTTGCATATCATTATTTAACATGCTAATATATCACTATTATGTGCTCATTACTGGTGACGGCATCACACCGAAGAAGAAATCATTATTTACTTGAGGGCCATGTCAGTGACTGATGAGGATCGTATAATGCAGTCACCACCCTAGGTTTTTCATGAAAGAAATGAAATAAAACTTGTTCTTTAAGCTTGTATATAAGTAGAACTTGCGATATGATGGACTAAGATAGAATGGTCTACCAGTTCTTTTGTGGGAGCTATAATACCATTCCAAGCCTAAGTACTATTATAATTTATCTGTATTAGTTTTCTAGTTATACTTTTCTACTTTTTTTCTTTTTACCCTTGTTCTTATTTTTTTTAAAGTACATATCCATTTGTTTCCCTTCTTGCTTTTTTTAAAGGATTATTTTCCCATAAATGCTGTATTTCTTTTTGTTCTTAATCTACAAATTTTCATTGAATACTATTGGGTTCTCACTGTTTGCCAGTTGGTCCCAATATGAGGGGCACAAGGCCCTCCAGCTATGGGGTTCTTCTAGTCACGGTTGTTGAGAACAAACTGACTTTCATCAGAGCATCCACAGAATGAAATCATGGTATTGGTGCCTTGGTGGGGGAGGAGACAATGGGCAAAAAGTAACAGGTGTTGAAGGGAAAAATTTATCAGATTGTGACTTCCTAGGGAAAGGAGGACACATGAGCCATCTTAAGCAGAGTGCCTGGCACAGATAAAGTGCTCTATAAAATAGTCATTACAGAAAGAGTTCCATTCACATTTCATAGAAGGTGTTCATTAGTATTTTGTAAAATAAATAAATGGATAAGTTAATAGAGTGAAT
Source organism: Marmota flaviventris (assembly GCF_047511675.1). Lineage (NCBI taxonomy): Eukaryota > Metazoa > Chordata > Mammalia > Rodentia > Sciuridae > Marmota > Marmota flaviventris. The sequence goes on along the minus strand of NC_092499.1, from coordinate 85,452,504 downwards.
AAATGAAAGCAGTTTTTTTCACTTTCGTACCCTTGTTTGAACGCTAAATTCTTTTCATTACATTAGGTAAACGACAGAGGTATAGAGAAAACTTAGCTCCAATTACTCTGAAGCCTTTCCCTTACCTGTGGCCCTTAGGTAATGAGATAGAAGGCAATCTGTTACATTGCTTTGGGGTGAAGTGACTAAGAATCATACAACACAGTTTAGCTGTTGCCACTGACTTGGGGAATCTCATCATACTCATTTTTCTTTTTATCTTCTTGACCATGTTTGGCCATGAAAAAAATGGATTCCTCTAGAAAAACACATTTTCTAGGCCAACATTTAATGTTACAGTTTCATACTATCTTTGTTCTGAAGCACACAAGTCACAGATTGCTATTAAAATGAAGGGTCCTGCAGGGTTGGGCATAGGGTTACCAAAATCATTTGTATAAAATCAAAGTCCACGAAATTCCTTGTCAAACTATCATCTCGTAATTTCTGTTAGGTAATTTAATTTTGGAATTTGCTTTAGAAAGGTCAAGTAGAAAAATCTTATGTGACATATGAAGTTGACATCAGTTTGGAATATTAACTGATTTATTACATTGTCCTGTTGTTGGCTATTTTACATTTACATGTTTTTAATTTTTCTATTGGCATATAACCATTTCTATATTTTAATTTTTATGGCCTCATCATCTAGATCATCCTCACTGTAAAATTTGTTCAGTATTTATAAATCTCAATGCTTATTGACATCACTGCTATCAAATCTTAATGGAAATACTTTATGATTATATTTTAAAAATAATGTGTGAATAGATGTATGTGAATAAATAATGTGTACATATCTAGAGACTCATAAAAAAGTTAAATCCATTATTCATTTTGAAAAATCTAAATGCTGTATCACTTTCTGTAGACTTACTGATAAAACTTCCTGCTAAATTTGTAGTATTGGAATAGAATTGGTTATTGTTATACTTAGGAATTTAGTGAATGTTTTGCCTTTAGCCGTATTGGGAAAAATACCTTATAAAAGTGAAATAAAATTAAATTAGAATGTAAAACCCTTTATCACTGAGTAACAAAAACAAAACAAAACAAAAAAAAACAAACAAGCACCACCCCCCCCCCCCCAAATCTAATATGTAGTTTTCTTTTGCTACCTTGCCAAATACCACGGGGGCTTACTAATGTACTTCACAATACACAGACCCATTCCAGGACAGGACCCGAGGATTCTCAGAGTCCATTGAGCCTGCCTGTGGAAAGCTTGCCCTGCTGGTGAGGGGGATCAGAGGTCAACATCTGTTCTCTGCTTCTGCTATGGAATCCTTGCCAACAGACCACATCTGATAGATAATCTAAACTGCTCATTGCTTACTTCATTCTGTTGGAGGATTATAGGAAGAATAGGGTCTAAGAATAATTAGGGAAGATTAAAATCATTTGTGATTTGTTTTCATGTAACTTCAGTGAACCCAACCTTTCAACTGTTCATCCCCAGCTTTTTTGATTTTGGCAACCCCTAAAACATATTTTGCCAGTGGCACTCTTTATTCCTTTACTTCTTAAACTATTAGAAACTTAAAGTGAACATATATGTTGTCTGTAGTTACAATTAACCCATCCATGTATTTATTTTGTAAAGATAGGCTAATATCCAGAAATTTGTTGTACTCTTCATTTTTAAATATAGAAGAAATTCCTCCTTGTCACAGATGAACTGATATTCCTAGGATGTTTAACTTTTACTCCAAGTTATAAAACAATAATTGTTATAGATTCCAAATAAAGAAGCATCTTATTGTAATATTTCTATTAAAAGAGGTATAAAAAGAGATTGTCTATCAGATATAAAACACAAAACAGATACACACACACATACACACACCCCTAATCAATGACTTTTTTTTAAAACAGACTTTCTTAGAGTCACAAAATGTTATGACTTACTGCCATCTTCTAGGGGAACCCAAATCTGTGTTGCTGTTTTTGTTCCCTTGCTACTTCCTACCCCAGACTTCTGTCCCAGCTCACACACTTGTATTCCCATTTGGTACTTGCTTTGACCAAGAAAATTAAGACAGCATTACTCAAATCCTTACTTGGTAGAATCCAACTGCTGGTATCAGATTTGAGTGGATGAAGAATACTTTTAGAAAATGCAAAGGTGGTCTTCCCAGCAAAACGTGATGGTCTAAAGTTTACAGTCAATTGTGAAGAGGCCCTGTTTCCTACCTGAGTGATGACAGTCAGCCAAGGAACATCACTTGATGCCCCATGGAATCTGGATGGAATAGGTCTAGACTTTTGTCACTTTCTCCTTCTTTGGGTTTCAAGTAACTTGAAGACTATTTCATATATTATTAAAAGAATACTAGTTTTCTTCTATACATATGTGTATGATATTGTATATATTTGCAATCCGTTTTACTTAATTATATGAAATAAAATTACCTTGTTGTTTAGTTAATGGCTCCTTAAGTCATTAACTCCTTAAGTCATTAACACAATAAGTTATCAACCTCTGATTTTGTAAATTCATGTTCTTGAGGTAACGAATATTAGAAAGCATAAGGGCAAAATGATAGATTAAACATGGAAATACATTGGGAATACAGCAAATGTTATAGGCGAAGAGAAGTTAAAAGGTAGTTAACAAGGAATGGAGAAATACTATTTATTAAATTGTGCTGATCACATACAGTTGGTCAAGATTATAGAATCTCTGAATGAGCTTCAGTGTCCTTATTAGGAATATTATTAGTATCTATTTCATGTAATTCTTATGAAGATTGAATGGGATGTGTATAGAAAGGAACTTAGTCCAGTACCAGTTGCATAATAAATGCTCAAAAAGCAGTAGAGAGTGATAAAAATCTTGGACCATGTAAACATAGTTCTTTGACTAAATGTGATAAAATCCCTCTTTGTTCTATGCAATATATAAGATCTAAAATACAGTTTTCTTTCTGCATAAACTCACAAAACGGTCATTCTGACTCTATGAAACTTTGTCTTTTTACTTAAAATGTTTCAAATAACTTTAAAGGCATTTTGAAGAGTACTAGTATTTCTCAAGATTTCTCCCCTTTTAGAAAAATTTAGGATAATAAGATTTGGGGAAGAGAAAACCTAGAAGACCATGGGCTAAGACACCAAGAGCACTTTTGACTTAACCGTGCCAATTTGTGCTTCCTTATGCACCTTCTGATCTCAGAACAGTGAGATTGAAGATGAAAATAAGATAATTTTCTTTAGGGACATTATCCTATTTAATTTACCCTCCTCTTACTCGTTCATTGAATTTGAATGAACTTGGTAGAGAAGTTGTTCTGGATACTATGAAAATAGGAAAAAACACACCATCACCATTAAATGCCATTTTGTTTTTCTCTCTTTCCCCCACCCCTTTGGGAACCTGAGGATACTATTGGACTGGAAGTTTTAATGGTTAAAACAAAATTTAAAAGCTAACTAACTTGGAATTTTGCTCTAATCCTATTTGCTCTGTGCAGAAACAAACAGGGTCTTCTCATAGGGGCTATTGAACTGTGCACTCCTTATCATCTGCACACTCAGAAATTTTAAGCCAGCAGCTTTCAAATTCAAAAGTCTCTTTCTACCATGACTCTCTCTGCATGTAGACCTCTATCACACATTCTTGGGATAAGTCTGCTTTCCCCACTAGACTTTAAGCTACTTGAGAGCAAGACTATTTGTTATTGAACTAAAATCTCCAGAATCTAGTTGCATCTACTACATAGAAGGTGTTCATTTGATGTCATGCAGATAAATGAGAGGGCACAGTTGAAACAGCTGAATATTCAGCAAAGAAATGGGAATAATAGGAACATTAGAATTGAAAAGAATATTGCAGGATAAAAAGAACCACAAAGTTGAGTTGAGTTTAAATAAATATGGGATTATAAAATTTGTGAAGTTGACAAAATAACTTTTTATAACTTCTAACTTATAAACATTTTTTCAAACCATAATAATATTCAGTGCTCAAGTAAAAGTCAATGACCAAATTGTTCTAATGAGTCAAGAAGGAAGTGGGATAATGCTCATAGCTGTAATTAAGCAAATTTCAATGTGATTACAGTTTCTAGTTAAAATATCTTTAAAAATTTAAAGAAAATTTTGAAATACACATTTATACTTTATGACACAGAAAGACTTTTTTCTGAAGAATGAATATGCTGACTATCAATATGAATTGTGTAAGTTTCATGTACATATAGAAAGGTTTTGTAGAATTTCACGATTCTCAGCAAGGCAGACCAGGTTCTTTACAATGTGGCTAAGCCCATACCAACTGTCCCACCTCTGCAAACTCATTTCTTCCACTTCCTCCAGATGTCCCTACCACTCTGTTCATGTATTCCCCTCTACACCTGCCATCCTTTGGTCTCTACTCAAATGCCATCCCCTCCAGGAAGGCTCCCCCAGATCCCCCAGCATGAGTAATTCCCATATCTGTGCCCTAGAAGATCATATAATTTGTCCCTTTGTCTCTAGGACACAAAAAATTCTGTCTTGAAATTAGGAGTCATGTTGCAATTATGTTTATATATTTGTTGCCTAGTACCAGGCCCATTACAAAGTATGTGTCCAACATGTAAATAAATGTTCTATGAGTTTTCAGGAACTTTTGGAACAAAAAATATCTAAACCAGGAAATTTAACTTTTGAAGATTTGGATGTAAGTGTCTTAAATTAATTAGAGAAGAAGATATATAGGGAAGAAAAATAACTAATAGCAGTTAACCATATCATATAATTTATCCCTTTGTCTCTACAATACAAAAAAGTCTGTCTTGAAATTAGGAGTGTGGTTATTATAACTAACATAATAGTTACAATAACATGCTCTGTGCAGGAGGAATCAGGGTCTTCTGAGTCCTTAGAAGGACTAATAAGGTCCTTTAAGTCCTTATGAGACTTGTTTTTAACTAATAAGAAGAAAATAGGCCCCAGCAAATAGCTGAGGCCTCAGAATCAGAGGGCAATATCTGGGCTGTATTGCAATTTTGGTTACAATATAAATCTTACTAGGTGATAAACCAAGAAGATATACGATGAGGCTTTCACAAATCAACATTTTTTAGGTTTATGAAAGATCCATTTGTAGTTCAATACCCTTTCTCTCAATAACCATAGTAAGCAAAAGGTATTTAACTTCATGAATTATAAAACGACAAGAAACATTTCTGTATTGGTTGTGGATTCAATCCCACAACAGGTTCAAAAGTTCAGAAGCAGCTAATATCCAAATTTATCATAGCATAGGTTACTACATGAGCAGCATTTTTAAATAATATATACTTTAAATTATTGAAGGCAAGCATCAACAGGTAAGAACATGGTGTTTTAAAGTACATTCTTGTTTCCTAAAATGCTTCAGCACTTACCAAATATTCCTCAGAATAATAAATAACAAAACTATGCACACTTTAATATTAGCAAATTGTTGCTTGGCTTATTCTCTTGTAAATAAATATTTTAGATCATGTTTTTCCTCCAAATATAATAATTATAATAGAACACTTATTGAATGTTTACCCTGCATGTGACACTAAAGAAATACTTTATAAATACTAACTAAATGTTATACAGTGATTTCTATTATCAACCCCATTGCAACGATGAGAAAATTATTGGTGAGAGGCACCAAAAACTACCTACTCTTATTTTTATCTCCAAATATTTACTTATTCTCTTGCCTTTGCCTGGAGATTTTCCCCTCCTTTAACTCACCTTTCTATTCGATTCACTCTTCAAGACCAATTTAAACTCCAGCATGCACCTTCCTGTAATCTTCTGACTTGTCTAGTCCCAATCTGACTCCTTTGCTGCATTTATTTATTCATTCACAATTCATCCCTGCATTCATCAGATTGTTGAGTATAGATATTATTAAACAAAAGGCTTCAAGTGGTCCGCAGAGGTCTGACATTGTTTTGTATGCTGACTTGTGCTTTTTGCTTCACCTAGGATGTTTGTTTCCTAAAGAGATCATAAAGTGCTTGATGTCAAGTACCATGTCTGAATTTTTTTTGTGAATGAACTAAAAATTCTTGATGGGTTAGCAGGTGACAAGCTAACCCATCTGATCCAAATATCACTGAGCTCTCAGTGATATTTGGATCAGGAAATCCAAAAGAAACTACAGCGAGCAGGAGAAGATGGTGTTCAAAGAAGCTCAACAATTGGGAGAATTTCTGACACCCTTCAGTTCTTCAGAGTGACCTATAAAGACAATGAAGAAGAAAACAGTTGCGTTTGGTTCGAGTTGGTTGAAGTTGTAAACTGAAGGGCTCCAAGAGGCACTTGACTGACAGTGAGAAGTGCCTGACACAGGAGTGCTGGTGCAGGAAGGCTCTTGCCTGGGCCCCAGGGTGAGTGCAACCTTCTTCAGGGCACTCTTTTCACAATTAGTAATAAACAAAACATTACTGGCCAAGCAAGCACTCTGGAAGATGGGTGTAGCTAATGGAATGTTAGTTTAAAATCTCTTGGAAGAATAAAAAGGAAAATATTTACTGAACATCTACTAAGTACTGAACATCAAGTGTAAAATTATGTGTCACCATAGATATTTGGTCAAAAATTATCCTCGGGTTTTCTGTAAGGATGTTTTTGGATTGCATTAACATTTTAATCAAGAGATTGAGTAAAGCAGAGTGCCCTCTCTGATTTGGGTGGGCCTCTTCCAATCAGCTAGACTGAAGACACCTCCTGTCTGATAGCCTTGGGACATGGGTTTTTTTCTGCCTTTGGACTCAAACTGAAACATTAGCTCTTTCTGGGTGTTAAATCTACCTGCCTTTGGAACAGACCTACATCATCAGCTTTCCTGGTCTCCAGCTACCTCTTACCCTGCAGATCTCGGGACTTTCCAGCCATGAGGCAATTCCTTATTCATTCATTCATTCATTCCTTATTCATTCATTCACACACAATTTGTCAGTTAATCTTGGAATCAGTCCATAACATTGGTCTTATTATCATTCCCACTCTAGTGAGAAAACAGATATGGAAAGATTAAAATCACATTCTAGTAAGCAAAAGAGCATAGGTTTAAACCAGAATTCCATGCCAGAGCCAAGATTCTTATCCACGATGTATAATCCTTCTAATGCTTAAAAAGTGGCCTAGAAAGTGGCATCAATCATGGGGAAGAAAGCCAGGTAGCAGAGGAAGTAAGATGTTGGTGAGAAAGTGAAGAAGGTAGATTTAGAGCTCCCTTTCTGATATTTGGCAGCAGAAAATAAAAGGGAAGTAAGATGCTAATTAGAAAAAGAAGCACAGTCAAAGGATAAGATTTTCAATATATGTGAAACTGTACACATAAGAAAAAAAAAGTTGCAGAAGAAGAGACTGAAGAATTTCCATGGTTGTCAAGAAAATGTCATCTTCCTCCTCCTATAGAAAAGGGAGAAATAATCCTAGACATGCCTGCATCCTGTAGGCAATTGCCAGGTCGTCCTCTGGGCCACTGAAATCTCTCCTTCATTCCTAGCTGCCAGATCCAGCATTTTCTTGCCCTGCTGGTGAACAAGGCTTTCTGACAGATATTGACCAAATACAGTTGCTTTTTTCTTTCATCACCATTCAATTTGCTTAAATAAAAAGTCCAATGAAAAATGACTTCCTCAAATATATCTGCACTGCATCTATCCTATCCCGTTATTTTTGGATGTCCCTCCGGAGTGATTTGGTTATATGCATGTAACTCCCCATTCACCACATCTAATATGCAAGTCTTAAATTTTTAAAATTGCCTAGGCAGTCTATGGACACTACAGAAACAGGGCAGGCTGTCCATTTGTGACTTGAAATCTGATACTCTGAATCCAAAGGAATTAGTCACCATATCCATCTCTATTGCATTCCATGTCTCCTTTTCCTCCCCGTCGTTCACCAGACAGTAATGTTCTCAGATCAAATATTCTCTATAAATTGAGAGAACATTTAGCTGATTTATGGGGCTTTTAGCTATTATATACTTACCTATTCAATAAAAGTAAGTACTTACATCACATGACACATATGCTACCTTCACAATATAAGATCTTTCCTTCAAGGGATTCAGGCATCAAATCGTAATGAGATTTCTTGTAGCTAATACATCACTTAAGGGCAAACTGACATTTCGAATCTATTTCTTTCTTTCTTTTTTCCCTTTTCATCAATGGAGTTCAGGGCACAACATTTTTTATAAGATCCTTAAAATTATTAAGATTTTTATTTTCTTTCCTTAAAAATGTGAACCTATTGAATAAATGGAAATGGGAATATTGGTTTTGTACTTATGGGTGGGAGAGAAATACTGACTTGATCTTTTATTCAACATTGCTAATTTGTAGAACCAGAAGCCAAGTAAATACTGGCTTTGTACCCAGGCCATGGGAAAACCTTGAGAACTTTCCCATGTATCTTACACTTACTTTATTTGGAAGTACTAATCAACAAACCAATAATCAATTAACAAATGTTTATTTTGCAAAATCCTTTGGGTATATAAAGAAATGTAAATAATCTAATAATAAATTTCCTGAAAGTCATTCTAATTCAGGGTTTCTCAGGGTTTCCCTGCTGACATTTTGGCCCGGATCATTCTTCCTGTGGACAGCGATCCTGTTCCTTGTAGAATGTTTAGCAGGATCCCTGGCTTCTACCCACCAGAGCTAAGTAGTACCTGCCCTGGGTTCTGACTACTAAGAAGTGCCTCTAGACACTGCCATTGTGTCCTAAGGGGCAAAATCACCTCCTGTTTAAAACCACTGCTCTAACTGAATTTACTATCTCTTTACTCCTGCTCCATTATGGTTGTGTTTGTAGAAAGGTTCAAGGGTGTTTGGATCTAAGGGTAGAATTTTCTCTAAAGGAAAGTTTTTTTATGCCTCTTGAAAATACAGGAAGCATTGCAGCTGTTTTCCATTATTTTACTTGGGACTGTGAAAATTAATGAATAAGTAAAGGGGTAAATTAATGAATCAGTAAAGGGGTACTAAGCACTTTCAGGAGAGGCATTTTAGCAAACCAACTTCCTGTATTGTAGCTTTGGAAGTTTCAGAAATTAAAAAGCTGAAATAGAATTGTGGAGAAATCAAAGCAGGTTGCTGGTGCTCATCCCTTAACATTCTTTCCTTTTGGAGTGATCTAAATCCTATCTCTGACTAGAAGCTCCTCTATTTAAGATCTATTTAATACTGCTTGGGTAGTATTAACTATCCATCTTCTCACCACAACTCAGACTGATATTATCTAAAACAGCACACTTAATGAATCCCATTGCAAAAATAACTCCATTTCTCAATTCACTACTTTTTATTTAGGGAGTCATTACTCCCTAAAGGTCTTATCTGTCTTGTCTATATCCTTTCCCAGCTCTGAAAAGTTTCTAGTTGGTTTCTATTGGTTCTTCTTTGTCAGTGCCTTTTCTATCCCCAAGGCCAACATCCTGTGATCAGCTGACTTACTTTTCTCTTTGGGAAAATCTCCCCATCCCAGTCTTGCCCACCTCACCTTCTTCTGTTCTCAGAATGCTATCCCTGACATATCCCATTTAATACAGTCTGCCACCCTCCTCAGGGACTTATATCAGGTCTCTCTTACTGAAACAAGTACAAATTTCTTAACGTGATATTCAGAGCTATCCTATTTGCTCCAATTTTCCAGCTCAGCATGGTTCTTTTTATTATTCAGTGCTTCTTCACATCCTGGTCACTTCAATCTCTGTATCTTTTGGTTCCTGATCTGGAATATTCTTTCCTTCTTGCTGAAAACCTGACTTTATATATAGAATAATAATTATTGCCATTTATTCAATAACCATTCCCTGCTAGGTAGGGGGCAATTTGTTCTACTTACATTACCTAAGGACTCTTATCCCCACTTCCGAAACTCTAAGGAGTTAAGCAATGTGTCCAAGATCACATAGCATGGATGAGGCTGACTACAACACCTGAGTTCTTGACCATAAGGACAGTATCACACAATGACTCACGGCTTCATTTTGGTGTTAAGCCAACATGGATAAACATAAAAGAGAAAGCAAATTTTGTTTTCTGCAATGATCTTCCCTCCAAACTGAATGCCTGGAATTTAGTTCATCTGAAGAATAATTTATTCATTCATGACTTGTTCAATTATAAAGAGAATTAGCTATAGACTGTGAAAAAAAGTTGCAAATTCACACGACCATGCCTTATATCAGTTAAATGATAAGTAAAACCAGAGGGCACATGGACAACCCAACACTAATAAGGGAGGTTAACAATGTAACCTAAAGAGAGGATGAAAATAAAGAAAGGACAAGGACAGAAATCAGATCCTGATTCCAAAAGTAACTAGAAAAGGAACACCATTTTCTAGCAAAAAAAGTTATTAATAATAAAATGAAATTTCTGTCTGTAGCATAAAGAATTAATTGGCTATAGATATTTTCTTAAGTTGAATTTAATAAATTTTTATATGGAAAATTACCACTTGGGTTCATCTAAGCTAATTTATTTCTATTTAACATCCTTATAAAGAACTTAAGGTATTATTAAATCAGAAACATTATAACATGAAAGAACATAAAAATTTGAAAGACACTAAGTGTATAAGAAATTTCTTTTGATTGATTTTTCTAGGTTATCTATTACATAATGAGCCTCTTACACAATTAGTGCTCCAAATGGAGCAGAATTTGCTTATTACCTGATGAATAATATTATTTTAGACACTGTGGGTAAAACAAAAGTGATTAAGGTCCCAGAGGAACTTATAATCTAGTAGGGAAATTTTGACAAGCCGGCAAATAGGTATAACATAAAGAGGAATATAATATATGCCGTGAATGTTCCAGAAGGGACTTGAGAGATTCAGAAAGAAGGCACGTTCAGTTTTCATAATCAGAGATTTCTGGGAAAGAAACATTTGAAATGGATTTTAAATGAGTGGGTTGGAAGCTGTGAAAAGGAGATGAAGAAAGGGAAGGCAATTTAGGTAGAGGAGATTCTATAAGCAAGCTGTGGGAGTAGGAATGGAGATTTTGGGGGGTCTTGCCTATGCTACAGCTGCAGGTGGGGTAGGAAATTTTAGGAACTATTCTGGAGTACCACCTGTTTGCCAAGTAAGGCATAGACCCAGGAAAAGTAGGCTGGGTAAAGCACAGGCCTGCCCACAAGGAGCAGGCACAGTTGGACAGGAAGAGAACTATCTGAGGCCAGACCATGGAGAGCTTGAATTGCCTTCCAGACTAGAAAACCTGGATAATGTTTAGCAATTTAAAGTTTTAGACAGATGACTGGAAATATATTTTAGGCAGGTGAATTTTACAGAACAATGAATATAAGAACATAGGAAGAATATTTAGGGGATTCTATAATGGTCCCCCCAAAAAGACAATTCAAGAATGGAAAATAGGTTTCTAAGTGTAAATTGCAGCAGGAGAGAGCACCAGATCTTGGCAATTGATTTGTTGACATACATGTGTTGGCAATGGTTTATCCTTTGTAGTCTCATAAGCTAAATTTGTCTGCTTTTAAAAACATGGGAAAATCTCTTTAAATACTTGTCTTTACCATTTTCCATAAACACAATTATACTAAAACAACCTGATGAGACCTGTGATGTATGTATTTCATGAGCAGTATGGCTAGGATATAATTCTTGGCTTGAGAAGAAAACTGAAGGATTAAAATAAGTTTTCTGGCAACTCAAAAAAAACCCTTAGGAGGTGATAGATTTTTTTAAAAAGTCACAAACAAAACAAAATTTAAAAGCCTGGATTATCTAGATTAGTAACATTCCAGAAATTGAGTCAGTAGAATTGATTCTTTCCTACCTCCCCATCTTTATTTTAAACAGGATTTAATACAAACAATGATCTATGACACTTCTTTTTTAAACTTAAAACAAACATTTACAAGAGGAAATTAGCTTAAGGAATTTGCCCTTGCATACTAAATCCTGTGTAGATTGCAAGCATAAAGAATTTTTTATTCTTTTCCTCTAACACTGCAAAAATAAACAAAAATTTGGACCCTAATGTCAACATTTTAGACATGAGAAGGATAGCAGGGCCCATGCCAATGCAAATACTATATCAATACGATACAAGCAAGTTGAATGCCAGCCAACCTGGAGAGAACACCCTTCAATAGCATTCTCAAGCCCAGCACCAGCAAAACCCCCAGCAGAACGAAGGACAAAAGTATGAAAACACACTCTACTCTGCAGTTCTGCCTGCCTGGGTGTAAGGGCACAGGAATTGAACACACACCCTGGAAACTTGTCTTAAGAGGCACCTCGTATGACATGAGATTGAACCAAAGGACACTGATGAACCACTGCAGAAGGAGGGCTCTTGGAGATAGAAATGAGAAAACCAAGACTTGGCTAGGTTCAAAATTGCATCTCTTTTCAGATTGATAGATGCTGCCCATAGGATCGGTCACTTCACTGAAGCAACTGATCTTACCTGAGCTTGGCATCATGTAGATCCAAGAGTGGGTGGAATTTTCTCCCTGCCTCTCATCTGATTGTTGTCTAGCCAAAAACCACTGAGGCTGGAACCAATTAGATGCAGCATTCATATTATTGCCTGTGAGAATGCTGGAGGTGTCCAACCATGAGGAGCAACGTTCCTGAAGACAGTGTAGGAAAACCTGAATTTAGTCCAAAGCCTTTTCCATGTTCTAGGTGGGTCTGCATCTGAGGCAACATAGGAAATACGATTTTTTATCCAGAATAACATGGATATACTACTAATAAGAATACTTTATTTGAAGGTGGGAAGGGAAGGTAGAGGGTGGTTTAAAAAATCAGATTTTTTGGGGGTGGGTACTGGGGATTGAACTCAGGAGCACTTGACAATTGAGCCAGATCCCCAGCCCTATTTTGTATTTTATTTGGAGACAGGGTCTCACTGAGTTGCTTAGCACCTCACTTTTGCAGAGGCCGACTTTGAACTCATAATTCTCCTACCTCAGTCTCCCAAGCCACTGGGATTATAGGCGAGCACCACCATGCCCAGTTAATTTTAATTTTCTATAAAAATATATAAATAAAGAAAATTTCTAAAGCCACAGTATGAGATATGCAGTATAAAATTCATATTAAAGAAATATACACAATTCCCGAAGCTATCTAAAGAGGTGGGCAAAACTTTATATATTCCATTTAATTTAATTTTTTTAACATATCTTACATATGATTCTGTGTAGATTCTGAGTCTCTGGCACTAATTAATGGGATTCCCAGATTTTTCAAAAGAAAAAAAATTAATACTGTTAATAACTAAAACCATTGTTGAATGGGATTTTCTACTGGGATACTATGGAATTTTTTCTTGGCCCTGAAATGATGATTTTGTTTTGTTTTGTTTTGAATTCAAAGGGAAGTCAGAATCCCGAGTAACTAGGGAGGAGACTCGATACAATATTTATCTTTTTCTTTGCTTTCCTTTTACTTTCAAGTAATTACTTTGCTTTATGCCCTTGCCAGCTGGACCACAACCAAACATCTTACAGAGTCAGTCGAAACTAATCCATCTTCCCTGTTGGAAAGGGTTATGGATTGTCCCCAACTGCTGCACTTTCAGACGACAAACACATTTGGAAAAGTCTCTTTCAAGAGACCACCATCAGTTTTGAAGGGTTGGCAGTTCTCAAAGACTGTTCCATTTAATGCTGGTCACCCAAAAGAGTAGGACCAGTTTTCATCTCCTGTCGTCAACCAATTTATATTTTGTTCACTGTGACATGAAATAGAAAATTATTCCTTTGCTTATGTTTGTGAACAAAATCAAGGGAAACATACAGCAAAGCAGACTTTCTAAGTATATCACATTCCTGACATATAATAGTTGCCTACCTTCTCCCAGAAATAATTTTTTAACTAATAACAACAAGCAAAAAAAAAATCCTATTTCTTTGGAATTTTTTAGATTAAAAAATATATCCCCAAGATTTGGAGTGACATTCACATAGAGTCTGAACTGAAGATTCAGAGAAGCTGCATTTGGAGCTTCCAAATGGGAAAAGTCATGGAATTAAAGGACCAGGATTTTAGTCCCAGGGTCATCATTAACTAGAAGTGGGAGTTAAGTGCTTCATTTCTTTGAGCTTAATTTTCTAAATCTGCTAAATGAGAACAAGAGTTTCCCTTATTCATCTTTCACATAAAGGCTATTATGAGATTTGAAGGAATTTGTGTAGCTCCCTGTCTCTCAAATGGGCTACACAGACTCCTGGGAAGTCTTTAGCAGAGTTGAAGGGCCCTTGAAGCCACAGGATAAAAACACTGCCTCTTCTTAGAGCATTTATTATTTTTTTTAGAAGACATTGTAAGATGATCAAATTTGGTTTGAACTTGGCTTTTTAAATTTATTAATTAAAACAAACACTACTGTGTTATGGATTTTGCATAAACTTTTGAGGTAAAATACAACATTTCAAAGAATTTTCTTATTTGGGAGGAATAACTATGGCCTATATTGTCAGAACTCCAGGGTTAATCATTAATTTCTGCCTGCCATTTGTGATTCTTTACTAGAAAACCTTAATAAACCCTGAAAGGGCAAGTATTTTAAAACTTAAAAGATCTCTACTTTGTTAGCTTTCTGTAACTGTGACAAGATACCTGAGATAAATAAACTTAAAGGAGGAAAGATTTATTTAGGCTCAGAGTTCCAGAGGTTTCAGCCCATGGTCTTTTGGCTCTGTTTTTTTTTTTTTTTTGATGGGAGGCAGGTGTGGTAAGGCATAACAACAAGGTGGCTAGTGTGTAATGGAGAAAAAGTAATAGGAATCAGAAAGCAGAGAGAGGGAGATGGGCAAAGTCCAATACCCCAAATATCCCTTTTGAGGGCATTCTTTCAGTGACCTAACTTTCTTCCACTAAACCCACTTCCTAATGTTCCACTACTCCCCAAAACACCATAGGCTGCAAACCAAAGCTTTTAGCACACAAGTGTTGGGGGGACGTTTATGATCCAAACTGTAACATCTATTAAATTGTGCTTTTCTTAGTAATCTCATTAGTAGTTTTACTAAGAAATGGAGTATCCTCAAATATTTTTTAAATTTCATTTCTACTGTTATTTTGTTTTTAATGTTGATTTATCATTATCTCCTGTATCGACTTATGTGTTATTTCTTGGATCATTGCTCAGTAAAGTAAGTAGACTTGAGAAAATGAACTCAGTGATCTTTAAAATGAAAAGATTGACAAATGAATGTTGGCCATTCTGGGCCCACATTGCCATAGGGCAAGACTAGCTGAAGCTGAGCATCAGAGGGGTATGTCCTCCTGTTGGCCCTGCTCAGTTCTCTCCTATGTCTCCCCTCTTGGCTGTGACAGGCATCTGAGCATGCACCCCAGACTAAAAGCAGTTTTACTTTTGTAATAGATACAGCACAGGTTTAATGAAAAACCATAAAGATTTCAACCAAGTAAACAGAAGTTCTGCAGACCATGTGCTGTGTTGGGGAGAAAATGATGTTTGTTTTGGTGCCTCCAATATAAAATCAAATTCTAGGAATACTGACCATGTGGGAGGCAAGAATAAATCTGTGTAGCTAAAATCTAGCTGCCTTGCTCCATTTTAACACAGCTCAGAATAAAACCTATGCTCTCTATCTAGCAACTGTATATAATAACAGAGTGCCTTCCATAAATTAGTTTTGGTTTCATCTTAGTTTTTCTAACTTTTCTTTTTTTTTAATATTTATGTTTTAGGTGTAGTCGGACACGATGCCTTTATTTTGTTTACTTATTTTTATGTGGTGCCGAGGATCGAACCCAGGGCCTCGCACATGCTGGGCGAGCGCTCTACCACTGAGCCACAGCCCCAGCCCCTCTAACTTTTCTTTACCTAATATATATATATTATATATATATATATATATATATATATATATATATATATATATATATATATATATATATTATATTTTACCACAAGCACAGGTGTGTTTGTGTGTGTATGCATAGGCGTAGACTGCAAAAACTGACAGAGGGAAACACACATGAATTTAAAAGAAGAAATCAGGCTGGGGACCATTTGGCTAGGACTCCTGTGTATTTGTTGGTAACTCACCTTTGTAAAGTGACCATATGTTCTATCCCCACTAGCTGGCAATGACAACAGGAACATGCTGCTCCTGGCCCTCATGACTGGGCTGCTTCTCATTTGGTCCTCTTAAGTCTAGAGGCATCACTTACTGAACAGCTGTAATCATGCTAGTAAAAGCAGTGCATATAGTTTAAAAAGCAAATTCCCAGGCATATGTGTCTTTATCATTGCTGGCTCATCTAGCAAAATATCATGCTGAAAGGATAGCTGGGGATAAAATGTTTCTTCCCACTACTCCACCACTCCTGAAGTCCAACATTATGTACATATCTGTGATGGAACACAGAAGTGCTGATGAACAACTGTGAGAGACTATGAGTAACAAGATGTTTGAAACCCAGGAGGCTGCTGCCGCGGAAGCAGTCAATGTAGTATTGGGAAGTCTTTCGGTCTGCACAAGATTCAACTCACAGTCAGCTCACTTGGTTGCTATTGATTCCTTATTTCTGAAACCACTTTGAATTCCACTTTTAGTGTTAGCATACCATCCTTCATCTTCCTTCCCTCTTTGCTGGCAACAGTTAATTAACCTAAAATGCCCTGATTTAACCCATCAAGCAAAGCCTGAAATTGAAGCTGGAGAGCTCAGAAATGTGAATTTCATTAAATGCTCAACAGGCCACTTTCAATCAGTTTGGAAGCGTCTAGGAAAAATAGGCCTAGTTGAGAGTGTTTTTTTTTTTTTTTTTAAAAAAAACAAGTTTACCATGGCCAAGCTCAGATAGAAGATGATAGACCTGTACCAAATTTCTCTGTAATAGAGAAGTTCCAGGGAGTACAAAGTGTTCATGGGACCTTAATGATGTGACTTTTTTTTTGTCTTGTATTGTTTTCCAACTAATTCACATATTTATGTTTTTTTTTCTCATTAGCAAGTTGGAAGGTGAAGGGAGGGACAGTGTATTTTTCATCCTGCACTGAACACATTAAAAGCACTTAATATGCACTTCATCAATAGCTAAATGTAGTTAATAATTAACTTAAGCTATTTTAATTTCTAACTTTTCACACACTGATAGAAGCTCTTAAGACATGTTGTAATTTGTCTTAGTGCAATTGTGGTTCTTATACAATGCCACACCTGCTTCATAAGTAAGTTGGTGCAGAAGGTGTCTAGACTTCTGAAATTTATATCTGTATACCATTTGGTGTCCTTGTTTTCCAGAACAGTCAATAGTGGGACAATTCTAGAGCCAGAAGGTAAATTGTGCTTTTTGTGGCATGGAAAGAAATTTCTGCCATCAAAATTTAAAAAAAAAAAAAAAAAAAAAATATATATATATATATATATATATATAACATCCAGTCAGGTATAATTGTGTCTGGATCATGCATGAGTTGGCTGCTCCTGCAGAGTCCACCTATCCTCCTGGCCTACTCTGGCCATGTAGTTTTCTCCCTTGAACTTGACCTTGTCATTGTGTTTGTCTATTCTGGCTCCTGTTCCTAGCTCACCCTACCTAGATGGCTCTCTATCTTGATCCCCAGAAGCAGTATCAGGCCCAGGATTTCAAATTGTCACCTCTGTCTACTCCCTGTTGAAACAGATACAATCCTCTCTTCTCTCAGGACAGTCTCAGACACTGACCTAGGCTATAAATGTCATCTAGCAATGTAAAGTGGGCATTTGATTCTGTCTTTTGTAATACACTCAAGAAGAGTCTAAGGAATTAAGCTTAGATTCAATATCACTTAGTGACTTACCTAGAGTGTGACTTCTTTGAGCATAGGGACTATGGATACTCTCCAAATTTTGTATAGGAATGTAAATAAACTGGCACCTGCAATTGCTATTTAATGCTTGGGATGATTGAATATGTTCTTAAAAGATGAGTGGTATAATTCAAAAATAGTAGCTACAGAAGAAAACTTACATAATTGTATTTATAAACTTGAAAAAATATACATCAAAGGACATAAAAAAATAAAATTTTCTAGATAAGAAAAAAAGCAAAAAGTGTAAAAAAATGGACTATAAAGAACTTAAGGGCTGGGGATGTGGCTCAAGCAGTAGCATGCTCGCCTGGCATGCGTGCGGCCCGGGTTCGATCCTCAGCACCACATACAAACAAAGATGTTGTGTCCGCCGAAAAACTAAAAAATAAATACTAAAATTCTCTCTCTCTCTCTCTCTCTCAAAAAAAAAAAAAAAAAAAAAAAAAAAGAACTTAAAATTCCATGTCAAATAAGGTACATATGAACTTGGTCTGGAATTATTCAGATGTCCTAAGTGGTCAGTGTATGAATTGGGAATCATGAGGCTGTTCTGTTAATGTGCTGTGGCCCAGGTAGTCTTTGCAAGCATCTATTCATGTTTTAATCTTCAGGCTGTGCCATTCAGGTATTCTGCCTTAGTGCTTTTATGGGATTTAGTCATACATTTATTTGACTGAAATTTTTAGAAAGAAGTAATGTTTCTGAAACTAATATCACATCCACTATTTGGGAAATTAATGTTTCTAAAGCAAAAGCAACAAATTGAAGAGATGGCTTATGAAATGGCTACTGGTATTAAGAGGTTCTTTTTGACAGGGATGGGTTAAAAACAGCTATTAAAGACATGTTTTGCATTATGCCAGATTAGAAATTAAAGAGTCCTTCCCAATGGTAACAATGAATTTACCAGGGAGTAATGTGAGGTTTCCTTGGGCACTCTCAAGAATAACTCTCTTGCTTCGGGTGTGGGAGTAAAGAAGGAGACAGAGAAGGCAGGACAAAATTAATGTCCCATGATACTCCCAGATGTGCATGACTCAATTTTCTCTAATATTTGGAGAAGGACAAATACAGGTGAGATGAAAATAGCCAACATATGTGTCTCTTCAATTTTGGGATGTTCATCCTTCATTACTCCCCAAACATGTTGGCATTGCCACACAAGGCTGACTGAACTGCATGTGGATCTAACTGAAACCTCATGATGGATGTCGAAAGCAAAGTAGCCATGTTCTCAGTGGCCTCTGGCCTCTGGCCTCAAGCACAATGAAGGAGAAAAGTAAAATCCCTTTATTTTTATCGTCTTGATATGTTCAAAAGGTTTTCTTTCCATTTCCCAATTATGGTTAAATTGCATTTATTTTTTTTCATCTCCTTAGTCTATGTCATGATCATTATGTCCCCTCCCATGTATAAATCTGGTACATCAGACCACAATTTGCACTGTCAGCTCCTATGAGTGAAATCTATTGCACTTGCTGAGCTGTCCCGCTTTTGCCTTTGTAGCAACTTTTAGACCACAATAACCATCATCAGTTTAAAGCAAGCAGATCCATTACATTTCCTCTGTTCCTACAGCCCCACATTAAGCTAATATTATCTATTTCCCAAGTGAAAAGAGTCCTTCCAGTCCCATCAATTATTAATTCCTTGCTTGCAGCTAATGTTTTCTTTGAATTATTTAAATGCATCTTCATTTATCAATAAACATAAAATGTTAAACAAAGAATACTGATGAAGGGCATTATTTAAGCTATAACATTTTATGAGATTATTTCAAGCGCCTTTTCTGATTTATTAACACAATATATTTTATAATTATTTTTCCATTTCTAAAAAAAATTATTCTGGGTTATCATCTAGAGGTTTGCAGATTTCGTGAGTGCTCTCTTTAACTTCTATTGTGATTTTGACAAGTTTCTTTTAAAATATTCTTAGGTATACATATGTATCTGTGTGTATCCTTCTTTCCTGAGAGACACACACATATACATACACACACATACATATAAATGTATCTGAGTATGTTTATTAAAATACATGTTCATTATTCCTGATCTTGTTCTTAAAAATTATAAAGATACCATTAAGTTTAAATTTTCTTCTGTGAATGCTACAGTATTACATTCAGCAAGGCATATTTGTATGGGTTTACAAAAAATACACACAAACATATTAGGCAAGCAGGCAAAGAATACTTTTTCTTGTTTAAAGATAAAACTTTAAAATTAAAGTAAGTGAACAACATAATTGGCTACCATATATTGATTTTTTTTTAAGTCTTAGCAATAATACCCACACATTTTTCATGCACATAGTCACACAAATCAATTCTACTTGCCTATTTTCTCAGTTTTGTAACCCAAATACAATACAGACTATTGAGAAGTCTAGATATTATAGTAGTACATTTTTATTTTGTCACCTTCTAAAAGAGAATGAAACTTAATATTCTCAAGTGAATATTATAGGTATGCCAAATCCCCAAAATTAAATTTTTGTGAAATCTTATAAAATAACAACGTTGTATAATAATTAGTATAATCATGCAACCCACTTTTAGCCCTTTTCACTGTAATTTATTTAAAAGCAAAAATTTCTTTTAGGTGTTATAAACTTTGTATTAGCGAATCTAGTCACCTATTTCTCCAATTTACAGAACTGAATTCTTTTGTGCTCCACATTATCCAAGAAAAATCTTTATAAGTTTAAAATAACATGCAATAATAAAATGCACATGTATTTTAACATTAAATATATAATTGTAAATATTCAACAATATGCTTTGAAATATCCAAGACCATTCATAGCAATTCAAAAAAATACAAGTAATCATATATCATTATCCCGGCAATATAATTTGAAGTAAGCAATGATTTTGGAAGTCATGTAATCTAAGCTTTACTTTATAAGAACTAAGAAATGTAGCCCTAGGAATGTTACTGACTTGGTATAATCATAACACTAATAATACTACTAAAGTTCACAGATAAATATGAGTTTTTGCTGTATTTGCTTTAGAGGAGAGAATGCTGTACATTTCAAATGGCATATATGGTTTATCAATATTTGCTTTAGGCTAAAATTCATCAATTTTTGAAAAGCCAATGGCAATAGAGATAACTCTTAATATATTAAGAATATGACTGTATAAACAAAATTTTTGCAAACAAAAGTGAAACAGTAATGGTAACGAATCATGGTGTCTACTGTGAACATCTGTAAGTTTTTAAATTGTATGACATAAGGTTCAATAAATTATTTAGTGACATAAACTCAGGATAAGCCTTAGGCAAAATGTGAACTAAGGAAAACAATGCTTTAATGTTCTAGTCTCTTTCTTTTAAATAGTGACTAATCTCTAAGGCAATAGCTGATCATTGCTTATTGAGTTTAAGGCATTTTAAATACCTAGTGTCAGGTGCTGTACTAGACATTTTAACTAAAAATTGTAATTATTCCAAACAACCACAATTTTAGCCATATTTTGTTTTCCCTGTTCTATATATGGGAAAACAAATACTCAAAGCAGTGAAGTAAATTTCCTAATGTGATTTAGTGTTAGAAAAACCTGAAATCATGTACATTTATACTTTTCTAAAAGGCTTAAGCTTTATTTATCAGAAGCCATCAAGAACTATCAAGGAGATTTTGTTTTTAAAGTAGTTTTACTAATGTATAATTAGCATACAAATAAATCTCAAATGTTTTAACGTGTATGATTTAATAATTCTGGACATATTTACACACTTATGGGATAAGCACTCTACTCGAAACAATGAACATACTTGTCATACCCCTTCACTTGCCTGTGGATAGATTTAGGGAGAACTGATATTTCAGCAACATTAAATCTGCCTATCCATGAACAAGGTATGGTTCTCCAATTATTTAGATCATCTTTAATTTCTTGTAAAAATTTTTATAATGTTCAGAGTTTAAGTCATGCACACATTTTGTCAAATTCATTTCTGAACATTTTATGTTTTTGATGATATTTAAAATTTTGAAATAAAATTTATATATCTAATTATTTGTTGCTAATGCATGAAATATAATTGACTTTTGCATATTAATCTTGAAAACTATGGCTTTGATAAACAAACTTTTAGTTCTAGGAGTTTTTCTGTTGATTTATTTGAACAGTCTACAGAGATGATCATGCCATCTGTAAATAAAAACAACTTTGCTTCTTTTCCAATCTATATGCCTGTTATTCTTTTTCTTGCCTTATTGTACTAGCTAGAATCTCAAATACAATGTTTAATAGAAGTGGTAAGAGACATTGTTCTCTTACTTCTGATCTTAGAAGGAAATCTTCTATGCTGAGGTCTGTGCTAAGGTCTGCATGCTTCTGTTTCCCCAAAATTCATATGCTGAAATCTTAATCCCACAGTGATAGTATTAAGAGGTGAGACCTTTGAGAAGTGATCAGAAATATGATTTAACTCCCTTATAAAAGAAATCCTGGATCACTAACTAGTTCCTTCTACCATGGGAAGACAGAGGAAGACAAGAAGGAACACCAAATCTGCCAGCACCTTTACTTGGGACTTCCTAGCCTCCAAAACTGTAATAAATTTATAATTTGTGGTACTTTATGAGAGCAGTCTGGATGGATTAATAGGGTCTGGTAATAGAGTGGATTAGACTGATTGTTTTTTGTGTATTAAATCATTCTTGCATTTCAGAAATAGATCCTACTTGGTATGATACATTATTCACTTCATATATTGTGGAGTTCAAATTGCTTAAATGTACATATATTTTACATCTCTGTCATTTAAAATATCTATATATGAATACAGAATATTGGTATATAATTTTCTTATAATGTCTTTTTTCTGGCATAGATATTAGGGCAATGCTGCCCTCATGGAATGAGTTGGAAAATAATTAATTATTTTTCTTCTATTTTTATGGAAGAGTTTGTGTAGAAGTCATACATTGTATCCCTTAAATATTTTGTAGAATTCACCAGTGAAGCCATTTGGCCCTGTGAATTTCTTTAACAAGGTGTTTGGTTTTGTTTTCCTAACAGAAAACTCAATTAATTAATGATATTCATCTATTCAGTTTATCTATTTCTTTTTTGTATAAGCTTTGGATTTTTTTTTAGAATTCATCCATTTCCTCTAAGTTATCAAGCTTATTGGTATAGAATCATTTCTAATAAGCCAATAATATCTGTGAAATCTGTAGCAAAGATTTATTCTTGGTATGAATTTGTGTCTTCTCTCATTTTTTCCTCATTGGTCCATCTCAAAGTTTATCAATTTTATTGATACCATAGAAAGAAATTTTTAATTCAAATTATTAATTTTTAAATTTAGATTATTTATTTTAGAAAGAAATTTTGATCAATAATTTTTATTATTTTTACTTCTTATTCAATTGATTTTTGATCTGGTCTTTATTATGTTTTTCTGCTTATTTTGGTTTAATTTTCTGTCCTTTTTCTAGTTTATTCCTGTGAAAGACACAGTAATTGATTTGAGATTTTTTTTTTTCATTTGAATATAGGCATTTTGTTCTATACACTTTCCCTTCAGTACTGCTCACCTGACATTCTACAAAATTTTGATAACATCATGACTTAATTTTCATTCAGTCTAAAATACTTAGTAATTTGAGGCGACACACATGCCATTTTGTTTGTTGAGACATAGGTAATTAGGTTTGTACTAGCATGGTGTTATTCTAAGGAAGGAGATTCATAGGACCTACTAGGTTGGTATGAGGGCCATGGGAAAGGAAGGAAACACAGTTTAAAAATGATAGTTGTGACTTTTATTGTGTTAGTTTTAATATGGCAGATATCTAGGCACATTAGTTAACATCCATCTACAAATTTGGAACTATTATTTAGGAGAGATGGCAGAGATTTTCAAAAAAATAATGTTTGAGATTGGTATGATACTGTATGCTTATAACTCCACCTACTAGGAGGCTGAGAAGGAAAAATCATCAATTCAAGGCCTGCCTGGGCAACGTAGTCTCTCAAAAAGTTGAGTGTGTTTGTTATTCATAAGAGATAAAGCCAATATAACACATTGGACTCGTGATCTAAGGAACACAGTATGCAGAATTGTTAGTTAACTTGCATGTGGAACTTCCTGTGTGCCAGGCATCCATGTAAGTGCTTTGCATACGTTTGCTGATCACACAACCTTATTAAGATGATGCGATTAGTACTCACATTTTACAGATAGGTATACAAAGGCACAGAGACAACCTAGTTAGGTTATAGAGCTGATATAGGAACCCAAAGCAATCTGGTCCAGAATTCATGCTTTACCTACCACACTGTACTGCCGTTCTACTCCCAAAAGTATGTATTAGGTTGTATCCAAAAAATGTAGATAGTTATGACAACATAATTAGGATATTAACTCTTGTTTTGCCTTCATATTGAGAAGAATCAGAAAGATTAAGCACACTGGTACTTTTATTTCCTGTCTTATTGCTTTCCTCTCAAAGAAACAAGCTCAGGGCTTAGTGTTTGCCACACTGGAAACACCTCAGTTGTAGCTGTGACCCAGAAGGAAGGCAGAAGTCAACCAAGCAAATCTTCACTCCTGCTTTCTTCTTCTGACAGCTTGAGTTTATTCAGTGAAAGGACTACATCAGTGTGAGGGACAGAGGCAAATTCTATCTATTTCAAGGAGCAAAGGTGGCTAGGAAAGCAAGAGGGGAGAGTGGGGATGTTCCTCAAGACTATGAGTTCTGCAAAGGAGAGGGCAGAACCTCAGATGGGAACAGTTAGGTGCTGTACATGGAAAGGCACCTGTCTCCAAGCCTCAGCAAAGATGTCCTGGTCAGTGTTGACCCAACCGCATAAGTAGCAGTTTCACCTGCCTGCAATAGTGGATAGGTTGGACGGTGAACAGATTTAGGGTGGCTATAGTGGAGTTAAAACCAGAGCCCTTACCCTGTGTGTCATTTTCTAGGTTACCATGTTAAGTTTTCCAGATTTGAGGTCTCTCAAAATGATGCTGTTATACCATCAACTCAGTAGGAGGCAGACCTGGAGTCATTGGATTAAAAACGAGAATGAATGAAATACATTACACTCTTCTACCCGAACATTCAGAGAAACCATATACCTGCTACCTTTATTCAAAGAACACATTCAATCAATTACTAAACAAGTATGTTTAGAGCTCCTGCTCTGTGTCAGACATTATATGAAACTGCTGGGATTACAAATGTGAGTGAGAGACTTCCTTTGCCATTGAAGCCCAAACAGTTTGGTTATGAGAATTGCAAATGGGAAAATTTGCAATGAGAGCAGTTTTATGTGACACACAAAGAGAGAAAAGAAGGTGGGGCATATTTCACAGATGAAATTGTATCAAATTAGGGTATCAAAAAGAAAATAGAAAGATTATCATGTGGTATAGGAAAGAGAAGTCAAGTGTTTCAAAAAAAAAAAAAAAAAAATCCCCCAGAGGAGCACACTATGAACAAACAGCAGTTGTGAGGAACCCCAGTCATCGGTGCTGGGAACGACCACAGAGGCAGACTGACCTGTGCCACCTCTGTATTTAGAAATACAGTGGGTTGGTCCAAGGTTGTTTGTTCCTCATCATTTTATTTTTAGCATAGTGTTATTTATAGCCTTCTCTTGAGTTCTTCTGGGGTTGAACAAAAAGGTAACATGCATAAAATCCTAGTATAACCTAGGATAACCTCAGCCCTTTACAAATATTTCTTCACGAACCATTCTCATGCAACAGGACTCTATTCTAACCCTGAGCATAAAGGAGAGCTGACTCCAGTGACATGAGATGAATAAGGAAATGTCTTTGGGGGACAGGTTAGAATTGGCCCTGTGCACCAGCCTAAGGATTTCAGACTGAATCCAATAAAGAACAAATGCTCAGGGTCTTAGGCAGTTTTATTATGGGATTGAAGACCAGTGTTAGAATGAGGAGAAGAGCCTAGAAGGCAGAAGGCTCATTCAGGACCCAAAGTGAAAGCTGAACAAAAGAGAATGAGGACTTAAGGTAGAGGCCCTGCAGGTGGGAAAGAAGAGAAAGGCTCAAGAGGTAATTTGGAGCAAAGCAATAGCTCAGGCGCTGACCAAATGTGGGCACCAAAGGGAAGAAACAGAGCCATCACTGATGACTACATGACTTCTAGCCTTCAGGCATCAAGATAGTGCTAGTGTAAATGACTTTGATAGGAAGAAGGAAAATATGCTTGAAGACCTGCAGGTTGTTTTAGGTATTTAAAGTTTAAGGACTCCAAAGAGGATCCATGAAAAATAAACTTCGGGAGGTTAGATGCACATGTACTTGAAAATTAAGACAGTATTGACTCAAAGGAGAAAGGTGTTTTATTCCCCTCTTTACTTCAAGATGTATCAAAATATGTCTGAGATATGAAGAAGGAAGAGGCCTGACATTTACTCACACAGCTTTGTAACAATACCTACCTGTCACATCATTTGTAATCATAAGACTTGGAACTAATTATTATCAGTTTTAGAGATGGAAAACAATTATGAATTATGGCACTAAGACACATCTACAAGGTTCTTCTCCCAAAGACATGCAAACATAATCAACAGAAGTACTCTTCTAGAAAAGATAATATTCATGTTAATATAACCTTAGGCTGGGGGTCAGAGAATTGAGTGAATTATAAAAGGGCAATGTCGGTGATTACCAAGAAAGATCGCAAAATGAATCGCAAAGTAGACATCGGACTGAAGAAATATACTAGAAAAATTAATTAAGTGGCTGCCTACTGGTGTATATAGTAAGATCAAAGAGAACTTAAATAAAAGAGACCTGTATTCAAATATGCTGTAAACATATTTGTCCATGTGCTATATTTTCATTTAACACTTTTAAGCTTTTCTTTATGTGGCTGTTATTCAGCCAAATGCTGGGAATACAAGGACCAGGAGGAAACAGTCCTAAGTGTTGACACAGCCTTGCTTGGGTTGGAGAAGGGCAACATGGTCATCTGAACTAGGCGCCAAGGATCCAAACAGACACATACCCAGAAATTTCAAAGAGCACAGAAATGAGAAAGGGGAGGCAACACTGAGGAGGGCTTCCTGGAGGAAGTGGTGCTTGACTTGAACTTTAAAACACAAGGAGAAGCTGGTTTGAGGATAGGGAGGAAGAAGCCGACATGTATAAGGCAGGGAGAGGAGAAACAACATGGTTAATGTGAAGATTTCAGAGCCGCAGCAAAGAAGTGAGTGGGTACCCGAAAAAAGGTCAGGCTTGTTGGCTTCTGTACCCTTGAGAGTTAACTGGATTACCCACCTGCTGTGCTGCTCTCCAAGACAGTGGAGGAAGCCAGGTTAGAGCGGCAGGAATGGGCATTGACTGCTTTCTCCTAGACTCTTGAAGCATTGACCTGTTTTTGCCTCAAAGTCTTCAGAGATGATTTCCCATGATACCTTTGAAGAAACAGGATTAAGGTTATTCCAGAAAGGTTCTCAAATCCAAGATAGGTAGTCAGGCTTTATTGCTCTACTGGCTCATCTCCCTCAGATTTCTTTTAAGAAGTGACAGGCACCACTGGAGACTAGATTCCATTCCCAGAAACCTGCCTGTGCTGTCACTTGTGCCCCAGCAGCCTCAGCAAGACAGGCTTCCTGGAAGAACATTTTGCTGCCAGAGTGCTGACTGTCTCAGACAAGCCTTGGGCTCACCAGGACATTTACAGGTGAGCCCACAGTGCAATCCCCTTGGCGCCATGCTTAAGCATAAAGCATGAAAGAGCTTCCCTTCCTTCCTTAAAATCTTTAGAAAGCACTTGTTAGGTAACTAAGTTAGAGAACAAAAACTATACTGTGTTTCTATTCTAGAGTAGAATTCTTATTGAAGCCCACATTATAGTCACATTAATTTCACATTAGCTCCTCGTGATTAATACTACTACGATGAATGAATTAATAATGATCGGCCACTTCACTAAGGTTTTTCCCTCCCCCACCTTGACATGAAGAGGAATCAGGGCATTGATTATCACAAATATAATGGATTGATTCATCATTTATGGGAAAAGAGCTTCTCTTCCCATAAGCTTATTCTTTCTCCCCACTCTTGGAGATATATTATCTTTGGCAAGAACTCAAAACCATCCACAGATTACTCACTGAAGCCAACAATTATAATTAAGGATGGAGATTTGAATGCCAGCCTGGAGTGAATGAATATGTCTTACACAAATGAATTGTCACCTAGAAGCTGTACTCAGAAGCAAGGATCATTCCCTCATTCCCTAGCCTCCCTTTGGACGATAACAAATCGAATGTATGACATGGTTGCCTGCAGAACAGGATGACTGGTTACCATGCTAGCTTAAATTGTAGGGGAAACATGGTCTACCAGGTCACCTGCTGTGAACCTCAAAACGCATTTAGGAGGTGATCCCTTTATGCACTTGACCTTATGGCTACTCATCTTTTCAGGTGTTGCATTTACTGAATTGACTGCTCAATTTATTTCTTGAGATTTTTCTCAGGCTTTCTAGTTAACATCCCTTTTGAGAAGAATTGCATTTTTGAACTGCCAATTATAAACATTTCCTCACCACAATCTATTCTGATTAAAAGTGTAGCCATTGTGATCACCCTCACACTACAACCTATCCTTCCATAGGCTGATATTGAACTGAGCCTTTTACATTTATATAGAATTAGCTTGCTGCAGCAACTTAAAGCAAACAATTATGCTTTTAGTGGCATTTTTAAGAAGTATTGGCACATTTCTTTCACATTGACATTTGATCCATATGCAATAAAGGGAGTCTAGTGTTAACCTCAAAAATTCTACACCTAAGCTGTGCATTAAGAAGATAATGTCTGTTTATTGCCACACTTCACATTGTGTTGTTGGGTTTTAAGTGTCCTTCAGTCTACTAATGAGCACTTGTGGTTTCATAATGAAATGGCTAATATTTCTTCCCTAGAAGTTGTGGGTAAATGGGCTTCAAAAGTGGCTGTTATACAAATGCATACACATGAAGCAGAAAAATTCAATGTGAGTGTACACTAGTTCATTTCAATAAGAGTTTGTAGAGGGCCTACTATGCTCTAGGCTCTGAATTGTTCAAGACATGGAAGCATATAGAGATAAAAGAAAATGCTCCTGATTTTGAGGGAAGATAGTAATAAAATCACTTCGATACAATATGATACATAAGATAATAAATGTATTTCTAAATACTGATATAGACCAGGTTCCATGAAGAATTCACAGAGAAGGTAATAAGAGGTCTTAGAGGGCTTTGATGGAGAGATCCACAATGATTCTCATTTTCTTTATACTATGGCATTAAAGTTAAGCAGATAGGAATTATACTACCACCAAGTACCAAAGGGATTCATTTAGTTCTCTGCATCTTCAGAGTTTCATACCTGGGTAAAGACTTTTGGCTTCAGAGACATCTTAAAATCCCCTTAGTTTATACATGGCTCTCCCTCCAAAATTCACGTTATGCATATCTTAGGTCTATGGCATCATGAGTTCATTCACAAGCTGCCTGTGAGCTATTCATTAATCCTGAACTGGAAAAATTAAAGTAGCAATCAGCAAGAGTAAAATATTATGAAGGGCAGTCTATGTGGGGATGATTTTCTCTAAGTTAAAGATGTCTTTGGGATGAAAATTGTGATAGAGACCATCTTGTTTGGAATTTTTGTAATTCAGAGGTAACCTACCCACTAAAGATTAAAACAAAGCATGCAATTTCACTTTGAAAAGCAGGCTGATGATCAAGTCAGGGAGACTGTTTGTAATGACATGGAATACTAGTGGAGGATTAATACTTATGTCATCTGGCTTTTATAACCCTGGGTTGGATTGTGAGTCTGATTTTTGTTTATAAACTTATTTTTAGAGTTACCAGTATATAATGATATATTGTGTCACATGATGCTTTTAAGGAGCTGATAGAAAAATTTATTCCATAACACTTGAAAGATGCAAGATATGATAGTTTTCTGTGCCATTTTTAATGTAAAAAATCACTCTTGTTTTAATAAGAATATACATAGTTCTTCAAAACAAATATTGCAAGTAAACAGTGATATCGGCTATTACTATTATTCTTGTGATAAAGAATTTTTTCATTTCTGATATAAAACTGGAAGGAAGAGAAAGAGAAAGAGAAAGAAAGAATTGATGAAGACCAAGGATCTGTACAGGTCAGCTGTTATGTTATTTCTTGATCTATTTACTATTTACTTATATTTAAAGAAAAAATGCAGCCATTATATGTCTGCTCTATCATTTCTAACTACATGTTGTCCCTTAAATTCACCACCCCCATTTACATCTCCATTAAAACCCCTGAGTCAAATTTCTCCTTACTTTTTATGTGTCCCTCTACCTCCTCCTCTCCTCTAATCTCCTAACTCTCCTCTCAGAATCTGCCTCCTAAAGCCTGGATCCATCTTTTTAATTCCCCTGCCTTGAAACCCTTCAATAATTCTCTGCTGCTTACCAAATTTAATGCAGGTTTTTCATCCAGGGCTTCAGAATCCTTGGTTCTGTAACCCAACCAGGCTCACTTCTCACCGCACCTTTTCCACCCTGTAACTGCCGCCCTCCTCCATGCCTGGCAGAGCCGCTCTTCATTGAATGAGCCCTAGAGTCTTGTCCTGAACTTTGTGCCACACCATTTCCTTTTCATGGAACATTCTCTTTGCCTTCTGGTCTCCCCTATTAAAAGGGTGTCCATTTTGTAGCCTGTCCTCAACTGTGATCTGTTCCACGAGAACTTCCTAAACCGCCTATCCCCACTTTGAATTCCCAGGATAGGTGGCACTCCTCTCATGACATTTATTTTCATGCATGCATTGATTTTTGTCTTTGCAAGAAGATAAGTTATAGAGATTCTGACTCAAATTATTCCTAACTCCCTGGCAGAGCCAGACAAGCACATAGTTGCTCTGGCTATTGTGTCACAAGTATTGTGGCAAATCTGGGGTACTGTGGGAGATATGGGGAGGAAAGGAAGAAGAACAAACCTTCAGATGGGGTGACTTGGGAAAAACTTCCTGAAGCAAATGGCATCAGTGAAACCTCAAATTTTCCAACAGAAATTAGGAGATAAGCAGAAGAAGGACATTTGAAGATGAGTTGGGACAAGGTCTGTAGAGGTGGAACAGCATTCATCAACATGGATTGTGTCACTTTACAGATCTTTAATATTCAATAACATTAAAGTTGATTTAAACAGTTGGTAACTTGAAATCAGTCATTCTAGGAGTATTCATTCCCACAATGTAATTTGGCAAATATTATAAATTAGGACATTTTTGTTTATTTTCAGAGAGTTAATGACCCAGGTGGTGACAGCACATGGGTGGTGTAGAGAACTGCAGGTGGCTTAACCTTCTACTCTAGTTAGCAGTTTACGTCCTGCAGTTAGCCCTCTGACCAGACTGTGAGCCTTCTGAAGGAAGGAATGGTTCCTTGTTCATTGTATTCTTCCAGCTATGCCTCTGGGAAAAGTAGGTACTCAATGCAGGTCAGGAACCGAATCTAGATTAGAAAAGAATCACTTCAGGTTTAAAAATATGCTTTTTAAAATTTTCCTTAGATGCCTTTGCATTTTACTGCATAAGTTTTTTTTTACTCTCTTAATAAAAATAATTATTAAAACACTGGAGTTTAGAAACCTACTTGGAATGGGGCTAAAGAATTATCTTTAAATGTTATTTACACAATAGGCTTGGTATTTACCTATATCTGTTTATGAAACTTCTACAATGATTTTTATTATATTGTTTATTTATTATATTTTACCTAGTGTAATAAATTAGGTAAAGACTGAGGGAAAATCATCTGCTCAAATTAAGAAATAGGGGCATAGAAAAGATAGGAAAAAAAATCTTCAGAGAATCAAAAGTTCCCTTGTCATTGGCTTAAGTTCCTACTCGTTCTACCATACTTGTTCTTCTCCCAGAGACTGGCCTGCCTGGCTAGAGTACCTGATTATAATTTTCTGAATGGATGAATACATTATAAAATACTAACCAACATTAATGGAGCAACTGCTTGATTCCAAATGTTTACATACTTAGTGAATGCTCACAAGAACCTATAATCCTATTTTTGCAGACAGCAAACAGAGGCTAACAGGTTAGGCAACTCTTTAGGCCTGAAAAAAATTACCGAATGAAATTTCATACACGTATGAATAGAAACTTACTTATTCTTGTTAGGTTTTAAAAACAGAAATTTAGGTTGGCTAGAAATTCAGGAAATGGAGTTGCCTATTGAATTTTGAGTAACTCTTAAACATTATTGTTTAAAATTAATTTTAAAATTGGTTTTGATTTCCCTAAAACAGACTTATACTTAATTTCATCTTTTTAAATGATATGGGTTGGACTTGTGTTTTTTTCCAGTTACTGAAGGATTTATTTTTTTCCCTTTGGTAGCATCTCTAGGTCACCCACTAGTCCAGTGTAGATGAAGGAGATTTAGATGAACCTATGATAAAGAAAGTTTGCCCGCTGTATCATTTATTTTGTCTTTTGTTTTTCTCCTGAAAGTCAAAGAGAGTAATGTATAATTGTTTTTTGATATTTCAATGCACTTAATACGTGTTTTAATTACATGTTTTAATGTCTTAATATCATCCTAACCTTCAGTGTGAAGTTTGGCCATTAGTCAGCAAGACTAGGCTGTCAGTGTCTGACTTGGTGATTGGCACTTTTCTGAACTTAACTGATCTTTCTTCCATCCATCTTCAGTCTGAGTCACCCTTTGAATGACAGTTCTCTACAGCAAGAATAATTTATTTGTTTAGTTTTTCAGGTGTTTTTTTATTGTTGTTGTTTTTGTTTTTAAAATATGAAAACCAAAAATTGTCCCTGATGTCTTGGTTGCTTATTCACTGATCCCTGTATACCTATGACTGACATATCTTAATAGATTATGTCCAAGAAACATTTCTATTTGGTGTCTAGTGTGGTTAAAAGTAACCTTTTTTCAACCACATGTTAAGAGAGTAAAGATTATTCTTTTATGATCACATCCATAATTTCCATTGGTGCTGGGTTTGTATTGCTGTTCCCAAATGCCTTCTGTCCCTGTGAAAGTGTCACTCATCATGTGCATCACCTCAGGATCCTCAGCGCATGCTGCATGTGTATGAAGGGGCTGCTTCCCCTCAGAAACCGCCTTTGCCTCTGTAGCTTACGTGGACCATGGCAAGTCAGCAGAAACCCTAAGAACTAATGCATGGTTTTGTACTGATAACAAGAAGGCATATTCCAGAGAGAAGCTGCCAGACCCCAGAAAGAAGATACAACTTGGAGCAGAGGTGTTGAGCAAAGGTAGTCAGCTGACTCTAGCCAACATTTAAGCTACATAATCATTAAGCCTATCTTGTTTAAGCCTCTGAGGCTGGAGGTTTCATTACCTCAGGGTATCCTGGAAAATCTGTACACCATGCAACATGCCAAGAAACCCTGCATAGAATTAATCAAGGAGAGTAGGTCCATTTTTTGCCTCTGTACTTTGTCATCTTCTGTATGTTCCTGGTCACACTGAACCCTAATTAAATTTTATTTTTCTTTGCCATACAAACCTAAAGGAACTTTGGTATGCTTTCTCATCCTACTGACACTCATGAGGAATCAACATTGAACTCTGCTTCTGTAGCTCCTTTTAGAAATTCTTTGCACTTAGGTTCTTCTCCAGTTTTTCTATTGACAGTAGAAAATATTCCACATTCCTGAAAATAGAGGAGATGTTCATAAAGTCCTGACGACATAACTTCACTGAGGAGCCTCTTCTTCCCCTTCTGATAGATTGAACATATTTCACCCCAGAAAGACAGAGGTTCCTTCTTTTGTTTCTCGTTTCCAGAAGAGTCCCTGGGTAATATATGGGTTTTAATTTCATGAGTATAGACTTCTTGTTTCTACTGACTTTAGACCTAGTCACTGTATCTACTCCCTGAGATATTTGCCCCTTAAGACTATTTTCCTGTTTGGAAATTATAGCTATAAACTGATTAAGGAAACCACCCTCTCTTTTCTTAAAGATAGGCTTAGTTATTACTTCAGAAACAATGTGATTACACAAGATTAGTTAGATTAATCAATGCTTTACAAGGTTAGTGAGCTCTCCTAAATTAGATAGTGCCTTTGCTACTTCCTCATCTTGAGCACTGCCAGCCTAATTCAACTGTGGTTTTCTCTTTTCCAAAGAAAATCCAATTCTTAGGACTAAACGTGACCCGTCCCCACAACCCCTCTTCTCTCACTTGGGAAGATGGACATTTTTCCTGCTTTGTCTTTAAAGAATTGGTGATGTAGTATTCTGCCAAAAGAATGGACCCTACTCCTCAGACCTCTGGGCTTTCCTTGGGCGTGTTCTTTAAGTCAGACTCTCAATCACAGTCCAAGCAGAGCGATCTCCAGCAGAGTGGCACTGCACCTATTGACCTAAATAGGGCACCACTGAATGAATGGGCTTTGTTCTACCCCAAGAGGCAGATCTTGATCACTCTTGAACTTAAAAAAGGATAAGGAACTGCTTATACAAACAAACAAGATGAAATGCACTTTCAGTGTGGATTCCCCCTTCTCCCTCTCCAGGCATCTGACCTAGAAATCACTTTTTTCCTAAGAGTTTTCTAGCATGCTTCACTTTGATTACAGGTTTTTCTACACCTATAATTGTGATCTGCTTCAAGGAGACTCTTAAGAAGAATTGCTAAAACATGTTACATACATCAAAATATATTATTTTTGATAGAGGATTGCTTAATTTTTCTGATGAAGTTTCTCTCTTTAAAAAAGAAAACTTAAATTTTATTTATTCTATAAACCTGGGAACTTATTTTGGAAATACCAGCAAAACTGGATTTGGGGGTCAGATTCCTTCCCATATGGTACCAATATATCTCTGTCTTTGCCTTCACGCAACACAGCAACAGATGTCTAACATTTCTGGTTTTTAATAGGCCTCTGATCTCGGAAAAGTCCTTTTTTGGAATAAGCAATGGCATGTTTTTAAAGCTACAGTTCATTTACAAGATTGTGTTTTATAAGATTTGTTTTTTACTAATGATAGAGATTTTACTCTTATTCTGAGATTTTCATTTAACACATAAGCTAGCGCTTGATTTGCCTTATGTAAAGATGAGCACTTGCATCATTAGTAGCTACAAAGGAGAGATCCGATTTTACTGTACCTGGAAGTAAAACATTGCGACCTGTGGTCATGAGTCTTTAATTGGTGCAGCCTATTTAACTTTTCACATATGCCCTCTTGGAATGGCTGTTTCACAAGCATCGTGACAGTTTTGGTTAGGTAGTTCTTGTTCAGAATCTCAAGGCGGATGGAGGAGGGCAGACCGTTCATGTTTGGTGAAGTGGTTTAGAGAAAAGTTGAACTTGATTTTTACCAAGGGAAGTTACACTGACATTGCTACTGAAATATTTCTTTACCACAGCTTTTCAGACCTGGTTGAAGAAAGATGAATCATGCAGGGAGAATTTTGTTCATCTAGGGTGGAAAGGTCATTCTATGAGCGGATAGCAACATGATTTGTATTCATAGATGCTCTACGCAGCTTTGAGTAGCCTGATAATAACTTTATCATGATCTGTCTCCCAATCTAGCTTTGTATGATTATATCATATTAAGAACAACAATGAAAGTGCTAACTATACCAAAAAAAAACCTTTTTGGTTATAAATATACTATTAAAATATGAGATTATTAATATGTTCTAAATGTTCAGGCTGGAGAGGCAAAATGAATATATACTTGAACTTTACTGATGGTAAACATCTCTCACCTAATACTGGCATTTTTAAAATGAGAATGCATTTGGAAATTTTAAATGGAAAAAAATAATGAGTTAATAAAAAAAAGTTATTTTATATGATGCACTAGCTTTGTGGAAAGACCCTGATCTAGAAAACTTATTCAGTGCTCTTTAGCTTTCCAGTTTTTAGTTAGGTGAGAGAAACATTTAAATTCAACTGTCTTGTGCTTATAATCTGATGGCTATTTTAACTAGGAAATGGATAGTTTAAAAGAATGATGACTTTCAGACTCTGAGGAGAGATTTGCCTGTGTATGTGTGTGTGCTTGTATATATGTATGTGGCCGTGTGGATGTGTGTGCTTTACCACTCACTTCAAAACATGATTAGGGTAGAATCCTTATGCTCTTTTATATTGTGCAAAATCACGGTGAGCCGAGTGCAGGATGTTTGAAGATCGTTCGGAAGAAAACCCTGTTTACTCAAGGATTAGGCGGCTTCAAGTTAAAAGCATAGCCAGAATCAATCTGTTCTTATTTTTAGACCTCCCATCATCAGCCAAGATTTTTAAAAATGAATTAAAAATAATATTAGGGAGGTAATTAAATCAATCTACTTTACCTTGGTGCAGAAAGCAATAAAATAACCTCACAAAGTTTATATGTTGGTTTGTAAAATCCTATTTGCCTTTATTAACAAGTGCTTAAGGCTAATTTCTCAGCCGAGACCATAATTTCATCCATTCCTCATGCTGGGCTTTCATCAGGGCTATGCTGAGAGGCTGTGAAACTTCCTACTTGAGAAGGCTATAAGGGGGCTGCTGTTTTGATTATTTTTGATCGAGTGCCTTAATTAGGTCACCCCCAAAAAAGTATATTTGAACAACCTTTGTCACTACTGAACAAGGGGAATTTAAATTCTAGTACAAAGAGCATTCTTCAGTGTCAAACATCTGTTCTAAAACTTATCATAGCAATATACTCACTGAATTGCATGAACAAATTTGATTAGCATCAACTTCTGGGAATGGTTTCTAGCTGATTGACCTGGGGACCTTATCTTTAAATATTGGCATTGTATGGATTAACCCAAATCCAGGAGAATGTCAGATATTAAGGCACATAATTGCAGGTTAATTGGAAGATAAAGATGCTTTAATCTAATGTTGAACACAGGGAAATATTGATGGTATTAACTTATTAGCGTGGCTGAGGGAAATGATCTTATTATCATAAGGAGGACTGAGGTTGTGTTGTCTTTGTGTAAATGGTTCCTTCCTGCAGTTTCTGTAATGAATAATTTGGGCTCTAACCCAAATTTAGTTGTTTCTTTATTGTTGTTGTTTTTCTGATGCTCCTAACCACGTAGGAGCTATATCCCAACTGTTTATGAGCTACATAAATGAAGGAGATCTTGGATAAGTAGGAATTTCCTAATTTTTAGGGAAACATAGATTGTGGTGCCTGTACAATGCAATAGCTCCATTTCTCTTCCATACTCAGGAAACATAGCATATATTCTGATTTCTAAGAATGATATTTTGAGTATGTTCACATATTTGTTGGCTTGCAAACAACAAAGATTCTGGTTTGGGGAAATGGGAAGAGACTTGAAGACAAAACAGAATCTCTTGAAATTCAGGGAAGAGGTTCAGTGTTTCCCATCTTACACTAGGTTTCGGATGCCATAGTTTTAGATGCTTTTCAAAAAGTCACTCTCCAAAGTACACATTTACATGGGGAGCCAGGGACAAAATATAATCCCAAAGGGCTTCCCCCACTTCACCTACTTCCTCCAAACCTTACCCCAGCTCTCCACAGTTACCACCGAATAGTCCGTTCAAATTATTAAACCCATCAATGTATTAATCCACTGATGAGACTCTAGCTCTCATCATTACCTAAAGGCCCACCTTTGAAGTTGCTATTGGGGGACCAGGCTTCCAAAACATGAGCTTTTCGGAGAACATTTTAAAATCCAAATTACAACACTCAGTTTCTACAGATCTCCTTGATGATTATGTCTCTGTTATGAACCAGCAATGTGATAGACAAATACAGTAACTTCATTAAATCCTATTTCTTCTAAAATGTATATGGAGCAGAATGGGGAGGTGGGCAATAGACACTACAGTGGTAAGAGAGAAGTGCCAGAATTTGGGATGATCTGTATGTGTTCTGAAACTAACAAACTCCCCAGTTAATTCTAAGCCAGCAATTTCTGTATCAATGAAGAAGAATGGCTTCTTTGGTCATTCCAGCTCTCAATTGTAAAAACCATAATCCTGGTTTTCATTTAAGTAATGATAACTATTTCTACCAGGTCAATCCTGTCAGTTCAGTTGTGACTTCTGTCAATCTCAGACCCATGGCAAGACCCCACTGTTAACAGATGGAAGGAGTTACAGTGGAACTATTTTGAATTTATAATGCTTCAAAATATGGAGTTTGTGTAGGCAAACCATTTTTAAGATGCTGAGGCTCTGATGGCTTTCAACTCTATTGCCTTTCTGATATGTCTCCATGATTTTTGAGTCTTTATTTTCTCACACAAGATATTTTAGGCTCGTTTTTATATTCTTAGTATTGAAATCAGCCATTTCCCAAAGGAGACCCTCTTTTCTTTAGTGGACAATGATACTCAGAGCCAAGATCTGGGCATAGGTTGGGATTGTTGCTTATTGCTCTAGGTCTCTCAGTAATCAGAACTGGGGAATACATGTGTACATTTACATACACACACAAACACATATCCAATTACACACCTGTGTATGTCTATCCATGCACATGTCTGTATTTCTACATTGATACACGTGAGTGGATATATATGCATATATATATATATATATATATATATGTCTTGTGTTTATACATACATATGTTTCATATATATTTCATGTATATACATTGTGTGCATACATATAAATTTATATATACTCATATGTGTAATCATGAGTTCATTCTCATAACTCCAATTCTAATCCAATTCCACAAGGTTCATTCTAGCCTCCTTTTCCATATTTATAATTTCCTTTTGGTCAATGAGAAATCTGTCTTTCATTATCCATAATATATTTACTTATTTTACTAAATCCTAGATTACACAGAAAGTAATTTTACAATTGCTTACTCATACCACTGTGGGGAAAAAGAAAACTACAATCAGAGTTCAAATTGTTTACAATTCTTTTTGTCTTTAGCTTGAGGGTATTTAAGCCAAATGCTGTTGGAAATACACTTGCATTAGTCACCCCCCTCCAGCTCACTGTGGTTATGCTACTCAACTGAAATAGATTTGGTTCATTTGGTTCTATTTAGATTTCATTTTAGGGATTTCCCCCATCTTTTTTGATTATAATTCTTGTTATATTTTTAACATAGTTCCATAAGGAAGAATTATACAAAAAAATATACTCAGAAAAATGTCTCATCTTTCCTCCATTCTTTCCACGCCAATACTGCCCATTTCCACTTACCACATATAAGGATTGCATACTGTTAATTCTTATTTTACTCTTTCTTTCTGCACATATGAAAGGATTCAAACATATTTATTTTACCTTTTTTCTCACATGTATTTTTCATTACTTCATAAAATAAAGTAATAAAATTGATAAAGTAATACAGATATTACTCTTTCTTTTATAAAGCTGCGTAGTACTCCATTAAAAGATTACACAATCATTTATTCAGCCACCATTCTATAAATAGGCATTAAAGTTGCTTATAATATTTGAAACTACAAATGATACTCAATATAGTTCCTGCATATGTGTTTATGTATTTGTAGAGATATAATTTAGGCTAAATTTCTAGATGTGCCAACATGGGGCCAAAACTAAATAGTTTGGGAAGACATTGCCAAATTCCCTTCCATAAGTGGAATTGATATCCATACCAGCAAATTCTGAGAGTGTATCTTCACAACCTTTATAACAGAGTATGTTTTATACTTTTTATTTTTATTTTTTATTTTTTTGGTACCAGTTATTGAACTCAGTAGCATTCGACAACTGAGCTACATCCCCAGTCCTATTTTGTATTTTATTTAGAGATAAGGTCTCACTGAGTTGCTTAGTGCCTTGCTTTTGCTTAAGCTGGCTTTGAATTCGCGATCCTCCTGCCTCAGCATTCTGAGCCACTGGGATTATAGGTGTGCACCACCATGCCTGGCAATGTTTTAATTTTTGCTCATCTAATAAATGAAAAATCATGTCTCTGAATGACTTTAATTTGTTTTATCATATTTTGAGTATGATGGACTATCTTTCCATTACCTGAGTGCCATTTGAATATCTTTTTAAGAATCATGTGTTTATACCCTTAGTTAATTTGCCCAAGTTTCAAGTCTTAAAGATTTTTTTCTTCTAAATTTTAAAGATAGCTTTAAGTATTAATGATATCAATCTTTACAAATATTTTATACATTTTGATCAATGTTTTTTGTTTATGCTAATTTTTTCAAGAGACTGGTATTTTAAAATTATGTGCTCATGTTTACCAATATTTTCTTTTACTTTGTGTGTTTTGAGCATAAATTACCCAGTCTTGGGTATTCTATTATAGCAGCACAAAATAGACTAAGACTGTGACACGTTGATAAAGTCGAAGCTCTCATTTCTCATATTGTTGAAAATATAATTTTCCCTTTGATTTTTGCATTTTGCTCAAGAAATATATCCCTAATGACAGAAATATATTAGTCTACCTTATCCCCAATTTTTTTCAGGGTTTTGCTTTCAGAAGGTACTCTTTAAATCTATCTGAAGTTGATCCTTAGTTATAGGATAATATGGGAGTCGGATTGCATTTTTTCTATGTGACTAACCAATGATACCAATGCTGCTTATTGAAAAGTTCATATATCCCCCACTTTTCTGAAATCTTAACTTTGCCAGTCATCAACTGTTTATATCTCTATCTCCAGATTCTCTATTCTATTTCATTGGCATAGCCCTGCAAAAGTACTACGTTGTCTTAAATACTACAGTATTTTTCTAGGGTAGGATATCTACTAAGATTTTCTTATCAGGTCTTCTTCAGGAGAAATGTGTTATCTTTGGCCCTTTATTCTTCCTAATAACTTTTGGATGAATTTTCAAGTATTTTCAAGCCTCTCCCCCACCTTTACACATACACACACTCTCTCTCCACCCCCCACCCCCCAAACACTCCACTGCCATTTTCTTTGGGATCAAATTGAACCCATAGATAAATTTGGAGAGAACTGACATCTTCTTGCAATTAAGTTTTACAGTGTCAGAGCATGATCTCTCTCCATTTTTAGACCTTCTTTCAAAAAACGGCTATATTTTGCGTATATTTTATAATATTTATTCTTAAGTAGTTCACATATTAGGCTAATATAAAAAGTAGCTATTTTGTGAATTTCATTGTTAATTCTTTGCAATGTACATACAGAAATAAAATTATTTAATATCCAGGAAGTTTGCTCTATATGCTTTTTGTCTAATAAATCATGTGTATTTCTCTGAGATTTTATGTTGACAATTATATTATCTTCCAATAATAGTGTTTCCCCTGAAGAATGCCTATATCTTTTATTTCTTTTCTTTATTTTTGCATTGGTCAAGAACTGACAAATAATGCTGAATGAAGTCAAGACACCTAGTACCCTTGTTTTAGTCCAGATATTAAAGGGAATTTTTTAACAGAAAAAATAAGCATTAAAAATCACAAAATGTTAACTTTTATCAAAATATTTTGATGTTATCAATTTAAATTATCCCTTTTATTCTTTTTTAATGTTTTATGGAAAGGCCTTAATTGATTTTCTTACATTATCCTGGCAATCCTTGGTAAGCCCATCTTTATCATGATGTATTCTATATGGATAGAATATCCATGTTACCAGCTAGAAATGTCATATGGAAAAAAAACTCCAAAATCATATGTAATTTAGTTCATTATATCTTAAATGCACGTATTTTAATAATAATAATTAATTATTATTAATTATAATTTCACATATATTATATGTGTAATGCACATACAGTATGAGAAAATAATGTACTAGAAACATTTTCTTATGAATCAGACTTAAAAATGGGCTAGTCAATAATACTTTAATAGAGTATTTTGTTTATGAAAGCTAAAATATCAACAATGCCTGTAAAAGTAAGAGCACTGGAATGTAAAACCAATTTTAGTAGCTAAAAATACAGGTGCCTTTTATTTTACTGAGAATTATCCAAGTTTGAATTTCAAATAAAAGTTTCCTGCTAGAAAACACTTTATGGAAAACTTTTCCCTCTATTATATTCAGCCAACCATAAAAAATGATATTACAAAGAACATTTTTTATATCACAGCTAGACAATAGGGAGGCTATACAAGAAATACAGTAGCTGAGACTGATGTTCTTGCAAGATAATGTCAAACTTTCCAACTTTGCTTAAGTAAGCTTTAAAAATATCATTGCTATTGCAATTAAGCATTTGGCCAAAATGAGATTTGGATCAACTCTAATTATACAATTATTCAGATTTTCTAATTTTTTTCTTGTCAGTTGTATAAGTCATATTTGAGAAATTAATAAATTTCATCTGTAGTTTCAAATGTTCTGCTCTAAAGCTGTTCTCTTTTAAATCTTTTTGTTTAGATGGTGACCCTTTTTTTCTTAACATTATTTGTCCTTCTCTTATATATTTATTTTTATGGACCCATCCACAGGACTGTTTATATATTTCATTAGTCTAATTTGTTATACTCTACACACATTCTCATTTAAATCAATTTGAGCTGTCTTGAGTATTCGTATGAAATATAACATATACAGCACACAATAAAGTACACACATTGACATATGCAGTTGAAAGTTTTCTTTATGTATAACTATGACTGTGAATACACCATCCAGATCAAGACACATGATTTTCCAGAGTTAAATCTCCTTCTCCTTCCCAGTTAATGTCCTCAGAGTAAGCTCTCCTGTCATTTTTAATCACTATGGACTAGTTTTGTCTGTTCTTGAACTTCATGGAACACGACCATATAGTCAAAAGCCTAATGTATTCATGTTCTTTCACTCAATGTTATGAGATTCATTCATATTGTGAGCAGTTGTAGTTTTTGCCTTCTTATTGCCATATATTATTTATTCTTTTTATTTACTTATTACTTTGGTTTTCTGCCTATAGTTCTCTCCCTAAATTTTTAAATGGGATGCTTAGCTCATTAATTGTCAGTCTTTCATTTATGAGTAAGTGTATATTTAACTTAATTTCATTAATTATGATGCATAGTATTTCAGTACCACTTAGTTCTAAATTTTAATAAACTTCTACTATGATCTCTCTTTAACCAGTGAGTTATTTAAAAAATGTATTTAATTTCAAATGTGTGGAATGTATCATTTCTTACCAGTTCCAGCTTCCTGTACAATGGTCAAAAATTTGTTTTTATGGCTGTGTTTGTGATCAATTTCATAAATGCTTTATGTGTGCTTAGAAGGAATATTTATTCATTACTGGGAAGGTACAAATTCTGTATATTGCCATAAAACCAATGTTTTGTTTAAGTCTTCTATATCACGTGTTTTTTTTTCTTTGTCAACTGTATCCAATAATTACTAAGAATTGCATAACAATATGCTGCTGTAGATTTATCAGAATCTCAATTCTATCAGTTTTTACATCATATATTTTCCTTTTATTATTCAATTCATAAAATTTTGAATGATCACATATTTCTGCTAAATTGAGTTTTTATCATTTTATTTTGCTTTTGTCTTAAAGACGAGTTTGTCTAATATAGCTAAGAAAACTTTCTTTGGGTTATTATGTGCCTTATATATTCTTTAATATACATTCAAATATTTAAAAATCATTTACTTTGCCAGGCATGCTGGCACACACCTATAATCCCAGCAGCTAGGGAGGCTGAGACAGGAGGATCACAAGTTTAAAGCCAGTCTCAGCAGTTGCTGAGGCCCTAAGCATCTTAGTGAGACACTGTCTCAGAATATAAAATGAAAAGAGTTGGGGATGTGGTTTAGTTGTTAAGAATCCCTTAAAGACTAGTTTGTCTAGTATAGCTATGAAAACTTTAAAATCCTCAATATAAAAAAAAAGAAAGAAAAAAATCTTTTATTTTTTATTTTTATTTTTGTACTAGTAGATGGACAGAATGCCTTTATTTATTTTTACATGGTGCTAAGGATCAAACTCAGTGCCTCACACATGGCAGGCAAGCACTCTGCCACTGAGCTACAGTCCCAGCCCAGAAAGAAAATTTTATAGTTAGCTCTACAGCTTTTTATTTTTTCAGTTTGTTTTTAAAATGAGTATGTTTAAATAAAATAAATATAAATGCAATCAATTATTTTTATAAGTGTGAATATTTATTTTGTACTTTCTATTTGATCCACTGTTGTTTCTTTTCTTTTCTTTTTCTTCCTTCTTGTTTTCCTTTGGATTTATTACTTCGTCATTCCATTTTTTTTTATTTACCCATTCCTGGGCAATTCAAGTATCTTAGAACACTTTAC
Source organism: Marmota flaviventris (assembly GCF_047511675.1). Lineage (NCBI taxonomy): Eukaryota > Metazoa > Chordata > Mammalia > Rodentia > Sciuridae > Marmota > Marmota flaviventris. The sequence goes on along the minus strand of NC_092499.1, from coordinate 85,408,382 downwards.
CTGTATTTATCCCCACCAATTTGATATTAGTACTTCTATATAAATGTTGATCTAAGGAATTTGTTTTTGCTTCATAAATGAATGTTCATTTGAATTTACCATGTATTTTTAGCTATTCATTTTTTTCTTGCTTTAATGACTAAGTTGATTATTATTGATTATCAAGAGAAAACAGGTCAGATGTTACACAATGGGGCCATAAGAAACATTTCTGCCAACCGGGGGATACACTGTGACAACTCACAGTATACTTGTGTCAAATAATAAAAACTATCAAAACTACAGCAGTCCTGGAGAGGTGAGATCATGATGTGCAGACCTAATAGGAATAAAAGTTTAGGCCTGACAAATTAGAAATAGAAAAAGAGATGGTTATTTTTTGAGTTCTGTCATTAAAATGTATTATGAGCTGGGAAACTCACTTATGTTTTCTCTCCCTCTCTGATTCCGTCTCTGTGACCTAAAGGAAATAGATTGGAAGACTTGGGAAATGGTTTCTGGTTCAAAATTTAAGACTAAATTATGATATAACTTTCTATCTTGATGTTTTCTAATTCCAACAAATTATTGCATCATACTTTGTATGTTTAAAAATTTAAGTGTTTTGATATATAAAGAATTTAGGTCATATATAAAGAATTTTGATATATAAAGAATTTAGGTCATACCCAATCATAGTACTTAATAAGCATGTATATAGCAAGAGAAAAAAATGAAAAAAGTTAATAAAAATACTGATTTTGAACTCAGAATAATTGCAGGGCCAAATATATTTTCCATATTTTGCTAAATGTGTTGTGTAGTGTAATTTTTTTTTTATTCTCAGAACTTCATTCCCTCATATTTTATAGAAATATTTTATGGTTTAATTTATAATTTAGTTGTTAAGTTAAAGAATATCAAGATGGAATTATTGCTAAACTTGAGAAAGCATCCCTGAGGGAAGATCCAGCAGCTTTGGACCTCCAAGTTAAAAGAGAGTTGGCATGATTTCTTTGATAGAAGATGTAATTGCATTGCATAACATGAGAGCTAGTCATTTTCACTATCTGTTAGAAGTTAAATAAGTGTAAAAGCTTAAGTACAGATTCTGAGTCAGAAAAGTTAGCACTCAACATTCATTTCCATCATTTTTTGGCTTGTCTCTACATGATGATGGCTGACAGTGGGTCAGTTTGTTTCCCATTATCCTTTACCTCCAATGGGTAGCTTTCAGAGTCTCAGATCTCTGAAGATAAGGCATCTCCTAATCTACTACTCATCTGAGATGAGCTTTGTTTCCCATCCCATGTTCTTCCATGAGAACACGGAACTGGAGCTCACAACCTCTCAGGGTTAATAATCCCCCAGACTAAGAGTGAGCGCCTGTACTTTGCCTCTCTCTGGGTTAACATTTTATCTACTTTTGGCCTCTGAGGATTCTTGCTGACTAATGGATGCATTTACAAGTGTAATCAAATTATTGGTATGTTTAGATGAATATCAACAGAAAAGTAGATCACAGCATTCAGTTTGCTATGTGGCAGTGGGGATGTAAGAATCGCAACTTTCCTAGCCTTTGTAGTTTTCGATTTTTTTTTTTCTTAAGGGGAGACAAACATTTCATGGTCTCTGTAGCTCTTTTCCCTTGTTTGCTTTGCAGTGAGCTAGCTTAGCAGAGCTGGCACAGCAGAAGAAGACAGGATCTGACGAACTACAAAGGAGCCTCTTTCTAGGAGCCACATCCCGGGTAAAAAGTGTTCACTCTTATGGAGGCGACAGGAGTTCTCATGCCAAACTTCAAATAGCACAGTATGTTCAAGTGCAGAGGCAGCATCTCTCTTTGTGGTGCATTAAGTAGCATCTGGCCCAAGCCTTCCATAGGATAATGGGACTTTGAGAGAATATGTTTACTGATGACTTGTTTGTGATTTTTTCTTCCTATAAACTGTGCCTATACTGTTTCTTGCTGGTCCAAAACCCACTTCACTACATCTCTCAAGTATTTGCATTTTGAAGTCTGTTTATCTCCTTTCCAATATTTCTAATTGGATTTGTTTTAAACCTTATTGGTCTTGCTTCATTTCTGCCCAGTTTTGTTCCATTAATGTTTGCTTTCCATGAATAGAACATAGGCTTCATTTATATTTTGGCACCAAAAATGTTTATATTAAAGCTTTGTCCGACTTTTATCACATTAATTTCTCCCAGGGAAAATTTGTGTTCTTTCTGCTGGTTCTCTTGCCTGACTTCCTTGGTAATCATTTTGGTTCTCTATTAGGAAGATGATGAACCAAAGTTCTGAGTCCAGGTAGTTTCTTCAGAAGGCGAGGACATCACCAGTGGGAGAATAGAGAAGGGAGACAGGGAAGTCCAGCAGCCAGTGAAGGTTGTACCACCATGCTGGCTACCCTGGCATCTTGAGTGGCTAGAGGTCAGTCCCATTAGGGAAACTCTGGAAGCCAGTGTAGAGCAAACTCCTCGGGATTACCCCTCCCAAAGGTCAAGGGAATATGTATGTAACAATTTCTTTTAGTCAGTTTGATGCCACTCCAAAAAGGGCATTCATTCTCCATCATTTTTAGTATGCCAGACTAGTAGTCACAGCAGGCTTTAGTGACACTGGAAAACAAAGCTGAAGAAATGCAGGTGTTAGAATTCAGACTAAGGATGTGGGTCCAAGTGCTGAGAACAAGGATTTAAGGACAGCATCTGTCGCAGCATTAGATGTTTTCATGTTTGGGGATTTGGTTTATGATTTCACTTGATTCTTCATTCTCTCCCTTTGTGCTTTAGCTGTGGTAGCATTGCATTTATTCAGTCTTACAATCCTGAATCTAGAACCAAGAGACTGTTTGAGGCTTCTGTCCCTTGACAACATTGGGCACAATATTGATCCAATCAATACACTGCTAGGCTACTTTGACCACTTCCTTGTTTCCAGAATGCGTCTATCTTCTTGCTCCTGGGCTGCAGCTTGTGAAAAGCCTTAGCCCCAGGCACTGCTCGGCAACTGTTTTCCATCGAGTTTCATAACTTGGAGAGCCTTGGCTTTAAGCCGTATAGTCCACTATGTGGCATATCACATTCTGCTCATGGTCGCCTGCTGCCTTACACAGAGGGTGGCAAGTTTGTGGGCTCAGACCCTTCCGGTGCTTTGTATTTCTTTCAATTTTCACTTGGAAATGCTTTTGATTTTATTTTTTTATCCTCACTATGCATTGTGGTCTTCCATTTTAAATTTTTTTCCTATCATTGATGTGTTTACGCAATAGAAATACAACAAATTATGATTTTACTGTGCTCTGTTGGCTGGATGTTTATTTATGACCTTTTGATTTTAAATAAAATCATAGCATTTAAAAAATTTAAATTATGTATTTTTAAATTCTCATTTAAATAAAAGGAATAGTGTCTGGTGGAAAACTATACTTGTGCAAGACTTGTGGAAACTATTTCCTTCTGATTCTGTCTTGTATGTGTCTTTTTAAATTAATTTTTTCCATATGTGACTCTCTCGGGGGAGAGAACTATCTGCTTTTCTGTATCCTTCTACAAACACGAAGTTGTACTGAGTGATTCTCAATGCAAATTTTTAAAATATCGTTTAGAGATGACTATAACTCGAACCTTTCTGTGGCCTCAATATGTAATCCTAACAATAAAACAAAGTTCCTGATATTCTCTGTTGGCTCCAATGTTCTAAAAATAACTTGCACAACTTTTGAGATATATGTTAACTTAGGAATGATCCCAAATGAGTAAAAGAGTAGAAAGTGAAATATTCAGGGATGGAGAATTAAGAATCACAAAAGACGATTCTGAGGGATTTTGTCATTTCCTACGAGTATATCAAAAGCTATAATAAAAACAGAGTCCACCTCACCCCCTTTCCCTACTCCTGCCCACACCTCTCACCTCAGACTTCAGAGCTTAGGCAACACCTGGTCTTAACAGAATTCCATTCTATAGGATCTCCAGGTCTTAAACCCACAGAAGACAAAGAGACTACACAGAATTCTGAGAACTGAAGCTATAAGAACAAAGGGACCAAATATACTGGGTAAAGGTAATTCTGGTAAAAAAGCCATCTTATGACAGGACCTAGTTAAATGTTAGAATTCATTTCCTCCTACCATCTCCATTTTTACTTACATGCACCAAGGTAACTAGAATAAATAGATGTTCTAACACAGAGAAAGCCTGTATCTTTCCATACATGTCAACTAAAAGAAAATAAATGCTGACTTATCTAGCATAGAACAACTGTTTCTTCCATGTGTTGAAGACTTTTATACCTTAAAGGAAAAAAAATTCTATAATCTAAAATGAAGCACGAGTAAAATCTACTACCTGTGATGAATTCACAAAACCCTCAGAGAATTTTTGAAAAATATTGAAACCTACATAGTCCTATGGCATACAAAGCTGGAGTGAGCACTGTTCAAGTCCCAGTGTGTGCCAGTGTGTTGGGGTCTTTTATATATTCACTCACTTACGCATCACTTATGGTCTGCCAGCCAATATTATCAAAGAAATTGAGAACCAGAGAACCAGAGTAACTGAGCCAGAATTCAAACCATTTGTGTCTCTTGCAAAACTTTTTCTCTTTGAACCCCAGCACACTGGTGATTTGTGGGGTTATGTGAGGACTGGAAGTGATACATGCATTCACCCAGCAAACAATAACAAAAGTTGCATGCTTATTCCTTATTATGCAGTGATGGTTACTGTTTCCCACACAGCCTCCAAGCAGATTAGCACAGGTTCTGTGCTAACTTTATAGAAGTCATTTACATAATGTCTACTTTCCATTTTCTGATCATCCTGTGGCTACTTACTTCTGGTAGCCAACATAAAAAAGAGGCAACCAAATTTTCAGGAGCTTTCATAGAGAAGTTGTTTGTGCAGAAAATCAAAGCCCCTTGACCCATCCAATGAAGATGACTACAGTGAGGCTTGTAAGCTATGGATGGCTGTCCTGGTCAGATTTTTAAAGTTGAACTTGACCTTTCACCTGTGAAAGTTTATTCAATATTAGGGAAGTGTTAGGGAGAAGTCAGGATGGAAAGGCCCATTCAGTTACTTGGGAGAATGAAATGTCAATGAATCACCATGATGTAGACTAGTTTCTGCTTACAATCCCCTGGAGTTTTCTGAACAAACAGTCAATATGGGGTAGAATGTGCACTTGGGATTTTTCTGACTCAGAGCACTTGGAAAGGGGCTCAGTGAAGTGGGACCGAGTGACTGACACACAGGGGAACGTCTCTCTCCCTGTTAGTGTCCTCCATCCTGAGCCCTAGGCTGATCTGGCAGCCTGTCACTCACCATTGGGTATTTTGTTCCTTTCACTTTAACTTTGTGTGTTTTCAGAGATCACTCTTTCTTATTTTACAGAAAACCAGAGGCCCTACTTGCATAGTAGACCCAATGAAACAGCTACATTTTAATTAAATTTACGCTGCTTTTATTACACCAGTGGGTTGCCTTCACCACTACCCGAAGAAACCCCAGAGCCATCAGATGTACTTCACATGTAATTAATCTCTAATGCTCGATTTTGTAAGATATGTAATAATGCTGCCTGGACAAAAATGAGAGCTTCAGAGAAGAGTCATATTAAAGATGAAGAGAGAAGCTTTTGGAAGAATTGGTTTTCAAGAGAGCAACTAAGTGTGAACTTTATTAAAAGGAAAAGAAATAATGGGAATATCTTGCATTAAGTAAAAATGCTTGACATCTTCAATTTTTTCCATTTCTTTTATTTTGCCCCAGACAAATGTTTCAGGGTTTGTTTTTATAATGCATACCATGTGTTATGTTACATTTGTAGCCTCATAGATTTAATATTTGGGCACGGGGAAGATTTGTTGTATTCAGGAGTTGAAAATAAAAGAGAAAAAGAAAACCTCCCAGTGTGACTAAAACCTCCAATAGAATTTAAATCCTTTTACCTACAAATATTTTGAGATATTATTTTCAATCAAAAATCGTTACTTATCCACCTGACAGACACCCCTAAAACATACAAAAATCATATACAATGCACTTTGTAGTTTTTATTTTGTCTAAAAATTCAGCATCACATTTGAGACTCATGATCCATGGAGAAAAAAGGAAGAAAAAGCATTTTTATCTCTGTTTTGCACATTATGAAGAATAGTAAGTCCAAGGTCAGCAAGGTAGCTGATGCAGAATATGACTCTTGATTCATGATCTGATGGCTCTTCCACTCTACTATCCAGATACTATTGTCATTTTTAGATCTTTCATAAACTTCTTTGTGTATCGCAGAATAAACCTCATCAGATATTAAAGCATTATATTGATTGCTGACTAAGCTGGGGAGAAAAATTATCTAGGAAAGATTATTCCATTAATCCCTAAAAAATTACTCAATTATAACCATGTAGCTTTTATGACAAAACTCATACCCCTCTTAGGCACTCCCTTTGCTGGGTCCACTCTCAGATTTTCCATATTGTTCAACAGCATCTCCATCCATTTCGAAGGTCATCATTCTTGTCTCTTTTCCCTCATCCTATTTAATTACCAAGTTCTTGAGTTCCACATTCAAAATCATTTTGATCCCAACTGTCACCCATTCTGTCCAACTCCAGTGTTACTATGCATCTTTTCCCTTTTCTTTTCTGAAATATACCAATAGACAGTAAGTTTAATTTATCCTTATTCCTCTTATCCTTCATACTTTGACCAGAATTATTTTGGGAAATGTTTAATTCAGTAGTGATTCTTTCCCACTCAAAAAACCTTACTGACTCCCCACTGCTTACAGGATAACATCCAAACATGTTAGTATGTCAAACCCGATGTTTCACTTCACTTTGACAATTCTTTTCTCTTATTTGCTCTACACTGTACCCACAAAAGACAGTTTGCCAACTTACCATTCCATGAATGAGCTATGTATGTCTAAACATTTGTGCCTTTGCTTGTGGACACCCCTTTGCATGACCTGATCCATCTGTAATAGTTCCTCACTGTTCCTTATACTTCAATTGAAATATTTCCCTAAATCCCTTTCCCAAAGAATTTCTCATATATGTCAAACTCTTCCATTTTTCATCTTATGAAAACACTCCTTTAATTGTGGCCCTTTCATATTTTGTCCTAATTTTTCATTTTGTTGCTGGTATTCTGGGAGTTAAATGGTCGCTGTAGAATGGAGTAGGTCCCTATAAATTTAACCTTAAGTTATTTGACTGGATTTAACTGGAATGAAAACTCTCATAGCCTGTCCTTTGAATTAGTAACATTTATACTTCTTTCACTATCAAAAAACATTTTCCATTCCTCCTGAGGGTGGGGGAAGAAAACATTAAACAAACAAACAAACAAACCAAACAAACAAACAGACCAAAACCAAGAGGGAGTAATAATACTAAGAGCCAGTTCTGTGTCCAGCAGAGCTGAACTATCACACCCTTGTTTATTTGGTCACTTGAGTGAACATGTGCAAAGAAAGAAAGCTGGTTAAGTTGAGGAGCAGACACTATGTGATTTGGTGAACATTCCAAACTCTTTCTGCTTTTCCACTATGTTAAGGGCAATCTCTGTGTGCATGTGTGTGCATCTATCTCATGTTCTCCACCACTTCTGTGTTGACTAGTTCTGATCATTCTCCAACTGAATATTCTTAGAAGTTATCCCACATTATTCTGGGCAAGAGGACATAATTTTCATAACTCCAATTCTTTGAAAATTTTGAATACTTGCTTAATGGCCAAACATATGATTAGCTTTTGTAAATAATTATGTGTCCTTTAAAAGAATGTATATTTTGCCATTGTTTAGAAATATGCTGTATATATCAGTAAGGTAAATTTTGTTAATTTGTTATTATTCTATCTTCTTTATTTATATGAATTCTTTGTTCACTTGTTAACTTGCGTTATCATTAAAATTCTAAATTTGAGGTTTATATTCTCCAGGTATTTCTCAGGTTATCCATATATTGTCTTCTGGGTTACATCATGTCTGTTGAGAAGTCAAACTAAGAGTTGGAATATTACTTTGTTGAAAACAATGTGCATTTTTTCTTTTAACTATTTGATTTCCATAAGTTCTAATATGATAAACATAGGTATATTTTTCTATGTATTTTACCCTTTTTGTGCTTGTATTACTTCTTAAATCCTTGGCTTAAAAGTCTTAAATTAGTTTGGAAAAATTCTTGACTATTATCTCTTTAAAAATTGCTTCTGCCCATTTCTTTTCTCCCATATGTAATTAGAGTCTTTTATTCTAAAATTACAATTGTATACCAGTTAAACCCTTACTTAAATGGTCCAATTAATTCTATTGCTATTTTCTGTGCCTTTCTTTTAAAAATGATCAATGCTTCAGTTTTGATAATGTATACTCCTTTTTTTCTTTCTACAATCTGATACTAAACTCACACACTGCTTTTAGTTTCAATTTTTTTTTTTTTTTCGCCAAATGTTTTTTTTCATGTGTATGGCATTTATCTGGTCAAATTCTTATCATTTCACCCATTTTCTTGAACATGGTCATTACATTTATTCATCAAAACCCATTATTCTTGATGGGTCCTGAACTCACATTTTTTTCTTCAAAGCTCTGGGTATTACCCAAAGCTCTGTTGACTTTTTCATCTGGCTCTCATACTATAGTTTAAGAATTGTCAAACTCTTCTAAGGAAACTGTATATGATATTCCAGGCTCATTTCTTCTCTCTATAATCTTGATGTCTCCAATTCTGGCTGTCTTAGATGGTGTAAGCACTAATTTTTGTCTCTAATCCATGAGATGACCAAAAGTTTGTTCATGTTTCTCCCCATGGAAGCTACTATTTCCTGACATAGCCCCGTTGCCTTGTTCTACTTACGAGTGTGCATATGCCTCAAGGAGAAACATAACAAGCATGATGTTGGGGTCACCTTAATGAATTTGTCTCTTTTCAGAATTTTGGTTCTTTAAGTCATTAACTTCTCAAAAAATTCTTGCATGACCATAAACAGATGTTCTCCATATTTTATCCAGACATGGCAGTTATTAAGCAGAGTAGAACTACATTGGCTTACCAGTCACAGATTTCTGCACTGTTTCTTTCCATTACAAAATGGGGCTGCCCTTTCTTAAAAAAAAAAAACAAAAAAACAAAACACTATGGTTTTGAAGGGGAAAAAAATAAGCATTAGACTCATGTTGTAAAACAAATTCACTGAGTATTCTATTGGTGTCCTGGTGCTATGTTAAATGCTATCACAGACATGTGCATAGGTTTCCCCGATAAGCAGAGCAAAAGGAGTTTCATTTAGTCAGCCAGTGGGGAAGCAAAATAAAACAAACCTTGTCATCCTGGCACATTCTGATCTTCCCCATTTAAAAGGTCCCTACTGCCATGCAGGATCAAAGGGCACATCTCCCCAGGTATCCTAGAGATAGGTCAAAGCACTTTAAGCTCTTATTGTCCGCTCCATATTAGTTACAAAAACACTAGGAAAAGGATTGAATGTAACATATATATCAGCTGGGACCTTCTTGCCCTTTGGATTTCAGGGTATAATTGGCCCAGACTCCAGACAATTCCAGAGCCTAGGATATCTGCTAATTTTTAAAATTTACAATCTCAGGATCTCCAGGGCTTCTGCCTCCTATGACCTTGTACTGTCTTGAGTTTTTACTCTAAGTGTGATATGTCTGTTGAGAACCTTTGTTTAAAAGAATAGAAAAATCCCAATTCAAACAATACAGGCATAAACATGGTTTGACTGAATCGCCTAACTGAAACACAAAATCATCGGTGACAGTTGGTTAATTCAGTGTCCCATCATTGCTTCCTCTGGGCTCTGCTGTCCACACTGTACCTTCCTCTATCTGGCTTCATGTGGTCATAGGATGCAACGACCTGCCTTCTTCCTCATTCAAGTTGTCCTCTCCCTTCTCCAGTAAAATTCCTACATTTCCTTCTGATTATACCAGCGAAAGTTACACGAATATGGATAGGAAACTATGAATATGAACAGAAAAATGGGGCATTCCCTGGGGGCAGATGGTGTCATTTTCCTTCCAGTGCAAGAACTGCAATTGAATGAAAATTCAGGCATCTAAGAAAGTAGAACAGGAGATGAGTGCTCTGGACATAACCACAAGTGTCCACCACCCTCAACCCACATAAAGTCACTTCAAACAAGAGAATCGTGCAATGAATTGACCTGCACATGAAGCTCTAATGAGAAATGCAGAGGTTACCCAGGCAAGATGCTTCTATGCTGCTAGAAAAGCAGCACAGAGGTAGTTGTGTCAGACATACTGGGATGTGCATCTGAGGGCAAAAGTCCATCTTGGCCTGGTTGACTTCTTTCCCCAATTTTCTTTCAAATGGTCTCTTACCTGGTATTGCCTCCCTCTGGCATGTGAATGTCTACATTCTCTGATTCCTTTTTCAGTTCAGGAAGCCTTGGTACCAGGCATCAGAGATCTTAAAGGAAATGTGCAGTGGCTTCTTCTTTCTTTTAATTAATTTTTAAATGGCACTTAAAAACATAAAACATCCAGACTAATGGGGCAACGTGATGTTCCAACACTCATATACATTGTGTGATGTTTAAATGATTTTAAACATATCTCCGACATTGATTATTTCTTTATGGCAAAAAAATTCAAAATGTTTCCTTCTAGTGTTTTGAAATGTACACGACATTGTTATTAACAGACATTCTACTATGTAATAGTACGACAGAAGTTCTTCCTATTTAACTGTAACTTAGTACCCATCAATCTACCTTTTCCCATCCTTCCCTTTCTTTCTTTCCCCAGCCTCTTGTAACCATGGTTCTATCTGGACTTCTGTAAGATCAGCTTTAGATTCCATGTGTGAGTGATATCATGTGATGCTTGTTGTTTTGTGCTGGTTAATTTCACCTAACATAATGATCTGCAATTCCATAGTGCTGCAATGACAGGATTTTGTCCCCTTCATGGCTCTATAGTAATCCATTGTGTATATGTACCACATTTTTCTTCACCATTGATGAAAACTTAAATTGATTCAATTTCTTGGTTATTGTGAACAGTGCTGAAAATATCTAGAAAAAGATTCAATGAAGTAGTGAAAGATCTCTATACTGAATATTATTGATGAAGGAAATTTAAGAGGACTCAAAAATGCAAAAGAGGTCCTAGGTTCATGGATTGAAAGAATCAATATTGCTATAATGCCCGTATTACCCAAAGTTATGAAGCTGTAGATTCAGTGCAATACTTATCAAAATTCCAATGAAATCCTTCAAGGAAATAGAAAAAAATCCTAAAATGTATATGGAATCATAAAAAACCCAAACAGCCAAAGTGATCTTGAGAAAAAAAGAGAGAGGCATTACACTATTGTATTTCAAAACATACTACAGTGATGTAGTGATCAAAATGGCATGTTATTGTCATAAACACGAACACAAAGAGGAATGGAACTGACTTCTACCTTAATACTTCTTCATACATTTCTCAAACACAATATTATCAAAGGAAATTAGTGGAGTATAAAAATTTCTCCATCTTATTACACTATGAAGTACCTCATTTTAAAAGTGAATATTTCAACACAATAATTTGTATGAAAATATAACACATTATTCATAATAGTTCAAAACTGGAAATATTCCAAATGTCCATCTACTGGTGAAAGAAAAAAAGGACTTTGTGATATTGTGGTAGGACAGGATACTACTCAGCAACAAAAAGTGTAACTACTGATACATGTGGCAAGGTGAATGAGCCTCAAAACCAGGCAGCTGCTAAGGGAAAGAAGCTACATGAGAACCTCCAAGTATTTTTAAGATTTGCTTTGTCTGAAATAAAGAGAATCATATCATACAGAAAGGAGACTCTTGGTTGCCTCAAAAGTGAATGAACTGCACATGTGCCGCTTTCAGGTGGACTCCTTAATATCCAGATTTTGAGTCACTTTTCCTCTTTTCCCTGATTCAGTGGTCATGAGGTTAAGTGTTATGGTGGAGCCTCCATCAGCCTGGGCCTCTTGATGATTATAATGAGCAGTTTCCCACTATCCCACACTAAGCACATACTATAAGCAAGAAAAAAACTGTTGATAAACATGGTGTGTGTGTGTGGGGGGGTGCTGTTAATTTTGAAAAGGTATACATGTATGATAGAAAGGAGAGGTATTAATAATATGACAGGGTTTTTCATTATAAACCCATTTTTGTACCCCCAAACAGCCTAATATTTGACATGGCAATTGGTTGTCTTGTGCCACCAGATAATTAAGGTTTTGAAGATTCTACAGATGGGGGGAGCATGTCTTGCCACATAGTCGTGATATGAGAGTAAGTTTCACCTGCTTCCTTGATTTTTCCCAACCTCATGGAGCTGGTCAATGACAGAGACAAAGTCAGGAGATACTTCAAGCTTCTAAAAAAAAATTAAGAAGTCAAACAAATGCAAGGCATCTGTGCTTTATTTTTGAGTCAAAATGATTGATACCACTTATCTAATGACTGATGCTTTGACATTCTCATTGCACAGCTACACCTGAAAATATGTTCACATTGTGATGCTTGTATTTGAGGTGAGCACTTCTGTTTTTATACTTTCTGTTTAATCCGTTCAATCGTCTTTTCACTCACTGCTCCCTCTCTCCCCTGGCAAGAATAAACTCAGGCACCTAGCTAACAGGGGCTGTCAGCATCTGTGAGCTCTGAGAGGGCCCTAAATTCAGCAGGATACCCTCCCGTGAGCAAGAGATATTGCAAATGAACAAGCTCAGTGCTGAGCTTTCCCCCCATTGCCACCCAAATTTTTCAAAAGTCTTTAAACTCTTTCCTTCTCCCTTCAGCTCTCAGGGGGAATTGTACTGATAAGGTTCCTGTTCATCAAAAGAACGGGATGGCAGTAGCTGTGCAATTCCCAGGACACTGTCAGCTGGAAAGGGTGGCTTCTCCCCTGAGAAGCTATTATAAAGAATAGGAGTTCTCCATCTCCCACAGAATGTATCACTCCACTTCAGTTATTGTTCCTGTGGATTCCTTTTCCTCCTGTCTCTCTCCCCCACCCTCAAGCAGTTTTTAAAATCCATTACCTAGGGAGTTTCAAATCGTATCTGACCTATCGATTCCAAGCGATGGCCATGTCCAATGGGCATGCAATACAATATATAACCTGGAGTCTAGGAAAAGGCAACTTGCTGATGAGATGAGGAATATAGAACAGTAAAACACAATTTGGAATTTCTAGGGAAATGAGAGATGTATTTATTAAGCCTCCTTACTTAGGGTTAGTGAAGGAGATGGCATGTATAAAGCATAAAGTGTTACGCAGATAAAGATGATGCTTTTATTAGGAATAATTTAAATGAGTTGGGGCTACATATTATTTATGTGTTTCACTTTCATCTGTATTCTGGATTTTAAGAATCTTGATTTCAGGCCCTCACAGAGAATGTCTCCAAGGAAGGAGTACATTGTACTAAAACCTGTCAGTTCTCATCCTTTTACAGTTCTAAGAAAAGGTTTTGTGGAGGTAGCAGGAACATCTCAGAAGAAAACAGTGTTCAAACCCCCAGTTATGCAGAGCATCTACCAAGGAAGAGTTTGTGTGAAATGTCCATCTTTTGCACTTCACACTGGATGTGAATGTCTGGCCTAAGATAACTGCTATGCCATGGTCCAAGTTAATGGCTAATTTAATTCTGTTTAATTCAACCAAATCTTTATTTCATGCTAACCTCTGACCCAATTGCTATTTTAGAGCCTCCGGGGATATTAAAAATATGTAAGACATGGTCCACAACCTCAAGGAGTTAAGAATGTAATTGAAGGAGCTTTTGATTGAATTCGTTAAGGAAAAGGAGGTATTACAAATTTTAAAGGAAATTTTTTTAAAAAAGTGAATCTCTAACAGATTCATTTGGACAGTCAAGGAATAGCCATAGCTTAGAGGACAAATAGATATGTAAAATTAAAATGGAGTCACAAGCTTTTCTATCATGCCCTAAGCAAGGAAGCCTTCCTTTTCTCTGTCCTTCTGCGAAATGAGTAGAGAGACATACAGAATTAGATATATAATGTGTGGCCACTCTTCAGTAACCACTATTGAACTTCAAAATGAGTTTAGTCATTAGCTTTGACAAATGAGGAGCCTGTTATTGATTTTTACACATGTCTATCATGGGATCTATTTAAAAAGAACAGTCAATTCTAAGAAAGATTATGTTAATCTTATTGGTTTGATGTCCTAATGGGAGGAGGCAGAGCAGGGAGAAAAGAAAAAGGGGCTCAGGAACTGGCAAATATCTGTATCATTTTCTTAAATCAATTCAAAAAACAATTGGGAAAAAACCAAGTGTATCCATCTTTTCTCAGAAAGCTAAGAATATATTGATAAATCATTCCCGACAATGTTAACCAACAGCTTGAGAAGTTCAAGAAAAAGGACATTGACAGGAGGGATACAATTACTAATTTATTTGTCTTTTTATGGTTCAGTTAAGAGTATCTTAGGTAGTCTAGCACATGGCAGCTCGTCAGACTTCACAGGCTAGCTGTCAGAATTTTGACTGATGTACAAGCGCTACTTGCTCATGTTTGCCCTTCCTTTCAGTGGAGTGCACACAGGTAAGACAGCTTGTTGGTAATTTTTATTTAATGCTCCCAGGATCTGTGGCTGCACTTTTATTGAAAGTTCTGACAATAAAATTCCACTCCCTGAAATTTCCAAGGTTTCTGCTGCAAGCGCTTCTCCACTTAAACAAGATCTTCCTTTGGGATTAGACAACTCTTTAGGGTCTTTTCTGATGCCTTCTGATCTTGGAGACAGCTGTTTAGTATGTTGCAGACCATTTTATTTTGTTTTGTTATTTTTTTCTAACTTTGCTGGAGAGGCAATTCAAAAGAAAAAATAAAACATAAGGAATGATCAGGGCGAAGGCACAGCAGGGCTTTGGGGAGATCTTTTTAATTTTGATTTGGCAAATGCCAAGTTGTACCCACTTTAATAATTCTTAAATTTCTCCCCACTCCTTTTTCTCCAATCCAATCCATTCATTCAATTAAAACTGCCTGTTCCATAATAGTCTTCTATGTCAGTTCTAGAAATGTACCTTATTTTTCTAAAAATTGAGTCCTCGTCTAAAGCAATTTTCAAACAGGCTTGAGTCTTGGACTGTTTGATCAAAGCCTTTTAATTATACAGCAATTATAGACCAGTGTTCATATCACTTAAAATACTTGGGCAGATGATTGGAAAAAGTAAATGTAATACAGCCATGCAGCACGTTAATACAGTAAGGGAAGCTGCCTGGCATACTTCATGTCTCCTCCATCACATGAATTATATCAGTACAATATTCCTGGATGTGTTCCCGTGTTTCAAAGGTCATGATCAAAGCTATCAGGATTTGGTTCCTAGTATGAAACCCAATACTTGATCTGTATTTTCACATTAGAAAGTCTGAATTACTAGAGAATAAAGCTAGGTTGGCAAATCATTTGAAAGCATGTTTGAGTCATTAATAGGAATAATTATTTTCTCTGAAAGTAGCAGTCACGTGGCAAATGTTGATAGCAATCACGTAACCCTTGTATTTGTGTAATTCCAACATTTTATAATGATAATTATTTCATAGGCGAAGTGAGATTTGATCACAGCATAATAACGTAGGAAGAATGTAGACCAAGTCCAATTTTTAAAATTGATCCATTTTGGTATAGTGAAAAAGCTGATTTCATCGTCAGGCAAGTAAAGACAAGCTTGATTATTCTGCAGGAAAAAGAGATTCTCAAACCTCAGGACCTTGAAAACGACAAAATTCATTCTTTACTCAAGCCACATGTACAATTAGGCTTTCTTTCTTTTTTTTGAGGGATTAGTACATCCTCCCCTAAGGGTGAGAAGCATGAAAAAGAGAGCAAGGTAGCCTTCACACACTGAAACTTAACATTTCTACATGGAAGGACACTTCACTTCCATGGACATTTTATTTACTTAAGCAAACCACATGATTCAGCTTAGTTCCCCTGGGCAGGAATTTACAATAGCCCTTGCAGGGTGTGACTGTGCATATTAGTGAATGTTACCTAGTGCACACTTTTCATTTTAAAGATGAAGAAGTTCTTGTAAGTTTCCATCTCTGCATCCTATATGCCTCCCACACCAACTGACCCATAGTACTACTTTGAATCATGACTCAAACTCGAATTTCCTAACTCCTCAATCATGTTCTTCTTCATGCCAACATCTGTCTCAGCAATGTTATGACACTGTTAAATGTGTACAAAGATAAAGATCATATTTATAAAGAAATCAGAGTCCAAGAAGTCCCCCTTATCCATATCGTTTTTGGTTTAGAGCAATCTCCTGTCCCCCGGAGTAATAATGTAAGGTGATTTATTCTGATTTTGGATTTAAGGAAAGTTTAGCAGGAAAGTAGCTTACCTGTGATCCTGTAATGAGGGATAGAGTGAACCTCCCACCTCAATCCCCAAATCTACTGTGCAGGCAAATCCCATGACTGCTAACAGTCTAGGTGGTATCAGACCCCAAATGGGAAGTGCTCCTTTGACATCTATTCTCTGCAACAGTGTCAATTTCAATTGTCCTCAGTCTTTTGCCTGTGAACTTCTTTTTATCCAGTTCAGATTCAATTTGAATAGGAGTCTCCAGCCTCAGCTTTTACAAATTTGCTGAATCAGCCCTTTGCCCTGACATCTCTCCCGCAACCATGGGGAAACACGAAAGCTCATATCACACTGGAGACTTAGAACACATGTTCCCCTTATGGTGTGAGCTTGTGACTTCAGCACAGGCCAAGGCAAAGCAGTAGGACTGCTTAAGAAAAAAATGCCCCACAAAATCCAAATCTGAGCTTTTTGTGGGACTTACTAAAATTGGAATTTTAATTATTTTTCACAATTTATTGATTTTTCATTTTTTTAAACTTTTTAAAAAATTTTTTTTAAGAGAGAGAGAGAATTTTTAATATTTATTTTTCAGTTTTTCGGCAGACACAACATCTTTGTTTGTATGTGGTGTTGAGGATCGAACCCGGGCCGCACGCATGCCAGGCGAGTGCGCTACCGCTTGAGCCACTTCCCCAGCCCTGATTTTTCATTTTTTAATCCTTTCATTTTCATCTTACCGTAAAAGAGTTTCCCCTAATTCTTGTCTACATTGATATGTTTCACTGGCTGACCAACAAACATTCCAGTTTTACAAAGAGGCATAAGAAAGACATAAAAGAATATTGTTTGTAAATCACGGGCAAAAAGAATCCTGTTCTACTTTCTAAGTTTCTATTGATATTCAGCTACATATACATGCTATCAAAGCTTTTTTTTCTTGTTAGCCTAGCAAATTCTCCCTCAGATTCAGTCTGTGTAAAAGCAGATTTTTTAATCTTTAGAGACAGTGTTTACCTGACCTTTCTCCCAAAGTATACACAGATCAGATAGATGCATTAGGAATAAGGCTATATATTTTTATGTTTCAGTTGTACTTACAGTAAAATCAAACATTTTATAGGAAATTCATTTTACTGATAGGAATGTCGTTGTTTTAGGTCTTGAAGGATTATTGGTTACCCTGTGGTTTCTGTGAAGTCCAGATGTTTTCAAGATGGTGTTATGTGTGTGTTACATTTAGTAAGATTCAAACTCTTAGACATTCCCCAGAGTTAAACAAGTTTAACACTTTGAGGCTCAAATGTAAATATAGACATTTATAGGATATGATTTTGCAATGACCTTGAAATTAAAATAGGTATCATTTCAGTTATGTCAAGTGATTCTTATTTTTAATATGTTAATAAAACTCATTTAAAAATGTAAGTAATGTGATAATCAAAATGTCAATTTATTAAATTAAAATTAAAAACATGTCAAAGTTGATTTCAGCTTTGAGACAGTTTTGAAGTCTTGTCAACATTTTGGAAAAAAAAGGAAATTCACCTTAAAGTTAATTAAAATATATTTTCCTTGTCTATAAAATTCTCTGACAATTACCTCTCAAATTGATATGAAGAGTTGGTACACTATAGTTAATGCTGTGGTAATTTTGTTGATGTTAGATTGAAGTTTAAGAAATTAATATTGAGTTGTTCATCTCTTCACATCTGGCCAACACTCCCAACCTTTTCTGTTATTGGACTTGACTTTTCTAGTGGAATTGACACTGTTTACCATCCATTTCTTCTTGAATATCTCTTATACAAACTTCCACGAAAATAAACTATAACCTAGTTTTGCTCTCACAATACACAACCTCAATTCCTCTTTATTTTCTCCCGAATTCTCTTCCCTTCCTACATATGACATAGATAATGGAATTTCCAAGCCTTCATCTTCTGTCTACAATGTCTTAACAATTATCTTCCAAACTATTGTTTTCAATTTGCTACTATGTGACGGATGTTAAATTGTCGAAACTTCAATCTAAACATTCCAAAAGTAACCTTTTATCATTTCTCTGGCCATGAAATTCAGAAGTAAAAGGTCCTACAGATTTTTCCTTTTTTTTTTTTTTGTCAATTGTATTTTTATCTCTCAGTTATCTAGCCTCAAAATCTTAGTTATCCTTCAATTATTCAGTTCTCACTATGAAAGTGTTCACCTCTAACTTTTTATAGTATTCCAACTCTATATTACTTGAATTAATTTTATTCTCCTTACTTTTCCTGCTTTTTTTGGTTTTCACCCTAAGTTGAACTATTGAACCAGCCTTGAATGATCTCCTTGCTCCCAGTCTTTCGCCCCACCAATCTACCCATCACTACACCTCAACATTATCCTTTGGTCATTCCTTCATTCTCTCTAGGCTCATTTCCTTCTGCCTAGAGAGCAGAAGCTGGAATTCCTAACCTGGCTTTATTATCATTCATGCTTAATAAATGTTTTGAATCTGAATTTTTAGTAATTTCTTTTTCCAAAAACAAATTATGGAATACTGATTGGTCATATGTATTTGCAAATGAATTATAACATTTTTTTTCTCATCCTCATGTGGGAAGTTAAAGTGGAATTCTCAGTTAAATGTGATCTCTCAGTCACACATGCAGCAGGAAAAAAATATATAAACAACATTTTGGGAAGGCAAGTTTCCTCTCTGAATCAAACAGGAATATGCAAAGTGCCATGCATAGCTCTGAATGTGGAACTACCCTGGAGCTGGCAAGCATCTACATCTTCACATCTGGAGCAGCATCTGTTCTATGTTGCTAGAAGAAGAAAACAAGAAAATCGGGGTAAACGCCACAGCACAATATCAAATTCTACAAATCTAACAAATGTATTTCACTTTATTGTCTATCGAGTGGCCAAGAAGCAGTGTGAGGCCCATACTAAGATGCTTGATAATTGCATTTCTCAACTCTCTTTAGAAAATGCCATACTCCAGGCCTGGGAATAAGCAGCTTTTGCATAAGAGCACCAGGGCCTATAAATAAGAAACTCATTAAGCTACCTGTAGCAGGCCTCTACCCCAGCCCTGCACTGGTTTGGGAGCTTAATGAGGTGATAATGAGGAGAAAATGGTTTAGCTCCTTTTTTGGCCTGGTGTGCAATGGGTAGGGAAATCCAAGTCTTCAGTGAAACAGCCACCACAGAGCCCAATTCATCATTCAGGGTGGGTCTATATCAGAGAAATAATTTGCTTCTAGGCCCTGAAGTTATTTGGCTCCCCTGTCTAAGGAAACAAAGCAAGCTATTCACTCACATTTGAAGGGACTGTCCGAATAACACCAATAAAGGGTGTTAGACTAGCTGGTGATTAGCATTTGAAGGGAATGGCCAAATAACCCCTACAAAGGGTGCTAAACCAATCCACATTATAGGTAGGGGGTGGGGAGGCTGTGCAGTTTTAAGTGGATTAATGCCAGCATTATTTTCTCACCATGAGCCTGGCCTCCTCTGTAAGGGTTTCATGTTATATTCAAGCCTGGATCAAACTTTCTTGGTCAAGTTCTCCCTTTCTTTTTCCCTATAAAGAAACTAAAGCAGCGAGCGGGAGTTAAGAATATAACATTTAGCAGCATAGTGGCACATTGCCCGTAATCTCAGCAACTCAGGAGGCTGAGACAGGAGAATCGCAAGATGGAGGCCAACCTGGGCAACTCAGGAAGACCCTGTCTCAACATAAAAAGGTCTGGGGATGTAGCTCAATGGTAGAGCAACCCTGGGCTCACTCCCCAGTACCAAAAATAAAAAAGAATATGACATTTAGCATTTCAGAGACAAAAAGAGGTCAGATCACCAAACTGATCAGTTATCCAGGTTATAATACTAAATTCATTGGGATATCCTTGGTAGTCCCCAAGACAGGCCCAGGAGAATAAACCAGTGATCAGCATCATTTCAATCAAGCTTTTCTTAGTTGTACTAAATGCTGCTAAGGATAAGCCTTGTAAGTAAAAGAAAAGTGATGTGAAATCAAAGGGAAAGATAAAATCAAAATCTTAACAGAAAGATACCTCAACCATCACTCAGTCCTGTTTCTGCAGACATCTCCTCTATAATGACCCTTAGGGAAAGATATCCATTCTGTAGTGAAAACAGCCCAGGAAAGTAAAAACAAACAAACAAAAACAACAAAATAAAACATGCTGCTGGGTTCCATCATGGATCCACACTGTGGATGTTGCTACTGTTCTACCAGGTGGAGAGCAGCAAGATGACACAGGTGCTCTGTATGACCCAAGAATTTTACTTACATGATTTATCACTAAAATACATTTGTGGAGGGCACCACAAAAAGTCCCATTTTTGGAGATAAATATATGTCAACTAAGAGATTAAATAGCTCATCCTGCCCAACACAGCAAAGTGCTGGAGTCAAAATCCACACAGGAAGAACATGCCTTTCCATACTAAGACTGGGAACCAGAGAATGGATGAGCTTCAGCTGACAGGAGATGGCGAGTGTTTTAGACAGCTTTTTTGCTGCTGCAACTAAAAGATCTGACCAGAACAATGTTAGGGGTAGAAAACTTTTATTTAAGGGCTCACGGATTCAGAAATTTCAGTCTATAGGCAGCTGGCTCCATTCCTTGGGGCTCAAGGTGAGGTGGGACATCATGGCGGAAGAGTATGGCAGAGGGAAGCAGCTCACAGGCTGATCAAGAAGCAGAGAAAGAGATCTCCACTTGCCAGATATGAATGTATACCCTAAAGCTATGTCCCTAATTCCCACTTCCTCCAGTCACACCCTACCACTTCAATTATCACTCAGTTAATCCCTATCAGGAGGGTAATTAACTGATTAAGTTAAGACTCTTACAACCCAGCATTTTTCCTCAGAACCTTCTTGCATTGTCTCACGTGTGAGCTTTTGGGGGACACCTCATATCCAAACCATAACAGTGAGGATTTAGAGATGACTTTAAGAAGATAATTTCAAGTAAACCATGGTCTATTGGGTATGTGAATTTATCTTGATCCCTCACCAAATCAACTGTAAAAAAAAAAGAAAAAAAAGGTAAAAATATCAGACCTCATAAGGACTAAGATGAGGGGGCAAAATGAAGACAGCAGTTGAGATAAGGACAAATTACTTAGAATACCAAATAAATAGACACATAAGTAACTATATAGTTGAGATCATTTTTCACAAGGAATGGGAGAAAGCAAGGTCAATAAGAAGCCAGCCAGTTCATGCTACAGTAAAGGGTAGGGTACAGGGGTATGGAGTTTAGGGACACAGCAGACATCTGAGCCAAGAGACAGGATGGGGCTGAAACATGAAGACTGGCTCAAAGTCTGTTCAGCCCCAGCCCTTGCCCAGGTAATCTGTGGAGGCAAATGTTCTTTCTCATATCCTTCATCTCTCAGCCAATTTCCTGTTAGTCACATCAGACCATATTCTGCTATAATCTCAGACCCAACATATTCAAAAACTTTATTTCCCCTTTAATCTTTCTTCTGAATTTCCTCATTTTAGTAAATTTTATCATCAAAATCCAAAAATCCAGCCATGAAATCTTCTTTTATTTTTAAATTATGTTATCATTCAATGAATTTGATAGAGGTATGAGAATATTTGTATGTTTTAAAGGACAATAGTAAAGTAAATATCCTAAAAGCCTACCACCCAACTTAAGAATTAGACTATAAACCATGCTTCTGCATTCACCAGAAAGTTTCTTGTCTTTGCTTTTTCCCACAGGAAACCACCAATCTGAGTTTTATGTTTATCATTCACTTCCTTTTTTTAAAGATGTTTTGTCAAATGTACGACATAGCATCCCTAAAGAAAATGCTTCCTATATTCGCTTCCTCTTGAACTTTGAAAATAGTATCCCTGTACATAGTCACTTTTGATTAGCTTTTTCGAGTCAACTGATATTTCTAAAATTCACCTATCCTGTGGTAGTAGTTAGAGTCCCTTTGCTTTTTGACATTCTGTGTGTGAACATACTTTTTATTTACCTCTGTTTGGACATATTTCTAGTTTTTTGCATATATAAATTATGCTGCTATACATATTGTGTTCATATCTTCTGGTACACCTGTATGCAAGCATTTGTTATTTTTATTAAATACATAGAATTGGAATTGCTGTTCATGGGATATGTAGTATTCAAATTTACAGGATAGTGCCAAATTTTTCTATGTAGTCATGGTATAAATTTACACTCTCAATAGTGTAAATTAACACATATTTTAATAAGAAAACTAAATTTTTTTTCTGAATAGAAGTTGTAGGATTTTATCTATGGTGATCTTAATTGGCTAATCAACCAAAAGGCTGAGAACTTTTCTTATATTTTGAGTCATCTGTTTCCCATTTTTAAAATTCATTCATTCCCATAATGTGTATGTACAAATATATATATTATATATTTGAAAGACATATATGAAAGGTCTTATATTTACAGGAAAAATTAAGAAGTTATAGTGATTCCTATATATTTTGCATTCAAGTTTCCCCTATTTTTAACATTTTATCTTAGCATAGCTATATCTGTTACAGTTGAATGAATTCTAGTATATTATTAAGCAAAATCCAAAATTCATAGTTACTTAGATTTCCTCATTAACCTAATGTCTTTTCTCTGTCTGAGGATACCAAAAAAGATGCCACATCATACATAATCATGATGTCTCTTTAAGCTCTTCTTGGCTTTGACAGTTTCTAAAGTTTCCTTGTTTTTTATGAACTTCAAAGTTTTGCAGAATATTGGCCAGGTAATTTGTAGGAAGTCCTTCTACTGGAATTCATGTAATTATTTTTTTAATAATTAGATAGACTTAGGAGTTTGGGGAATTATTATTATTATTTGTTAGTTTCTTTTGTTAATATGTAGTAGTTATTTTAGAAAGTCTGATATTTATCCTTATTGATTACATATTCTCCCAATTTGTTGGGGCTTATAGTTCACATTTTATTTTATTTATTTATTTTGTGGTGTTGGGGATTAAACCCAGGGCCTTGTGCATACAAGGCAAGCACTCTACCAACTGATCTCTATCCCCAGCCCATAATTTACACTTTAGAATACTGTAATAAAAAATTTTTAAATGATAGTTACATTTACCAAGATTTATTCTTCCTTAGTTAAGTATTTACAATGCTGATAAAAACCGTTTCTGACTCTTGAGTTCCTAAAGATATTCCCCTAAACTACAAGTGTTAAAGTTTTGTCTTATACATTTAATTCTAGTCCATTTAAGTTAATTTTTCTGCATCATAGAATGTAAAGTTCTAAAATGATTTTCCTATATGGCGTAAATGTCACAGCATTCTTTAATCTCTATCATGATATTTTTCTACAATATGTAATACTAGCCTGGCCAGATACCAAGTTTCCTTAGATGCATTTTCCTGTTTATGGTTGCTTTTTTGTATGTTTCATTTGTCTATCTATCCCTGCACCAGTAACATATCATCTGAAACTATAGCTTTATGATATCTGATCAAGTAATCTCCCCATCTTGTTCTTCAGAAAAAGCTTGCCTTTTCTTGGACCTTTGTAGTTTCCTATATATTTTCAGAATTCAATTGTCAAGCTCCTTTAAAAATTCCCATTGGGGTTTTGAGCAAAATGCCACTGAAATATTTCATCAATTATAATATTTTTGTTGTACATGAATATGTTGTTGTTCTTTATTTGAAATTTTCTTTATTGTCTTTCTATTTTTTTTTCAAAAGATCTTGCATGTTTTCATTATACTTACTTGTAGGTATCATCTATTTTTGTTGTTATTGTACATTGTAAGCTTTATATTTCAATTATTTTTTGCTGTTCTGTACAAATGTAATGAGATTTTGTGTTTTGATATATTTAACAATCTTAACTTACCTAATTTCCCACAAATTGTTCTCTATATTCTTTGTGGTTGTCTGTATTAAGAAACATTTTACCAACAAATAAACACAGTTACGTTTCTTTCCGAAACTTAAAATATTTTTCTCCTTTCATCATGTGGGCTAGGAGCTCTAGGACCATGTTGACAGAAACTGGTTTCAATTGACATTGCTCCAAAGATGAACCATTACAGTTCTAACATCTCACATTTAGAATGGTATGTACTGTAGATGTTTGCATAGATATTCCTTATCAGCTGAGGAACACTCCCTTCAAATCCTAGCTTGCTATCAGATTTGTTTATTTTATGAAAAATGCACTCATGGATATTGAATTGTATCCAATGCTTTTCCTTTACATATTGAGAAAGCAATTTGTGTCTCCTTTAATCTATCTATTGAAGGAGAATTATTGTTATAGTTTCTAGAATTAAATCAAGCTTGAATTCCTATAATAGAAGTAATTGGTATTTGCACCTCTTTTTTTCTGTGTTGATAATTTTGAGGAATTTTACATGAGTTCATGAATGAAGTGGATTTAAGATTTCCTACCTTGCACACCTCTTTTCTGGTTTTGAGGTCAGAGTTACACTAGTTTGATAGTATGATGTGTGTTTCCTGTTTTTATGCCTTTTGGTAAATTTTATAGAACATTCAAATGTTACATTTCTTGAAAAATTTGTAGAATTTGTTGGCATGCTGATACAGATTAAATAGTGCTGTGATAAATACAGTACCTTAATAAATGTATAATATCTACATTTTCAGTGTCTTTTCAGATATTTTTAATTTTGTATTTTTCTAGAAATGTATTTTTCTATATTTTCAAAATTATTTCTTTAATATATTCATAATATTTTCTTACTTGCAATTAAATCTAGCCCTTATACAAATATTTCCCAGTTTCTTTCTAGTGTTTTTTTACACATCTTCTCCATTTCTCTTTACTTTCTTAAAAAAAAAAAAGTCATTTTTACTTGGGGTTCTTAAATAAATAAATAAAAGTGATTTATTTATTTATTTTTATAACCTCTTTTGGATTGTTTTCTTTTTCATTAGTTTTAAAAATTTTATTCATTTTTTACTATTGCTTTGGGTTTGTGTACAATATTTAAGTCTATTTTTCTTTTTCTAATTTCTAATATTAGTTCCATCTTATTATTTCTCTAATAAGTTAGGGATGTAAATATTCTTTAAACTATCACTTTTGTTGCATTCTGTAAGTCGTGTTACATATCGTTCAATTACGATTGAATGGAATTCAATCTTATAAAACAAATTTCATTCTATTTTCTATTTACAACCATGGTAATTTAAACTATATATTTTAATTTCCAAATATTTCTTAGTTTATCTTTTAGTTATCAATTTCTTAAAAAATTGGATTGACTTTAAAAGAAGCACAGGCCTCAGACAGAGTTTCCTCATCCAGGACTGATATTAGCATTTACCCTAGAGGCAACACTTTCTCTCCTATTTCCTTGTATCTTGCCACTTTTGCTCTGCTTTCACCATGCTCTTTGTTTTTATTTAGGTAAGTATTTATTGGTTCTAGGAACCTTTTCCTTTCTTTCCTGTGACTTATAGCATGTTTATGCTTATGCCTCCAAGATTCAGTTGTTTTCTATTAGTTGAGATTTAATGGAATATTTGCTTAATATCTAGTGAACTTTAACTATCTTCTCCTACTGCATTTTCAAAATTGATTCATCAAATCAAAAGAAAATACAAGCACCAAAATTTTGAAATGCTGTCAATATTTTCACCCATTCAGTCTACTCTATTCTTTCTTGTTCCCAAACTGCAAGCTAAGAAAGGATAGAATAAAGCATATCATCAGTCTAATGATTTAGCTAAGTATGCTTAATTTTAGGTGAAGACTATGTCTAGAATAGGCCATTTTGTGTATTGATTTAAGAGATCTCCCTTTCCTGCTGTTAGTGAAAGATAAGTAAATAGAATAGATGATGTTGTCAAATTTACTTGTCTGTATAAAGAGGTGATTAGAATAGATGAACTCCAAGAGGTCTTTCAGCTCTAAGAAAATATACTTGTGTCCAAAAACATGAAAATAGTATTTGCCATGAATTACCTGCCAGGGAATAATTAAGTTAATATTGCACTTTCCTCTGTTAATGGAATAGTAATGTCTCAAGTATTTTTTTTATCCTTTAGTCTTTAACAATAATCTAATGCTGCCCTCAAGTTCCTAATAATTATTGCTATACCTCCCTGTCATTTATAGAATGAGATTTAGTGCAATCCTCTGTTAGTAAATGCAGATGGATAATCCATCCCTAAAATGAAAGTTCAAGAATGTACCCTTGGAACAGGACTCTAGGGACAGAGCAACAGCTCGTCTTGCAGCACATAACCAGACAGTTCAGAAAGAATAGGCTTATTGAATTGAAGAAAATTTGACACAATGATATTTATGAAGTCAGAATCCAGGAAGAGGAAACTGAGTTTGGAAGGTTAAGAAAATATAAGGAGTGGCCTTGAGAGTAATGGTCATGGTCTGTGGAAACAAACACTGAAATAGTATTTATGAAAAATGCAGGTGCTATTTGGGTGCACATTGCAGGAAAAAAAAACTGTGTTATAATTTAGAAATTATAAAGGAATAACCTTCTCAAGCCACCAAAAAAATTCATAGAAAACTACATATATGTGCACACATATGTGACAAGTATGTATATATAAAACACATGTGATATGTATTTATATATACTTACATATATAAATAAAAAGAACTTAAGTATCTATCATTAATTTTTGACAAAAATCCTGGAAGACTGGATTTACTTTTTCTTTGAAAGAATTTAAATTCAATTGAAGTAATAAAAAGCAATAGCATTGCTAATAATCTTTACAGGATCTTAGTTATATGCAAAGATTTGAAAATATTTATTTGAGATCAGATTCATAGAAAATCTATACTTGTAACCATTATTGGCTTTAATTGTTATGTAATAATGCAACATAAAATTAATAAATATTACTGTCTAGAATTGACATAATTATGTAGGCAATAATTCTACTTAAGGGAAATTAGTAAAATTATTCAGGATTGATGGATTTGTATGAAGCACATTACTGTAAGATACAAAATTGAATATATAGTTTTTGAATTTGAAAGGTTGACAGTTGAAATATACATAAAATATTAATCTGAAGGACTGACTAAGAAGCATAAAGATACTCATTTTAAATTAGAAAACTCAATAAATCAAATCAATCTTTGCATTAACTTTTTGGAAGAAAATGAAGTTAACTTTTTTTATATTTTCAGGCATGAAATTCCTGTTCATCCCTTAGTTTTCAAATGCAATTGAAATATCTAATAATAAAAGAGAAAATGTCTGAGTAATTTATTTTATAGCACTGTAGTTAAAGCAGAGGCCTGTATATAGACCTTTTAAGAAGCAGCTCATTCAAAAATGGACAAATTTTTGCAAATTAGAGAAGTTTGGTGTTGTGTATCAATTTTTTTATGAGACGTGAATCTGGGGCAACGGCAGCATTGTTTGTCAATGTCCTCCTGTGATTGTTAGCAATGCATCCTTGCACATATTGTTTCAGACAAAAAATTAGTATTTTGCATTGGAAGAGGATAATTAGGCAATAAGATACAAAAGCGAGTGTGGTTATCATGAGATAAACACACACATGGGGTGTTATGAGGCACAGCCAAGTGTCTGTAATCCCTCTAGGGTATGATTATCTCGTGATAACCACACACCCTGGAGTTGCCTTATTGCTATTATAAAATATCTTTATTATAGGAAGAAATGTGCATTTTTGTGCAGAAAGGAGACGGAGCTGGCAATTTAGAATGCCGAACAGCAGTTTCAGCTGAGCTATGTGGTTTACATAGATTAATCTATCCCATTGGAATGTTTTTCCAGCCAAAAAAATGTTCCCTAAATCCAAGCAGTCATAATCTGTAGTGATGTGCAGCTATTTGGAGCATTTGAGAAATTCCCTGCCTGGTTCTTAGGCTGTTGGTTTGATGTTTGCATGGGGTGAGTGCCGAGATATTCAATGACGAGGGGATCCACATACAGTGTCTACAGACTGGATGTTCTCAGAACCCAAATGTGACTCAGGCAAATGTCAAAATTCCAAGCCACAATTTTATCTGGTTCCTTGATCAGAGGAAATATTTCAATACGTCAAATTCTTTATTCAAACAGCCCATAACAGAAAATTTGGCAATGGAGAAAAATTATTGGGGGAGAAACATGTATATTGGGATGGAACTCAGAAAAGCAAGTGGATAGGTACTGAATATCCCAGAGAAGAGAGTACAAACTTGAGGCCGACAGACTAAAGAAACTGAGGCCTTTGAATCTGGATAAACAAAGGCCCTGGGGAGTAGAAATGAATATCCATAAATATGGGAATTATAATCATGAGTGGATTTACTCTGTATGGCTCCAGAGACAGAATTAATTTCAGTGAAAACATGGGAAAAAAGATTTCATTTTACCATAAGAACCTGCTTTTAAAATTTAAGTGGTTATAACATCTACTTGTTTTAATTGTATATGAACACAATACCTCCATTTATATATATATAATTTTTTAAAATGTGGTGCTAAGGATTGAACCCAGTGCCTCACATGTGCGAGGCAAGTGCTCTGCCACTGAGCCACAATCCCAGCCCCCAAATATAATTTTTTATTCTTGAAAAAAATTGTTGATGCATAGGCTGAGTGATAAATTGGAGTGGGGGGAGGTTCTTCTATTATGGAAGATCTCCCAGGTCTCTAAAACTGATTCTGCAATAAAAATAAAAGTTACAACATATAAAGTCTGCAAAGATCACCATCAAATCAACAAATATGGGAGAACTGAAGAAACCATGAAGTCAAGGCATAGCCCAATACCCTTAGTAGAAATAAGTAATTATTGCATGCAACCTGAGTTTATATGCATACTAAATTGATATACTCAAAACTGTCATATTGAGATATCCTTGATGTTTAAGTGTCATTTGACTTAAAATTTAGAAACCCTTTTCCATGAGTCTAATCAATCATTAATCTGAGGTATTCTAAAACTGTGATGAAGTCAGAGGAGGGACAGGAAACATTTTGCTTCAATACATTTCCATTGTTATTAAACAAAGTGTAGGAGAAAAATCAGCAATCAACCAGGATATAAATTGTGTATAAAATAAAATCAATATTTATTTCCATGTTTGGGCAGCAGCATCTCTAGGACAATAAAGGCCTGAGAATTTAGCCTAGCTTTGGCATGGCATGGTAGTCATCAAAATGCGTCAAAGCTAATGTGAGACTGTTGTTTAATATGGAATATGAAATCGAAGTAATTGATTTGATTGAATTTTAAAAAAGCTTCTATGAATATATGCCATGCCTTTTTAAATGCAGCAAAGCCAGTAATTGCTTTAAATGTGAAAATAAATTGCATCTAGAGATCTCTTACCCAGCCATGGTGCTGCTTTATTGGTTTCTGCATTTCACTAACTGATATGCTTTCATGTAAAATCAATACCTCGAAGTCTAATATATTTTGCATTGTTATGTTGTGGGTTCTGTAGGCTGAAATATATTTTTGATGTATAACTCCAAATCTTTATTTTATAATAAAACTTGCCATGGGGAAAATTTAAAGGGGCACCATTTGTTTTCTAAATATGCAACAGCATCTTTCACATAATTGACAATTGTTTCAATGAAATGCTATCATTTCTAGTCTAAATCCCCATCTTTTAATTTAGCCCTAGGCCATACCTTTTAAAGAAATTGCCATCCATGAAATATCAGATGCTTCAACAGGGCCAGACTTGTGTACCTCCCTAGTAGAGCTGTGTGAAAAATTTCACACCTACGCTGAAACTGCCAAAATATGCTTCTTCACTCTTTTCAGTACCAAGGGGAAAACATATACTTTTTCCCTTTGGGCAGTTTTGACAGTTTTAATACAAGTGAAAAGCAGGTTTTGCCAGCATATAAAAGGGAAAAAGGGAGAAATCTTGAAATTATAATGTGAGAACCTCATAGTCTTAGGGGGAGGTAGAGGAGAAAGGAAAGTGAAAATCTCCGCTAGTACTTAGTCTTATCCAAGGCTGACCATGTGATCAGCAGCTTTCAATTGCTTGCTGGAGAAGATCACAGCAAGTGAAGGAGGCTAGACATTTTAAGGGTAAAGCCAATAGTATATATATATATAGCAATAAAAACTTGTGCCTCCTGCAGCATTTTCCCTGAGTTAAATCTTAAGTAAAGCCAATTACTTCTAAGATTCTATTCCACATTTGCCAACCTTCTCTCTCCCTTCCACTCTACCCCTGGTACTGTCAAGATTTAGAAATCATCCTTGACTTTAAAGGAGAGAGAGAAAAATATAAAAGTCAACTAATATATCCCAGAGACATGTCATTGCCCTCTGGCAGCGGCGGGTGGGAGGGTTTGGGATGGGAATCACCCTTTCTTTTTCACTTCTTTCTCTTTAAATTTTTGAGGAATCCTGCAGTTCTATGGCAGAAAAATAAGCTTGTTTGCTGAAAGCTTTTTAAATAGAAAATTGCCATTCATGATGACCACTTTCCTCAATCACTGCAATCCTAAAACACTCAAAAGATTTAGGGAAGAAAGAGAAATAATAGGTATAGAAAATATATATAGACGTAGTTCCGGAGATTCAGCTGAGCAGAGAATTCTTCTGGACCCATGAATTCCTATAGCATTTTTTACACTCTTTAGTCATGCTTTAAAACAATTGAACACCCAACATAAACATCAACTCAATGGAAAATCAAATGTGCTGAACCGTTCTGCATCCACCCAAACTCATCTGCTAGAATACTGCGCTTCCAGAACACGTGGAATGAATTTTAAGTTGATTCATGGGGAACTCTGTACTACATGCAGTTCAAAGCATTTACATAAAGATGCATCTTTTGTCATTTTGAAGATAGGTTTACTGGGTATTGAGAGACAAAAACCGATGGGTCTTTTGTATGAAGAGGGGAAGTCTTTTCATGTTGTCTGACTTTTATAATAATCTCAGAAAAGGACACTTCTGAGTCCTAGATTTGTAATGTAGAGAAAAACTGCTGGTGAATTTTTTTTTTTTTTTTTTTTTTTTAGGATTTTTCCTTTGAATGTTTTTATACTTTACCCACTAAATAATGTAAATAATTAAGTGAGTAACGCTATTGTATTTAACTTTTCTTACCTAATCACCATATGCTGTTAAATTTATTAAACCAATGTTCAGGCATAAAATAAGCTAAGGGTATATTATATGTCAGTAGTTTAGAAGAGAAAGAGAAAAGGAATGTGTTTTACTGCTTTTGTTTATTTATTTATTTAATCTATTTATTTATTTATTTTAGGAAAAGGGACTTTTCCAATGCTGCAGTACTAACTTTGTACTTTCATTCAGAGCCGAGGTCTCATTTCTCTCCCTCGGACTCCTTCCAAGCAACAATCTTTCAACACAATGGTTCTGGGAAATTAAATTGAGCTTACAGTGCCTTGTCATAGTCAATGGCATCTTCCACTGAGTTATCCCCTGCTACTCTCCTCTACTGAAGATGGCCCTCCAACCCATCTATGTCACCATGCCTGCTAATGCTGGCTTCAGTCCAACTCTGAGCCTTACATCATTTACACTGTCTCAGCACCACTCAGCAGATGTTACTTTTATAACTGTCTCCACGGTACTGCTTTGCCGGGAGACACTGGGAAGTTGCACCCTTTGTACTGTTCTTTCCTCCACCATGCCTTATAGCCTTTGGGTGAAAAATAGTTCTTGTATTTTTTTTTAATTTTTATTTTTTAGCTTTGTTTCTCCTGAAGACTAAGAAACCATGCAGAGGCTCAGAGAGAAAAAAAAATGCATCAATAGCCAACTCCATGCTATCCTCACTTTATCCCCTCCCTCCAACAAAGAAGGGAATGCTATGGGATTGTGCCCCTGACTGCTCCTTAGGACAACTTCTTTTCCCAGAATCATCTTCTGCTCATCCCAACTCTCTGATACAGACCCATGCACCCAGGATGGCAGACACTGCTAACTTTCTTCTAGTAGTCATTGCTTCATCTTCATTTTAATTATAGAAAATTGCCATTCATTCTGGCTTCTCCCCACCAATTTACCCCCGAATCTCAGTGAGGCATGTGTCAAATGAGCTAGGCACTATATGTCTCCATCTCCCTTCTGGTGTGGGATGACTAGGTGTTTTAATCAGCCATACATCTCTGTGACCAAGATACCTGACAATAACAACTTAGAAAAGGAAAAATTTTATTTGAGGCTCATGGTTGCAGAAATCTCAATTCATAAATGGCTGACTCCATTGCTTTGTGCCCAAGCAAGGCAGAATATCACTATAGAGGAGCGTGGTGGAGGAAAAGTACTCACTTCATGCCAGCCAGGATGCAGAGAGGAAGGTAAAGGGGCAGGGGATAAAGGGCAGAAAGCTCAGGGCACACCTCCAGTGATCCACTCCTCCAGCCATACCCATCTGCCTACAATTACCACCCAGTTAGTCCAATCTAACTAGGATGAACTGACTATATTATAGCTCCCATAATCCAATCATTTTACCTTGAAATTTTCCTGCATTAATACGGGAGATTTTGGGGGACACCTCATATCCAAACCATAACACTAATTAACTAAGTTTCTGTGGTGGGTTTAATAAGTAACCTATTGGGGATTTGACCATAAACACCATCACCGGTCCCTTGATGGCCCTTCCTCCTAGCTGGGAAATGGCCAGAGCTGAAGCAGCTGCCTCCAAACCAAAAATGGAAGCCACACATTGAGGTTGGAAGAACCTCCATAGCCAAGATACTACAATTCCCATGAAGAAAGTGAAACTTCCATCTCTGGATTGCTCTTCTGGAAATGGTTGCCTGAGGGGGAGATGGGCTTCTGTTTGTTGCTCTCCTGAATATCTTTATCATAACATTTTAACTTGTTCTCTAATACAGTAGTTTTGAAAATAGAGGAAGCATTCAACATATATTTTATCATATGCCAGAAAGTGTAATTAATTCATGATGCCCATCAACTTTCTGCTTTATCTTGGCAGGAGAGGTTTGGGAAAAAAACAGTTCCACAGTTAAATATCACTAAAATGGTGACAAAAGATGACTGAGATCCCTTTCACATTGGAACTAATAGAGTTTGCAAGTAAATTGAACCACTATCTCATGATGAAAATCAGGTAATATGAACATAGGCTGTGTATACAAAAATATCATAAACCATAAGGAGTTAGTTACATTATCGTCATTATCATTTTAGTGATATGGTTACCATTGTTTTAGCCTTCTCATAGACCTTAAAAGAGCACATTTTTTGGTAACATTTTAAATATATGTTAAAAATCAGATAATGGGACATCTTGATACTGCATTCACTTATTCATTTGGTATATGCTTATGTACTCTACTTAGAAAGCTCTGTAGAAGATATTACTGAGGTCAATGTAACAGTGACCCTACAAAAGTGCACTCATATCTCATACATGTTTGAATTCAGATGAATATTCACACAAAGCTCTTGTATACATGCACTAAAGAGCAAATTTCCCAACTGCACATTGGTTTGTGTTTATGAACATAGAATATTGCATATAGAAAAGTCCACAGAACCACTGAGGACCTGCTTAACAGAGGGTTAGTGGAATGCCGTTCAGAAACGTCAAGGAAACAATAACAGGAAGAATGACTGGCTTAAAGAGCAAATGGGGGAGAGGAGAAAGGTATTTCTATGGGATTGTATTAGGTAGACAACACTCTTTTCTCTTACTTGCAATCTGCAAGAAGCCTTATATGTGTAGCAATGTAACATGAGGGTAACTGGTTAAGCCAGTGAAATGTTCATTGATCTAAGTGGATGGGTCCGAGGGGAAGGGCCTGTCAGCTGGGACAGTTTATCAGAAGAGAGTTGTTCTTCCCACCCGCCCCCTTCCTATTTATTCCTAAACCAGCAAAACTTCCCCTGGGAGCATCAGGGCCTCAGGGGGAACATTGCAGAGACTAGGGAGTTGAGAAACGGTTTGTAAATGAGCATTTAAAACATGAAAACACTCTTGTTTTTAAAGCCAATGAGTATAAAGTACCAGTGGGAGACGTGAGTTGACAGCTGGGACTCTTCATCCGTCTGGCCCAGGGATTCTGAGTCAATCACTGAGGATGAAAAGTAGGACTGGGAGAGCTTGGGCCTGTCAGAGTCTGCTCAAAATTCCTGGGCTTGCCATCTCAAACCAAATCCAAACCTTCCTGAGCTTGAGATTAAAGAGAATGTTTACAGAAAAATAAAAGAGGCTTGAAAATGCTTATTAAGAGGCATCTCCGAAATCTTTATAAAGCATCATCTGTGATGATTTATATGCAAATGAATCTGAATGTGCTTGGCATACGTTATGTAGGGTTTTCAGATTTTATCAAATCCATGCTGATCATGGAGAAATATACACACATAGAGCCACTGGAGAGTTTGGAGCAAGGATGAGAGAGAATGGAGCGAGGGTGCTTATCCATTCCTGGAATGCAGCCGCTGGGCAGGGATAAGGCAGGATCCAGGAGTGCTTTTCATTCAGTTATTTAAGAACAGCTTTTGCTCCCAGAGTTACATTTTGAGTCCAGAAATGGCTCCAGAATTTTCTGGGAGTTTGAGTTGCTGTCAGAGTTTCTGGTTTGTATTGGAGAGGTTTTGAGCAGGACAATTTCAGGAACTATAGTCTTATTTTAGTGTTAATGGGGAGCAGGGGGCGGGGTTTGCAGTGCTTCTGCCAAGAGTTTCTAGACTTCTCAGAAGGACTATGGTCTGAAGTGACCTCCCTCAGTGGCAGGACCAGAAGTAGGATCCTGAGCTTTTGCTAATCATAGTCTGAATCACAAATAAGTTTGGTAAGTGCAGGAAATTGCCAAAGCACGGAGCATACAGATAAATGTAAATAGACACAAAAAGCTGCCACCAGGTCCTCAAGTTGCCATGACCAGGAAAGCCATGGCAAGGTTATATAACAAGTTGAAATAGGTCTTTTTGGAAAATTTATGTGACCACTTTGTTCCTGCATAATGCTATGTAACTAATAGCACAAAAAATATGCACTGCAGATGATTATAACACATACGCATAAGGGAGCTTTGAGTTCCTCTGCATTGTTCTGTGAAATAGACAGGATCTTTCACTTGGTATATTGCCAGAGTATCAGGTGGTCACCAGCCCATTGCTTTACCCACAGACGACCACAGGCCATCAAGCTTTCCTGCTTTTTTCTCTCATAGTTTGTTTTGAAATCAGCAAATCAAAGTCAGGGCCAAAAACTGGCACAAAAGAAAAGAAAAAGTATCCAGAAGATTGCTTTTGATGCCTATTCCCTCCTCTTCTCATCTGCCCCCACATAGCCTTGTCCATATCTGCTCTTGTTTATAGGTTGTTTCCTCTAGTCTGAGATGTAGTTTTTACACTCAATGAGAGTTGGCCATGTTGAACACTGAGGTTTTTGTCCTCTAAAAATAATACTGCAAAAAAATAGTTGATCGACAAACATGGAAAATGTTCATCATCTCTAGCAATTTGAGAAATGCAAATCAAAACTACTCTAAGATTTCATTTCACTCCAGTCCGAACGGCAATTATCAAGAATACAGACAATAATAAATGTTGGTGAGGAAGTAGGGAGAAAACGCACACTCATACATTGCTGGTATGCCGCAATCCGACTGCAGCAAAATAACCTGGGGGTGACGAACAACTTGTGTAGATTGATACAGCAGGAGTGGGAGCCGTTTATTGTAGGACAGGAGGGGTATTTATACATTCCACACAGCTTATCTAATTAACATAAACTAGATACAGCAGTCAACCAATAAGGAATCTCCACACTTAATGGCTCGCTTTTGTTACTTCTCAAACCACTCCCTCTGGCATTTTGCCAGGCACCATCCAGACTTGTTTACGAACTCTAACATTCCCCTGGCAAATTGCCAGGTGTTATTTTGACTTGTTTACAGACTCTAACACTGGTAGGACTGAAAATTGGTGCAACCACTCTAGAAAGCAGTATGGAGATTCCTTACAAAACTTGGAGTAGAACCACCATTTGATCCACTTATCCCACTCCTCAGTCTATGCCCAAAGGATGTAAAATCAACATATTACAGTGATGCAGCCACATCAATGTTTCTAGAAGCTCAATTCACAATAGCTAACCTATGAAACCAATGTAGATGCCCTTCAAAAGATGAATGGATAAAGAAAATGTGGTACATATACCCAAAGGAATATTACTCAACTTTAAAGAATGAAATTATGGCATTTGCAGGTAAATGGATGGAACTAGAGAACATCATGCTAAGTAAAATAAGCCAATCCCCCCCAAAAAACAAATGCCAAATGTTTTCTCTGATAAACAGATGTTGATCCCTAGTTGAGGGCTGGTAGGAAAAAATGAAGGAACTTGAGATTGTACAGAGGGATATGAGGGGAGGCGTGGGGCTGTGGGGATGAGAAGGATGATAGAATGAAACAGACAATTTGGGGCATTTGTGGGAAATAAGGCTGCTTGCGGTTGGTGCCATATTGTGGAGGATCATTCTGTAAGAGGCTGTTGCTAGAATCGAAATACTCCAGGACACAGCAGAGTGGGGAATGGTGGAGAGAAAATCTAGAAACAAAAATATATATGTGGTAAACTAGTTTCCACATTTTGAATGCAGAAAGATTAATATTTTTATTACTTATTTAACTAGGGACTTTGAAAATAATGTTTTAATTCCAAAAAAAAATGACTATAATAGTGAAAAGGTCAAGTACCATGAGGGAAAGGGAGATCATTTGAATCTTGAAAATAGAACCCCTGAATACATCCTTCATACATGTGGGTCCACAGGAAGACAGTGGTGAATATGGATTACTGTGGATAGTCACTTACACAAAGATGGTCTGATGAAGTTCTCATAAGGAGCAAGAGACTTCAGGAAGGAGGGTCTGTGTTCTAAGAAAGAGTCTTATTGTTAAACATTCCTGGATGGTTAAACATTTCTGTATGTGCTCTGTTCTCACATACAAATATATTGATGTTAATTGTTATTAAAATGACTAAGTTTTTAAAAGGCTCAGCTATTATTTCCTCAAATATTTTTTATGCTCCATCCTCTCCTATCCTTCTGGGACTCTAATGTATAATATATTAAGAAGTTTTTCTATATCCTTCATGTCTCCTATGCTTTTTCCCCTATTATTCTCTTTGTTCATTCATTAGTTTGCATATTTTTATTCACCTATCTACCAAGCCACTAATTTTTGACTTCTATCGTGTTTAATCTTGATATTAGATTTAGGCACTTACTTTCCACTGTATTTTAATTCCAGAACTCAAATATTATTTCATAATTCTAATTATCTGCTGAAATTCTCTATTTTCCATTGATCTACTTTTCTAATTTTTGAACATACAATTGTTTATTTTAAAATCGTTGATTTTAAATTTAAGTATCTGGATGACTTGGATGTTTTGCCTTCTTTTAAGTTTTTCTTTCTTTTTTGGTATGGTCCTCCTCTTCCTTAGCATGTTGACATGACTAATTATGTTTTGATTGAAAAAACAGATATTGTATTTAAAAGAAATTATAAAAGACCTCAGCTGCCATCTTTTTTCAGAGGTCATCTTTTTCTCTAGGAAGCAAGTAGAGGTTTCTCTATTTATTCCACCCAAGTATTGAGCTGAGCCACGACCAGATTGCAGGCTTAGTAAGGCTCGAGCCTCCCCTAGTTCACCCTTGTTCTTTGTGCATAGGTCTCAATTTTTTTTATTCTAGGATCTTTTATATTCACCAGGATGGCTTTTGGTGGATTCCTATACTCAATATTCTCCTCAGCAAGGTGATATTAAAGTTCCTTCTCTTGCTACAAGATAGTTCTTCTGATCAGTATCATAGGTTCCTGTCCCTTGAAGCTTCAGAATTCAGCAAATACCTTGAGGGCAAGAACAGCAGTGTGTCAGGGTCCGGTTCCCTACCACTTCCCACTTTGATCCTCTGGTTTCCAATTCTGTCTCTCTTAACACTGCTCCCTGTAGTGTCCCATCAGTGGCTCTCTAGGCAAAACCTTGCTTCTCAGCTGTTTACCCTAGTCTAGAATCAACAAAATCCTCAAGAGGAAATAAATGTTCATGGAACACAAGCTTATTTTTTCATAGTTGCCCGGCTCTGAACACTTTCCCTTTTCTTGTCCTAATTATCTCAGCAGCACTTTGATGGTTCTTACAGATTTTATTATGTAAGATTTTCCCAGTGGTTCTTAATGGGAATGTTGATCTGCTATAAGCTACTCTATTCTGTTTATAAAAAGTTGTCCTAAATAACATTTTTAAAGAAATTACAGATATTCAGTAATTGAAGTAGCATGCTGCTTTACAATTTGATAAGTGTTAACTGAAAAGTGGGGCACTTGTGATATCTTTGTTTCTGCAATTAACTGACTGTACAATACTGGCCAATTTACTTTGCCTTCCTCAGTATCAGTTTTCTTATCCATAAATTAAAATGTTTGACGAGACGAGCTCTAAGATATTTTCTTTGATTTTTACGAATTCATGATTTGAATGATTATTCACTTACAGGTGGACTTGGTATATTGTCATAGAGCATTGTACATAATCATCATTATAACAGCAAATAATGGTAAGTAATTAAACCAGATAGATGCTTGGAAAAATATTATTCTTCAAGGTTTCATTTTCATTGTAGATTTATCAGCATGACAAAAATGCTTTTCAATAAGCAAGCTAACATTTCTGTAAAGACATGTCAACCGTCCTAATTAAGATGACCATGTGTCCTCTTTCTCTAGAATATTCTGTTTATTATCCTTAAATAATTAATAGTTTTGTTTGTAGATCTCAAAGTTTTTCTGTTTTTTTTTTTAATTATATGGTCACTCTAGTGATAATTCAAATAAGAGAGTAAGCTCTAAGTTGGTCATGTGCATAATCATATTTTTGAGACTGCTTTGAAATTAAAATATTAATACTCCAGAAAACAAAAAATGACCATTGTGGAAAAACTGCATCATTTCAATTTTCACTCGGATGTAATATTGATTGGATGGAATATTCAGGCATTGTTCGAATCTCTAGACTACTTGACATTTTTCCAAATGTTTTCATGTTTCTCACAGAAGAGTGAGAATCAGTTAGACAGGTGTTATTCACAACAGGCCAATACAAGTATCATCTAGCAAGAATCAGGGCTTTTAACAGACACAGACAACTAACAAAAAAATATAAAGTGTGCAAAAGTCATTGCTGGAGAAGTGTTTGTAAGGGGACACCACACCTCTCACATCAACAATCTCCACGGGCCTGTCTACCCTGCTCAGAGGCCTCGGTGCAGGGGTGATACTGGAGGGTCTTCAATTGAAATATTATTTGTTAGTAAGTTTTATATCTAAAGAAAGTTACTTAAGTAGTTGCCTATCTTATAGGCAAATGTGTGAAAGATACTTTGGAATTTATTCTGGAAATTTTAAAAAATTATCTTTATTAATAATTCATCATTTTATTATTACTGGCATTGATGGCATTTCTCTTTATCAATTGTGAAATACATATAAAACTTCTTAATCAATGTTTGAAAAATTCTATATTAGCAATGAAAATGAGTTCTAAAATTATATTACAGCTTGAAGAAGTGTAATGAACTTGACAATTTTTTTTTCTCTTTTTATGCAAATATCATTTTGGTAGTTGTCCCCAACTGTCATGCAGCAAGTTAGTGCTTATTTATGCTAACTCTACTGATGGAAGAGCCCAGGAAAAATAAATGTGCCAGATATGACTACAGTCTATTCATTCAGTAACTCATTCATTCATTTGTTTATTCAAGAAATATATTTGGAGACATTGGCTTGAGTGCTAACTTATATTGTTTTGGTCATTTAATATTATAAAATTGTAGCACTTATCATCTATTGCCTAGTTTCCAAACTCAGTAATTATTGACAGATACAATTCCACCAAGTCTATGTTAATAGTTAATTATTCGTTCACTGGCTATTTGTGCTATTCCTGATATTTTTTCAAAACTATAGAGCTGTAATAAACATCTGCATAGAAAGCATTTTGCAAGTTGAAGATTATTGCTTTAGAACTAATCATTGAGGAATATTTTCTCTAATTCTATAAGAATTGGAATTCCTGAGTCAAAGAGAATTAACTTTATTAAGGCCCTTGATGTATTGCCAAATTGCTTTACAAACTAGCCATATTGATACATTACAAGCAGCAAGATATCAATTTAACTTTATAAATGAAAATGGCTGCTTTCTTTATGGAAAGAGGAAAATGGCCATAAATTCGAATACAGTGCATTAGAAAGTAACTTTTATTCTTGACAATTTTAAATTCACATTCTTTTCAAGATGGAAAAAAAAAAAATCCTGAGTCTTCCAAGATGACAAATCTGTTTCCTTTTAACTGTGTTTTATTTGAATTTTACAAAATTCAAAAGAAAACAAAAATCAATTTTAACATGTAATGAAGAATGTAAATATCTGTCAAATAGAATATATGACTTTAGGTGAGGAACTATAGCTATGCTTCTAAATTGTAAAAAATAAGGGGAAATAATACTGCCTAGAAAATTTCTTTTCTTAATAGT
Source organism: Marmota flaviventris (assembly GCF_047511675.1). NCBI lineage: Eukaryota > Metazoa > Chordata > Mammalia > Rodentia > Sciuridae > Marmota > Marmota flaviventris. The sequence goes on along the minus strand of NC_092499.1, from coordinate 85,367,448 downwards.
TTGTGTTCTAACTTCCCTAAATCTATTTTTAAATGTAATAAAAGATTGACATTTACCAGCTAATAAATTCAGAAGCATGTAACTGGGCTTCCCCCCATAATTATATATTTGGATACATATATCTACACTTAATTCAACCTGACTAGAAACAAGTTTTACTCCAGCCTTGTGTTTAGACTGTTTTCCATATTAGAGATTGGGAAAGTTAATGAATATCACTTACTGCTCTCATTGACGCAGCAATTCCAGTTAATGCTCTGTACTTTACAATGGGTATTTATTTAGTATACTGAACAATAATCTGACATCATTTGGCTTCCTGATATGGCCTTTGATGTTTTAAAAATGAAGTTTGATCCCATTTACATCTGTATTACTATTTATGGCAACAGGGTTCTGGGAAACCTTATGAAGGGTCTTCTCCCCGCAAAGCCCACAGAGAAAGATGTGCATCAAAAATTTAATAGAAAACATTCTCTGAATAAAGACTGGGAAAGGCATTATGACTGTTTATGTTCAAGACCTTTTCTCTAATAAGAGAAATACTACATTTTCCATTTTATGATCTAACACACATGCACATACACACAGACACTCATATCTCACTAATATATACAAACTCTAGTCTAATTTGCCCTGGCAAAAGCTAAAAGGGATGAGATATCTCATATAATCGCCACAGCACAAAAAAATCATTCAATATATAGTTCTCATTTATGATCATTGTTTACATTAAAAGTACTCAAGTTATAACATATCACATTTTAAATTTATTCAGAAAAAAAGAAAATGCATTAATTTTATCAGAATCCAAGATAATTTAATTGCTTATATAGACTTTGTAATGTAAGATCCATGTGGAGTATTGGTATAATAGATTTATCCAAGTAACTTTTGAATGGACTTAATTCTTTTCCATATATGAAACAGGTTTTGGAAATCATATTATTGTATTTAGTATAGGAACAGAGAACGGAATCTTCATACATAAAAGCTTACCTTGAATTGATGGTCTAATGTTTGGAAACCAGTGATTTTTTTTCTTCTGGGCATTTGACATTGTATTCTACTCCTGACTTCTGAGATATATTACTCTCCTGACCTTAATTCTCTGACTGCTAGTCTTTGATTTCTCTTTACCATGAGTGTTGGTAACTCCTAGGCATACTTATGGGGTTCTTTCTCCTTTATGCTTTTGGGAATTCATCCACTCAGAAGAAACACAGTACCGGTTTTATTTTGTCTGCTTGATAACATATTCTCTCACAGTTATAAAGCTTCACTCTCCACTGGAAAGTTAATTTCTATTAAATATCAAAACCAAAAGGTGGTCATGTCAGACACTAAAGTTACCATTTTGCACTCCACAATTTGCCATTCCTCCTTAATTTCCCATTATTTTTAGAGCTGGGCTCTTTTTTGTTTACTTTGATATCATGCAGTCATTTTCTCTAATGTCATTTTAGTATCAACCATACACTAGATATAACAAAGAGAACCATATCTTTCCGTCTCCACATTGGCTACAAGTTAGAACCAAAGCATTATGCTTCTAAACATGAACAAGTTTCCTTGAACTGCCTTTTTCCATACATTTCTTCGTGCTTGTACTATCATATCTAAATTACACAGTCTGGCCTTAACAAATTATTACAATCCAGTGTACACAATTTTTATGTTGCCTTTGCATGCCAAATTCTCTTCTTTTTCCTAGAACATATGTTTTTTCATCCCAAATCCAAATCTTTTCTCCAACTAATCCCATTCCATCTTTGATTTGCATTGTTTTAAGTAGCATTCAGCTTTATGAATCATTGTAAACCTTAACTTCTTAACTATCAACTCTTATTTTTTTCTCACATAGAACAATGCTTGCCAAGTATACCTACTCTGAATTCAGTTAGTACTATTGTTGACTCAGTCATGCCATGTCGTGTATTTATTAAATGGGAAAAGGGAAGTATACAAGAATGCCGAAGAAGAAGAAGAAGAAGAAGAAGAAGGAGAAGGAGAAGGAGAAGGAGAAGGAGAAGGAGAAGGAGAAGGAGAAGGAGAAGGAGAAGGAGAAGGAGAAGGAGAAGGAGAAGGAGAAGGAGAAGGAGAAGGAGAAGGAGAAGGAGAAGGAGAAGGAGAAGGAGAAGGAGAAGGAGAAGGAGAAGGAGAAGGAGAAGGAGAAGGAGAAGGAGAAGGAGAAGGAGAAGGAGAAGGAGAAGGAGAAGGAGAAGGAGAAGGAGAAGGAGAAGGAGAAGGAGAAGAAGAAGAAGGAGAAGAAGAAGAAGAAAAGAATCTCTTCTGAACCCTGGCCCCTTGCAAGAACATAGGAATAATCTGAACATGAAATGAGATAAATGCAAACATTTAAGGCAGCTGTACGCAGAAAAATATTCTAAGAGACTGTGATTTATAACTGAGAGGCCTTGAGAATTCTCAAGCCCAATCTGGGTATTGGGAGTCCAACCTCAAACTTAGCCCAGAAATGTGATGAATTTAGACCAGAAGAAAATCGATTATATTAAGATCTTTTTACAGAAAGGTGAGCAGCAATGAGTTTACCTGATGAAGGAGTAAAGGGGTGAATTGAAAAATATGAATTTTTGTTACCACCATCAAAAGGAGAAGGACTCTACATCAGACAATGGGATAGTGCTGAGCAGGGTGGCACACACCTGTAATCCCAGTGACTTCAAAGACTAAGGCAGGAGGATCACAAGTTCAAGACCAGCCTCAGCAACTTAGCAAGGCCCTAAGCAACTTAGCAAGACCCTTTCTCAAAATGAAAGGGCTGGGATGTCACTCAGTATTAAAAAAAAAAAAAAAAAGCATAAGGGATCCTTCTGAGGAGGAAGTAATTTTCTGTGCTCTTCCATGGCCTTTGGATTTCCATGGCTCTGCCTTGCTCCTCCATCTGCCGCTCCAGATCCAGTCTCTACCCTTCTCTGGCTTGCTCAGAGCCCCAGGAGGCTGCCCTCCTTATGCTGCCTCACTTAACTCAAGCTGCTTCTTGGTTTCCACCAATGTGGTAGGAAAAGCTGTATACTGACCTAAGACTGGAAGGCAAAGGGTTTTGCCCTCCTAAAGCCAAAGCTTTGCCAGGTGGCCTCTCTCCTATGACTTCAGTTTTCACCAGGCTCTCATCACAGCCATTTCCCCTTGGCCCTTCGTACCAAGCATTGGGAATATTTGCTATTCTATTGATACTACTTGATGCTGCTTTATCCCATAACCATTCTTTAAACCTTGGTCACAGCTATTAGTTACTTTCCACTACTAGAATAACTTAAAAGGAGAAAAAGTCTACTTTGGCTCATTATTTCAGAGGTTTCATTCCATGGTCTCTCAGCCTCTGTTGCTTTAGACCCGAGGCAACAATGTACATCCTGGTAGGAGTGTGTAGAGGAGGAGCTCCTCACCTCCTGGGAGACAGGAAGCACAGAGAGAAAGAAAAGGTGGGGCTGGGATCCCAATATCCCCTCAAGGGCATGCCCATGACTGAACTTCCTTCTACTAGGCCCTACTCCCTAAAGGTTCCACTATCTTCCCAAAGTGCCACAGGCTGGGGACCAAGCCTTTTGTATATGGGCCTTTGGGGGATATTTAAGACCCATCTAAGTTCACCTTGAGCTACATTCTAATAATCCACTTTTTGCCATCTGCATCTTCCTGGGACCCCGGCTGATGCACACCATGATCACGTATTGAATGCTTTTTATTTTCTTCTGAAACATAATAGTGACATTTGCTGAGTTTAAACTTATGTTTGGGGCTGAGGTTGTGGCTCTATGGTAAAGCACTTGCCCAGCATTTGTGAGGCACTGGGTTCAATCCTCAGCACCACAAAGAAGTAAATAAAATAAAGGTGCATCAAGAACTAAAAAAAAAAAAAAAACAATTAAAAATTGTTTGGTTGGGCAAGGGGGATACTTTCACATGACTAAAGAGGGAAAAGAACATAAGTTGAGCTGAAGTTTAGATGACTTTTGGATAACTGAGGGTTCCAGTTGCTCCTAGAGGAAAAATGCTGTGCTCAGGTAGGACAAGGTGATCTGAAGGGCACATGTAGTGTGCATATGAACAACTCTTAGGCGGCTAAGAAGACACATGTTGATGTCTATTCCTTGGTCTTTCCCTAGGTGCAAAATTTCAGAACTGACACTCTATTACATTTTGCTTTGCGAGGCAAAGAACAAATGTATTTTAACTATTCAAAAATAGAAAATAAAATCATCTGGAAATTACTACTAAAATTTCTCTTTGTTCTGAGATTTCCAATCAATTCTTAAATACCTACTTAGTTACCTAGTGATTTACTTATGACAAACTATTCACACAAAGGTGGTCCACCCCGCCTTACAGAATACATGATGGACCTGGTCCACTGTCCCACTTTCCAGCATATGGTAAAATAAAAGTAAGAAGCAGGATTGCTTTTAATGAAATAACATGACATTCCAAAACTGGCAGCCAATGACTTTGGGGCTATTTGTACTCCTGCTTTCTCCCCATAGGTATGGAAACAGGGTAGTTGGCTTATGAACTGTGTACATGGAAAGACTGCAGAAGCTGGATTAGTAATGATAAGGACAGCCAAAACAAATGAAGGAGGACGCCTGGGCAGGAAATAAGCAGAGAAGAGGACCAAGTGGGAGGAATTGAATTCTAAATTTTACTTCATCAGGTATTTTCATTAAGTCCCCCGGAGCAACATGCTTATCTGACGGACACACTTTCAGGAAGCAGAACAGTGAAGAGAGGTTAACTATGGATTTCTACAAAGTAAATGTTCACTTCTACTGCATCATTAAGAATGACAGAGACATGGCCAGGATTTCAGACAGGTGCCAATTGTGGCTCATGAATAAAAACATGCAAGACAATTATGAATATTTGCTGAAAAAAAAAAAAAAAGGCTCAGAGAGGGAGGAGACTATTTTTGTCCAGACAGAGTCTTCTCTGACTCAGCACCCAATTTATTTGTTGAATTCTAATCTGAGTCACACGTTGCAGGATTAAAAAATATTCCTGGGATCTACAGAAATTTGATTTCTGCATCCTTATTGGGAGGGCCTGATCATTCAGGACCCTGAGTTACTAAAGTGTGCTCTGTGTGATGGTCATTTTACCCTTCTCTCTCTCTCCTCCCCATCACTTGAGGCTTAAACTCTCAACTTAGATGTTTAGATAAAGCCTGAGCTTTATCAAGAAGACAAGTCTCCCCAGAGTTTTGCAATAAAATGCATTTCCTCTTTTTCTCTTTATCTTCTGTGTGCATATCGTAAATTCTATCCAAACTTGCCTACCCGGGACTCTTGATTTTCAGCCTCTTAGTATTTGCTCCATTTTGGGCCTCAGCCAAGACACTTGGCATCTTGGGCCATCTCAGTTCTCCACTTCTTCCAGGAAGCCCTTCCCAAGTCTCTGACTATAACTACTCTGAAAGCAGTTATTGCACATGAGTTATTTAGCATTTATCTTCCACTTCTCTAGATGATAGTTACTTCTGGGTATGCTTATGAGGTGTCCCTCAGCCTCGTCTCTGTGCCTCCCATGGAAACAAGACTTCATTACAAGTCTCCTCCTTCATGCCTCATGTTTTGAGAAGGAATCTAACTTGAGGATGGGTTGTTGATGATTCCTACTTTTATTTTTGCAAGATACTGTCCCAGGGGTAACAGCATATTTATACCAGCCATTGAGTTTGGATCCCAATCCTAAGAGGAGGCTGTTCTCCCATGTTTATAACTGAGGAAACACAGAAGTTAGATAAGTTACTCAAGGTCAAGCAGCTCCTCAGTGGCTAAGCCTCGTCTTTATTTCGGCCCCACTGGCTCAGAACATGGCGTTGATTTTCACTGTGCCTTGATATTTTCCCTAATACTTAAAAAGCACAATAATTTCTTTATACATAATGTGTGTCTCAGTGTGTTTCATTCTTTTAAATTCAGAGGCTCCTGTTTTTCACCCTATACTTTCATAACCTTCTTTTGGATGTTTATGTCTCCGTGTTTGTCTTACATGTGGTGGAGGTTTCTGGAATTCCTGACTGGAGACTCCAGGAACAACTTGTGAAAAACAATAAGATCCCTGACAATTTCCCTCACCACAGTCCCCTAGATTAAGGCTCTGAAATCTCATAGCCATTGGAACAAAGGCACCTCATCCCCAAAAAGTGTACCAAGGAAAAGGGCCCACTCAAAAATGTGGTTGACCATTTGTGTGCAAACTTGCACCAAAGATGATTTGGTGACGAGGACAGAGGTGCATACCTATCCCAGCTACTCTGGAGACTGAGGCAGGAGAATGGCAAGTTCAAAACCACCCTGTTTCAAAATTAGGAATAAAAAGGGCTGGGGAAGTAGCTCAGTGGTACAGTACCCCTGGGTTCAAGTCCCCAGTGCCTACCCTCTGACAAACAAATATGATTTGGTGATGACATTATACACATCTTGGTATCTTTTAAATTATTCTTTGACCCAAACATTAGAAATGTAAAGGGTGATAGTGTGAAGAATATTAAAATATAAAAAGTCACGATTATATTACTCAACCTCTTTCACGGGAAGAGTATTATAGAAAATGGTTAAGAAAGTGCTTATATCTTAGTTTGTTTCCTAGTCCTTCTGCTCACTGGTGTCAAACCTTGACTCAATGTTGTTGTCTGTAAAATGGGCATATTATTATCTATTTTTAGGATGGTTGGGATTGGATGGTATAGAATAAGTATGTCAAATTATAATATAATAATACTATTTGATGGTCGTTGTTCTCCAGAACATGTTGATCAAGAATAAAGTAATGCAATGAAAGAAGAGGAGAACTAAAGAAGGCTAAATTTTATCTTATATACATATATTTACTAATTGCATTACACATATTATAGCTATATTTATGTGGATCATATTAAAATTCATACAACATAAAATTCACCACTTTAACCATTTTAAAGTGTACAGTTTGAGTCTGGGCGTGTAGTTCAGTGGTACAGTGCCTGCCTGGCATGTAAGGCCCTGGTTTCAATCCCTAGGATGGGGAAAAGTACAATTCAGTGACTTTAAGTTTATCTACAATGTTACAATTGTTTAGTTCCAGAACACTTTTATCACCCCAAAATGAAACTCCACATTCATTAAGAAGTCATCCCAGCCCCTGGCAACCATGAATCTGATTTCTAACTGTATGGATATGGCTAATTCTCTATATTTCCATTTAAATGGGATCCTACATGATTACTTTTGTATTCACTTAGGATATAATGTTTAAGGTTAATTCATGTCATAGCATGAATTAGTGCTTCATTTCTGTATATGGCTGAATAATTTGCTGTTGCATGAATATACAATATTTGCTTACCCATTAATCAGTTGATAGACTTGGAGTTGCTTCTAGCCAGGTGTCAACATGATCTGAAAAGTACCCACTAGGTAGTAGGGCAGCGGTGGATTACATTTTGGCTGTCACAACTTTCCATCCTTCCAGAATCAACCTACTTGTCCCTTTTGAATCAATATAATCTGTTATAGACAGCCTATCTGGGTCATGTTTTTCATCCATTTTGCCAAATTGTCCCTTTACCTGGAGAACTCAATCCATTTACATTTCATATAATTACTGACAGGAAAGGGCTTATTTCTTACATTTTGCTTATTTCCCCATTGTTTTGGGAGCTGAATGTCCAAGATCAAAGGGTTGGCAAATCTGGTTTCTTCCGAGGCCTCTCCTTGGTCACTTTCTTGCTGTGTCCTCTGATGGTCTTTCCTCTGTGAGAACACATCCTCCTCCTCCTTTTATAAAGACAGTCCTATTGGATTCGGGCCCCATGGAGTGACCTCATTATCCTTAATCACTTCTTAAAGGCCCTATCTCCAAATAGAGGGGCAGGTTGTACATCAACATTTAAATTTGGGGATGGGGGGGGAACGTTCAGTCCATAACTCTGTCCCCTAAGTGTCACACAAGATTCATTTCATTCACACCCCCAGAGTCTGTAGGAGGTTGGCATTTCGTTGGGTAAGTCAGGTTAACCATATTGCTCTTCTTTATCATATTTGATTTCTCCTTTAATAGCTACTCTTCAAGCTTCTTTAGTGGTTAATTTGGGTATTTGAAAATAATCAAGTGAGCCACCTATACTTTTTATTAGTCTTAGAAAAGAACAGTAGCATGCAGGGTCGCACTACATATTTTAGTTAGAAAGAACTGTCATTTTGCTCCCAGGCCAAGTTAAAAGTCCATGTTGAATAAATTCACCATTTTTAGAACCAAAATTATGTAAATGATCATCGTATTATAATAGTATTCATAAATCTTCATGTTTTATAAATTGCTTTATAAATTAATAAATAACATTTCTCTTCCTTACAGGGCAACTGGAATGCAGCTATTCTCATGGGGGAAACAGAAAGAAAAAAAATAAAAATTTAAAAAAATGCTGAACTTCAAAGTAACAGACCTTTTTAGATAGTTTTAGACAAAAATCACAGTGTGAGTTCTAAGCATCTGTCATACCTTCCAGATAAAGGAAGATGGGATAAGTTGTGCAGTGGTCTCAGGGGCCCATGTTTTCAGCTTCTAGTCTTTCAGACAATTGTTTTTTTTTTTTTTTTAATGCATAATTAATTTAGCACCCTAAACAATTTTAACTGGATTCATTTTCCTTATTTAATTTTCTCTTAGTGTTCTCCACCACAAATGTTTCAGAAATGAAATAAACTGGGTTGATGTGTTACTCAGCTCAAAACTTCACCACTCAATGAGGTGGCCCACATGCATCTTGGTTCTTGGAATTGAGCAGAGCACACCCTGTAAAACTGTACTCAAAAGCCTTGGAGGTAAACCTACTGAGAAAATTCAGGCTAGTATGCCCAGACTTCTTCCACAGAACCTCTGGTTTGAGATAATCCTAAAAGTTCTCCAAACCTAGTGTGGACAGAACCTAAGATTTTTTTTTCTACCTTTGATATTACTGGTCTCTCCTAAAGCTGAGCAATACCTTGCTGAGAGCATTCAGGGAGGTGAGTTTTGGTATCATGGTGATTATTGGTCTGTGATTTGAAATTTCTTTATTATTATTATTGCTGTTGTTATTATTACTCTAATTTTATGGTTTTACATACTACTTGGGTTCATTCTGACCAAACTCGTAGATGCATGGAAATCTATTTCAGTTCATGATTCCCCCTTTTCCCTTCCCCTTTCCCTCTCTCTCCCATTCTTCCTCCTCTACTTGACTAGACTTTGGAATTTCTTTATTAGCATTCTTAAACCACATGGATTGGCCAAGGCCCACTTAATTATCTATAGCTCCAGCCCAGGGGTAATAAATAAGATTAATATAGTATTTAAGATAAATGGCACTGGGCAGCCTCTCCATTGATTGTGGAATGTGTTACGGTTTTGTCTTTCATGTCCACATAAGAGACGAAAAAGGAAAGCTTAAGGGGAAGGGACTCATTAGAAGTCCTTTGTCTAAAAACCTTGGGATGTTTGACATCCTATTCTTCTTGACCCCTGAGTGATCACTACCACAGCCAGGGATAATGTTTTTACTGTCACAGTTTGAACACGGACCAATATTTTAAATTAAACCCGCAGATTAAACCTCCTTATAAATTTCCTGGTTCCGTTGCTTTACATTATTGGATATGTTTCTGTTTCCTTTGCTTTCATAGACCTAAATAATGAAAACCCTTTATAGTTCATCCAAAGCTCACTGACTCTGACATGTGGTATTCACATTTTATGAGTAACTTCCAGGACACTTCCTCTTGTTCTGCTGAGCTGTATGCCAAGGTAACTTTTCGATGGCTATAACATGGAGGGTAATTGGCAATTAGCCAGCTAAGTGTTAGATGTTATAGAGGTGTGTGTACAAATTAGGGACCTACACAACAAGTAAACTTTATTATCTAAAATTCACTCTCATCCCTTTACTTTATCTCCCTTTTTTATATATTTATGTGTACATGCCTCAAATAGTGCTTTTTCCTCCCTCTGCAAAAGCCTATCAGTAGAATTCCAAAGACAGCATAATTAGGTAAGCTGGCCAATTAAATAAGGAAACACAATATCTTGTTAGCAACTGGCATCAACTGTTGGGTGACATTTTGATAAACTGCTTCAATATAGTGTATAGCATTTTGGTGCCTTTTCACTTTTTAAAAGGTCACAGTCTCTGAAAAGTAACATTGAGAAAGCTGATATTTAAAGGGTATAGGAAAATTCAAATAAATAGCCTATTCCACTTCTAGGTATCTCTTCTCTTCACAATAAAATCCCTGATAGTCTACTTGGCCTTTTTATTCTACTTGTTGCAGTTTCCAGCCCTGTAGGGGTAAGATGATAGATACAGCCTTTACTCCCCAGTTTGGTTTTGCTATCACTATATATTTAGGAAGTAATCGAACAATGGACTCACTGATAAAGATCTTTGTGTTTCTGGATGGCTTCTTTCTTGATGGCTTCTTTCTTAAAGAGGATATCTAAATATTTTCTCTATGATACCCAGGGGTGAAACTTAGAAAATTTCTTCAAAGCACAGTGAGGGTTTTGCTCCATATTACTGATGGGTGGAGGTCAAGGTCAACTCTATGTGGACTCTAAGTTCAGGTTTCTTACAAAATGATCCACAGTACCCCACTGCTTTTCCAAAACTGTGGATACTTGAAGCAAAGTCCAAGTTAAACTACTCTAATCCACTCAAGGTGGAGCCAAGGTCACATTATTTTTGCAAGATCTCCATGGAATTATTGAGCATACTTTTGAAAAACCAAAGCCATGAACAGGTTCTCTAACCATCTGGGCAAACTGTGAGCTAGATCCTTCCTCTCTTCCTCCATACATATTAAGCTTGCCAAAATCCCATTCAGTAGGAAAATCACTTCTGTTTCTAATAAAATTTTAAGACAAAAAAAAAGTTGCCATTTCCAAACTGACCCATTCTTGGCTTTTTTCTAGCCTCATGCAGACGTACTGCCCTTGTAGACCGCGTCCTGCTCGTGGACATTTTGGGGATGGACAAAAATCATCATTTTATTATGAGTGAATAATTCTTCATTTTATTTGCCCTGTGTAGCCCCATGAAATTCTTTCACAGCCTCATGAGAGTCTGAGAGCTGGAGCGAATGCGTGGCTGTGTGTTTGAACAGAGCACGGCCAGGGCATTTCTGAGCACTAACTGGTTGGAGCAGACAGTGGTTCTGTTGTTTAGTCAGTGGGCACGGGAATGCAGATGACATGGCTGCTCTTTCAAAGAAGCAGGGCTGTGTTCAGTTTATACTTTTCCCAGAACATCATCATTTTCATTGTAAATAAGATATCTGACATTTGGCTCCACAAATTTTGTAGTTTGAAGGCTTCAGAAAGCAAACTCCCCATATAATAAAAGAGCTGAAGATAGATCATTAGGTCAGAAAAATTGCAAGAGGTCACCAAGGTTGAAATATTTTCACTTCAAGTTTCCTCATTTCTGTGCACCTGCCCTGAAGGTCACCGGAGAGGTCAAGGCTCAAATAGCCAGAAAAGCCCACGTGGTGGTCACTACACTCTCTTGTGGAACAGCCTCCATCGGTTTTGAGGAAGGCAGTGAGACGCTTCTATCGCAGTTCACACCTATCAACCCCATTCATATATTTAAAAAAAAGTGTTCATTGACCTTCAGCCATAACCTATTTGTCCTACCACTTTGAATCTCTTTTCTGTGGTCTTGCCTCTGATTGCCCATCCTTCTCCAAACCCCACCGGCTCTGATACACTGGATGCTCTATACCTACGCTGAGAGAACTCTGCTCCGCCAGGCTCTTGGTCTTGTTTCAACTTGATTTTTTTTTTTTTCCAATTCATGTTTTGTGCTTTCTCTCATTTTCTTTGGGTCTCCTGATGGGGTCTGTTCTTCCTGTTTCACTCCTTGTTGATGCCACAAAAAGCTGGATTCAGTACTTCGCTGCAGCCACTGGCCCTTCCCATTCTTCCATGTCTGAGCACCGACTGCTACACAGATAGTTTTCATCAGATTCCCCCAATCCAGTGACTCCGAATCTGGTTATTCCACATCTCTCTGACCAGTAGCTACCATGACTTGGTACTGACAGCAAAGAAAAAGGACTATTGATTGTGTGTGACTACAACCCCAGCTGCCAACCCTACTTAATGGTTTTTCGTTGAATTCTGAAAAGTACATAAGGAATGAAAAGGCCAGTAGTTCATATTGATGGTGAGGTGAAAAAATTAATATGTATTGAGTACCTGCTGAGAACTGGACATTTTATCTTCCATATGGCCAGAAAATACCTCTTTGGGGTTAAGAAAAGGAAAACGGAGCATATGTAACAGCAAAATCCAGAAATGAGAAAAAAATATTTGAAGAACAAAATATGGGAGCTTATCATCACTTTTAAGAAGCACTGGGCACAAGAAGGTGAAATATGAAAGTAGTCAAGGGACTCATAAAGAATAATTCAATATTAAAAAATAATGCAGCAGAGGAAAGTTTAGAAATCACAGATTCAGAGACTGGAAAGTTCACCTTTTAACACAATGAACATAACGACCATGTCTGTTGTGGTTATTACGGTCTTCTCTGCTTAACTTGATTTTTTCTTTTTTGGTATGTGGAAGGATACCAGAATATTTATTAAATGAATGAGTAGATGAAATAATTTTTAAATCAAAGTAAACTGCATTGTATCATTGAAAGATGTGCAGTGATTATTTTAAAAAATAATCTGTGTCCAAAATCAATGTAGTTTTAGAAAATAATACATTTTATCTTGCTGGTAGATATTCCAACAAAATTTAAAGATCTTTGTTATTGATCCACCTATTTTTTTAAAAAAAATCAGATGTTTTACCATTTCTTAGTTCATTAATTTACCCTACATTTCTTAGCCTGGTTATTTTCCACATTATTTAAAGAAAATGTATCTTCCTGCTAGAATTTCTTGCATTGTATATACATTGTTACTTATTGCTTGGATAATGCCCTATTAATTTCAATGGATTCCTTTTGACATAAAAATGGATTTGCACTGAAGGGCAAACACTACCTCCATATGTATCCAGGCTGCATTACAATTGAATTCATCACATTATACATTTATAGGTGTCTACCCCTGTTACACTGCTGGAATGGTCTGCCATAAAAAATGGCCATGTGAAAAGCTGGTTTAAATTTCATGCGTTTTTACTTGCAAAGTATCTGGTTAGATGAACAGAAGCCTCCAAGATGAAATTCTTTCCAACATGAATATGCTAACAGGACTCTCTGGAAGCAACACCTCAGCACTTCATCCAGTGCCTTTTCTTGAGATTCCAATGACAGATTTGTTTTAGGGTCAGCATGTTGGAAAGCACTAAGAATTTATTTTTTCAAGCTCACAGTGGTAAACGGCACATCAAGAGAGGAAAAATATAATCTCTTCTTTGTTTGCTTTGGCACCATAGATGTTAATAAATGAAAAGCCCCTACCAGGTCTTCGAAAGTCCAGTTTGCCATTTATAACATTTTTGGTTATATCTTTAAAAATACTTGTTCAGTGTATCTATCAATTTATAGTTTTCACACAATTAAAATATCTTCCTTTCCTCATCAGGCATAGAAGAATGATATCTACGAAGCCAACTTCAGATGAGGGAGCAAAATATGTCCTTCAAGGACCAGCAGGGAAATCAGAGTTTGTAGGAGTCTTTCTGTTCAGATTGCTTCTAAAAGTAAGGAAGACCTGATTTTGTGGGATTTCATTAAGTTTTCTTATTCTTCAATAAGTTGGAAATCCCCAATGGAGGTAAATGCACTGCAGCCAATAACAACACAGTACTGGGAGGACAAAATCTCTGCATCTCCACAACGTCTTTTGTCAACTGAAAGGAGAAGTGTTTTTTATTTCTGGTATGATAAAAACAACACTGAAACTAAATCAGAACATCTAGATTTATGGTTTTTTTTTCTCTTTTCTAATTGTATGACCTCCAAAAAGCCATTCAGCTTTTATGGGTATCAATTGTTTCATATGCAAAAGGGGGAATTCAATAATCTATATTCTCATATAAATTAATAAAAAAATCACATGTCATAAACTTTAGAATATGCAATTAATGTTTGGTACCGATTTTTTAAACACACATTAGTTTTGCTTTTAGTGGCTTCTCTTAGGGTTATTTCTTCCCCCCTTATGACTTCAGGAATTTAACTATTTAATTCTCCATGCTTTGAAGACTGACTACAAGGTTCTTTAGGCATGGGCCATAAATTCTGACTCATAACTTTTTTCAGTCAAATTATTACAAGATGGGTTTGCTTATCATGATATATGGATAGAATGTGAATGAGGCACAGCACACAAGTGCATGGAACTCACATATGTGAATATATGTTTATCTATTTCATGTATAAGAGAGTAAATTTTGAGATGGTGAAGATGTGGGTGGAGTTTGGTTTCTTTCTCTCATTTCTTCCCTTATATCAATAAAAGCTATCAAATCCCAAGAAACAGAAGTAATACATACCAATGCAGATTGACCTGACTTGCAAGGTTTTAAATATGGGAACCCTGCTTTTTCTTTTGGCCTCTATTATGAGAATTTTATAAAATATATTTGAACATAGCTGTCACATTAATCTAATTTTTTTTAAAAAAAGTCTTTTTCACAAAAGTTAGGGGGTCAAAGATAAGCTTGAAAATTGGCAGCCCCTTTGTTACAAAGCATTTGTAGAATTCTTCCTCAGGCTGGGAGTTTGAGAACTGACTATTAATCATGTTATAACTTAACAGATATAAATGTGTACCCAGCAGAAAGAATTCAGTTCAGGTTTGCTGGCCCAAATACAATGGGCTGAATAGCAAAGTCCTGCGATTTCTTAGATGCATAATGTTCTTACAAATGGTCCATGCTATGCTAATAAAACTATTCTGAGTAGGAGCTTTTGCAGTAGAAACTGACAGATGAGGCAGAGTTAAGTACTTTTTCAGACAAGCTACTACAGTAAATCATTAAGGCACACAAACAATCATCCTTCATCAGTGTGCAATTTGTTTCATAGCAATTGCAAATCGAAAACAATGTAAACAAACAAATCGACAACTAATGAACATCCCCCACCGCTCACTGTAAATAGATCTACAACTTTAGAAGAACACTTTATCCAACACATTGTCAACTCATTGTAAACACATCTACAACTCATAAACAACTCATTACCCAGTATGTTGTCACCTCATTGCAATTAAAGTCGAATGCTAACTGTACTGTATGTTCCTGCTCTGAATCGGATTATATTCAAGGAAGAAAATGGGAAGGAGAAACAGTTTAGGGAGGGAAAGACTTTTATTTCACTTTCCCTCCACATCAGTTGGACTTTTTAAATGATTTGACCAGGCTTATACAGAGAAATTAAGCTGCATTTTTATCCTTTCTTCAGGTAGCCCACATTTTCCATTTACATAGAGAAGGCAGTGGTTTCTTAGTACAAGTTTCTTTCAGAGAGGAAAAGTAAATGTGTAAAGTATTCCCCAAGCAGCAGTAAAACTCACAGCTTTTACTGTAATTGCTTTGTGTGAACTGCGATTGGCATTCTTACCTGGTATATAATCTTTTGGTTGGGGCCAGTGTTTTTTACAGTCTACAGGATGATTATTTTTGGAAAGCAAACTTGAACTTGTGAATGTCACTACAATTTTCCCGTAATATTAACTTTACCTAAAGATTTAAGTGTGTTTATTCACCATTCTGATAAACCTAAAGGATTATGTCACATAAACATTGCTGGATTATGTGTGTGCTTATGTAGATACACATGCAAATGTGCACATAGCAAGAAGTAGACCTGTCAGCAGTATTTGACATAGTATACAAAAGGAAGACTGATGAGATGAGGACATGATTTTTAGATTATATAATTTTTTTTCAGTTCAGATCAAACTTTAACTTTTTTGGTTATCTGTGTGGAAGACAGAATTATTTAAATTAAAATTCTATAAAATAAAAATTATTTATATAATTACACACATAGACATATACACACCATATATCAATCAACACAAAAGGGTGTGTCATAGTTTTAAAAAATGATAGAAAATTAAAAGTTCTAGACTCTCTGACCAGCTTTGCTTCTAAAGAAATAAGATATTTTTTAGACTTTTAAACACTAAAGTAAATTTTTAGAAGTTGTTTTCTGAGGGACCATTCATGGATTCCTTCCTGGGAGATTAACAAGATGATCTCTTAGAAAGTGTCCTCCAACTCTATGCTCCATTCTGAGTACCTTTAAGTGTCTGTAGTAGAGCCATCACTGGGGTGCTGTGGAGAACTTGGAGAAATGGTTTATTATCTTATGAGATAGCAGGGTGAATTGAGGCTTTTCATCCAGATAATTGAGTTTGAATATATTTCTATCACTTTCCTGTGGTGTCGCATGTCCTCTTTGAGACTGGGCTTCTGTACTCATGAAACTGTAGATGATAGTGAGGATTAAAGAGCAATTGTGGGCAATAGCTGGAGCTAAACAAGTGTTCAATTGATGGTGGTGGTGAGGGTGGTGACATGTATAGCGAAACTAACAAACAATCTGATTCATAGTGGAGTAGGGAGCATGGGAGGAAGAGACAACTCTAGATAGGGCAGAGGGGTGGGAGGGTAAGAGAGGGGACATGGGGTTAGAAATGATGGTGGAATGTGATGGACATCATTATCCAAAGTACATGTATGAAGACACAAATTAGTGTGAACATACTTTGTATACAACTAGAGATATGAAAAATGGTGCTCTTTATGTGTAATATGAATTGCAATGCATTCTGCTGTCATATATAAAATAAAGAATGCAGGGCTGGGTCTGGGGCTCAGTGGTAGGGCGCCCGCTGTGCACGTGTGAGGCCCTGGGTTCGATCCTCAGCACCACATAAAAATAAATAAAGATATTGTGTCCATCCACAACTAAAAAAAAATGTTTAAAAAAAGAATGCATGGATAAAAGAAAAAAACAAGTGTTTTAATAAATCTAATGGAAATCTATATTTTGCATAATGGAAATCTATATTTGAATCGTTTTTATAAAAAAAAGCCAGATATTAAAAATAACCTAATTTTTAATCATTTTATTTTATTTTTAATTGACAAAAAGCAATTATACATATTTATGGAGTTTCAATGTGATGTTTTGATATATAATTGCAGTGTGGAATGATGAGATCAAAACTAATTAAAAAAATCTCCCCCCCAAAAAGAAAACTCAGGCCAATAAAAAACCCACATGTTCATTTATCCTTATATTATTTCCATTGTCCTCTTGACCAGTATAGAGGTCATAAGATTGTACAACACTGCACTAATGTTTTCTTAGGAAAATACTTTTGGAGAGAGCCATGGACATTCTGTTTCCTTCCTCTGTGAAATATTCAGTGAAGAAGGCAATCTAAAAAGTTGTGCAATATTGAGGATTGAACCTCCAAATTTAAATATAAAAACAAGAATAATATTTTTACTCCAAAAGGGATTTTTGAAATTTTTTCACACACACTTCTCTAGTAAATCACTATGCTAACTTACTATGGTAGAAAGGCAGCTGGTTTAATTATAAAGATAATGGACTATAAGTTAAGTAGTTGGGGGGTTTTAACTGTAGTTTTACCATGAAGCCAACATTTGAGCTTCAAAAACTCCCTTATCTTGTCTAGATGAAATTAAACATTTCTGTTCATAGCCATCTCTCTCACTTTTCACTCCAATTTCCTTTAGGATCATTTAGTCATTCAACAAATACTTAGTGGTCACTTCCAACATGCTAGGCACTTTTCTAGTCACTGGAGATCCACTGAGAGCAAGACTGACAAGTCCCTGTCCTTACGGAGCTGATGTTTTAGTGGATGAAACAAAAAGAACAAAATAAAGAAGAAATATCCTACCGAATAAAGTGCTTTGAGAGAAAAAGCAGGTAGGAGGCTCTAGAGAAGGCAGGGCATGCTATTGTACACATAATGGTGAGAGGAAATGCATTTGATTACAACCATGAATTAAGTAGCCAAGATGCCACGTGTTTTTATAGAGGACTCAATGATTACGGAGTGTACGGATTTAAAAAGTTGCATCTCTCTATTTTTTCTCTCCTGTGAGGCTGCTGGAACCCATTTCCACCCCTCTGCATAGCTCATATCTTTTAACGTGTAGGAAAATTGTTTCTCTCCTCTCTAAATGGTTCTCATTTATCACCCCCATCTTGCCTTTTTGCTATCAGAAATTGAGCCTTTATACCATTTTCATAGGTTTAGCTTCCCATTTCCATAAGCTAAAAATCCAAATATTACTTATAAAACTGAATATGTTAGCATTAACACAAAGAGAGCACCATTTGTGAGATACAGAATTTAGGAAATGAGGTGGGGGACTTGGGGAGCTAGACTGTGAAGCCTCTTTCATGTCAGTGTGAAGGCTCTGGGGCTGTGCTCTGATTGAGAGAGGATCCTTCTGGTACCCTGTGCTGAACAGACTGTCTAAGGACAATTACAGAAGCAGAGAGATCAACCAAGAGCCTCTTACAATAATCCAAGCAAAACATGGTGGAGGCTTAGACCAGGGTAGTGGCGATGAAGGTGCTAAGATATGGTTAGGTCTGTGACATTCAAAGTTGCAAGACTCAGTACTGGGTGGGTTATATAGGATGGTGAAGGCGAGATAAACAGGGAGTTCCAGATCTGGGGTTGTGGCTCAGCGGTAGAGCGCTTGCTTCACACATGTAAGGCACTGGGTTTGATCCTTAGCACCACATAAAAATAAACAAAATAAAATATTGTGTCCATCTATAACTAAAATTATATATATATTTTTTAAAAATATGGAATTCCATATTCTGTGGAGTTGGACTTGTGTGACTAGTCAGGCAAATCATTGACTCTTTGACCCTTAGTTTCCTGATAGAGCTACTAAGAAGACATAGACACCCCTCAACAATTTTATCTCTAGCTTTCACCTCTTCATCCTTCATAATTTCAAACATGCTAGAAACAGTATGTTGTTCTGAGATTATAGTATCCATCACTTTATTGACTATAGCTCTTAGTAAATGAGAAAAAATAAATTCTGAGACATATAACAGAACAATAATATGTCATAAAACTAAAGATACTAGATATTTTAAAGCAGATCAATTTAGAAAACAATTTTCTTGACCAAAGTTGGTGCATTTCCAGCAGTAATGGTTATGACTTCACAGGCATGATCCAGCAAAGAGGCTTCCCCATGCAGCCAGCCGTGTGCTGGTGGCAGCAGTGACTTCCCTTAGACCTGGTGCCATCTGGAGAAACTGGGCCTGGCTTCAAAATGGCTGCCAGCAACTCTGAAGCCATATGCAAGCAAATGTCTTACTTCTACAGGATACTGTGACCTAATCAAATTCCCAATTGTTTGATTAGTTGTCCCCCTAACCCCCCCCCCACCAAAAAAAAAAAGCCTACAAAGATTGCTTTGCTAAAACATTATTAGAGAGAAAATTATCTTGAGAATGTTAGCAACCCAGTACTACTCATTCTCAGCTTGTCTGGTGCTTTAAGCATGAAGAGGAAGCGCTCATTGGCATATGCTTTCTAGAGAGGAAAATCTTTTGTCAAAGATTGCATTTCTAATCCTCCCGAATGAGTTTCATGAAAGTAAACAGAGGAGAGAATGGAATATAGAGGAACATGGTGGTGTAGCCCATGTTTATGGAGCACTGCCCATGCATCCTTCAGAGTCCCATCTCTCCATGTTTAACAGCTCATCTCTGATGAAATGCATGCTATCCTTACATCGCCCATTTCTGTCACTCGGCTGTGGCACACAAAGGATAAATGTTTGTCCAAGTGCAGATAAGTGTTCAAGCTAGAATTTGAACCCAAGGGTCTGATCCCCAAGGCTGTGCTTAGGAACATTAACACTGCCTCTTTCTCATGTTCAGAAAAGCAAATCAAAGGACATAGTAACTTATATCAAGCCATTAAAAACATTTCTCTCTGTTGGAGAAGCATCTCATTAATACTAATAGAATTACAGTAGGTGAGCAGAAGTCATATGAAGGTCTGAAAGCTTATTTTCACTCCAGGCCTTGGGTGGTAATCTCTACCATTTAAACAACCTAAATCCCTGATGCTGTAGCACAAACCACATCGCACAGTTCTCTGAAACAGTCTTTAAATCAGCTGTTCTCTCCATTGCCAGTCAGGTCAGAGCTTCTGGGTGGCCGTCAAAGGAAAATTCAACTAGAATAGACTGAAGAGTTTATGAAGTAAAAAGAAAAGATGACAAGATCTCAGCAGGGAAATAATACCCTACACAGTATGGGAAAGTTCCTGGAAAAAAATGTGTTTGTTCTTACCTCTCAACTCTCTCCTCTTTCCCCTTCCTCCATCCATTCTGTTTTTGTCCTATATTCCCAGATTCCTTTTGAAGCCTATCAAATTTCCAGATGAAAATATGTATTAATATCTTTCATGTGCATAGAGCAGATATATGCACATTATCCTGTAGGTACCAGGCATTTTTGACATGTAACTGCTAAGATTCATAAGTCCTGTAAACTTATGCAACCAGGATGCAGGGTAGAATGTTCTGCAGTGTCCTATCTGCTCCACAGCAAAGGGGATTAGCAATGATTTAGAACCTGAAAGGGAACAAAGCTCATGATCCTCTATAAAAATGAACGTAAATGATTTTAACAAATGTTCACTTTATTTTTCTTCCCAGTGGCTTTTTTTTTCTTATTTCTTAAGATTGAAGTGTCTCAGCAATATACACTCTTTCAGTGACTCATGTTACTTATAAAACTTAGAGCTTATTTGTATAGTTTAAAGCTTACAATATTATAAGTATTTAATATACTTGTTCTTGGAAGCCACAGGAAAGGAAACTTCACAAAGCCCAGCAAACCTTGCACTGCCAAGATGTAGCTCAAAGCCAACAAAAGTTCAGGCTATACATTGTACTTAAAACAAATGGATTCTGCCAACTTCCACACCATCTGGTTATTTTTTTTTTCACTCTTTCGTAACTCATCCTGTTCTCTCCTTCTGTACTTTTCTTATCCTTATGCTTCTAAGACTCATCTGAATTTGCCTATTTTGGTACTCAGATGAGACTATATCAGACCTTTCCCTTAAGTCTTGGCTGATGGGAGGTAAATTCCAGATAACTAGCTGTGGTTGAAATATGTATATACAGAAATTTTATGTGAACATCTGCTGAACAAATGGAATGCTTTCTAGTACACACCTAGACCTTGTTTGATCTAAATAGATGGGAAGACAAAAGAAAAACTATGTAAGATCACAGCTATATATTTTTCTAACCCCAATTCTCACAACTGAAAAAGCCCCCCAAATCATAAAGAAACATCCCTTGCTGGGTACTATGCTTTAATATCTACCCAAAGTGTTTTTTGCATTTCTAAAATTTTCTACAAAAGAAATAAAAATCACTGATATTAAATTTCGCTTGAAAATAAAAGTTCAAGTATTGGACATGTAGACTATTTTTTAGTTTTACAGTTACAAAATAAACAGTGATGAAAATTCTTAAATAGTCATTAATAGTGATTTTTAATAAAGCTTGCCTTCAACTATTTCTTAAATTTCCATAAATTACAGGGATCTGACAGGAGGAAACTTAACAATGTATTCATCTCTTAGAATTTAGCTCTCTCTTTCTTGCTACCTAAAAATGTCCAAAGAAGCCATTTTAAAACACATTGCAGTATTATTGCTTTGTAAAATATGTTTGTAAGATATTTCATTAACTTTTAAAATTCATTTATTAAATTTATACAAAAGGATCACCAATGAAGAAATTTGTAAATAAATACCTGAAGTACTTAGGGCCTCATAGATAATGTCTGAAAATTCTTGCAAGAGAATACAAGTAGTTATTTTATTTCATTTTTGTTGTCACAAATGGCAAAAATGAATATTTGATTCATATAACTTACTTAAAAAGTAAATATGTATCATTTGGTTGTTTTATAAATAGGTAGGCTCTTGAGTCAGTGTACACAGTTGTATAAATATTTTAATTCCAATTTTCACAAAATATTTTGTTAAAATACTAAAAACCCTACTCTTTAGCATTTTCTTTTAAAACTATGAAGAACTGGAACCCTGAATAAGATATTTTAACATCTGTCAGATTTGTGACCTTTGTCCTAAATGAGTGATGGATTAGGAGCGAAAGGGTTAAGCTATGTGTGCCAGTTGGTGATCTTCAGGAAGAAAGTACAGGATGCCAAGGTTCAAATGGGTCAAGGCCTAGTGGAGTCAAAGATCACGAAACCAAGATTCAGAAAGCTGGGGACCTGGAGAAATCTTCCCTGGAGGATTTCAAGGAAGTAGGGTCTAAGAACCCCACTTGGAGCTAGGAACCAAACTCTGAGACAGCCTTGGCCCAGAAGAGTCCAGCAGGGTACAGATTCAGAAGACTACAGAGACCATTAAAGCAAAAGGAAGAATCCAGCACCAAGTTGCAGTTTGGAAAGAGACTAGAAATCAGAGACCCCACTAGGTTTGTCTCCTGGCTGTCTCCCATTAGCACACACACAGCTTAATAGAGTCAGAAAAAGAATGTATCAGAATTAGGTCCTTAAGCCAAAGCAAAGATGTGTGAGGGTCACAGAAGCAACACAGTGGGAAAATCTCAGGCTCTGAGTCTTAACAGGAGGACTACAATCTTGCGCATGTATGTATCAAATGTGGTATTCATTCATTAATCACATCCTATGATCCTAATTCTCTGTTTCATAGAATAGTCATAAAAGGTAAGATTACTATTTCTTTGTAGACTCTAGTGTATCTTATAATCTAAACAAATGGTAAGATACATTAGATGTGAATAATGAGCATTACAACAATTACTATTACAACTATTTGAAATTCTGTGCTTGAAAAGTAAGTAAAGAGAAGAATTCCTGCAACTCTTAAATAACCAGAAAAATTCAGTGGTGTTATCCCCCCTACTTCACCTTAGTTTGTTCAGTCAACCAGCTTTCTGGAAAGCCCATGACTCTTACTCCATTCTGAAGCATTCGAGAACTGGATGTGGTTAAGATTTGTTTGGTTGTCTAAGACCAAAAATTGTTAGAATTACACAAGTGAAATCTAATGATAACCACCGATGTCATTTACTGAAAAACTGCTTAATTACCAACACTGTGATAAGAGAATTGCAAACAGTAGTTCTCATAAAACCTTATGATGTAGGTATTCTTTTTATTTTTCTGCAGATAAGCAAATGCAAGTTGAGAATGATGACTGAAATTTCAGCCATTTTGTTCACTAATGCATCTCCAGCACCTAAACAATGCCAAGCATATAATAAGCATTCAATAAAAACTGCTGAATAGATAAATGAAAAGCTTTACCCATGGTCACATAGCTGGCAAGACATGGAACTGGGAATCATCATCATGTTTAAATTCAGGGCTATGGAACATGCATCTAAGTGTTCATCTGAGTGTCTATTTAAGCATAGCTAAACGTTTACAGAAATATTTTGCCCTCCTTTCTTTCAAATGTATGAGTCACTTCATTTTTGAATTTTCATAACCCCTATGTCTGAAATTTCTGGAAAGGTTTGGGGGAAATTCACTAATTCTTTCAGTAGTCAATCATTGGTTCTTTATTTATCAAGGGCTTACTCATTTAATGGGCCTGTGGGTCCTTCTTATGTATTATGACATAACTGGCAATGATATGAATATGGGTTTTGAGGTCTGAAAAGAGGCCAGGACAAGGGATACTGATTTGGAGGTCCTTAAGACAGTGATCACAAATATATTCATGGAATCAGTTGCCTCATTAAGCCACAGAAATGGATAGGCTCACTAAAGACTGACTTGTAAAGTGAAAAGAGAAGAATAAATAAATGGGGACAGAGTATCATGTAAAAAGGGAGCAAAGGAGGAGCAGACCATAAGACATAGTGAGAAGTAGCTAGAGAGAAAGGAAGGAAACTGGGAAAATGGCAACACTGGTCACTGAAGCCAGAGTGAGTGTGGTCTTCAAGAAGAACTGAATGATTACTTCTGTCCAATTCAATCAGGTTCAGATACAATAATAATTGAAAAGTATTCACTGTAATTGCCAAGGCAGTGAGGCAATGTTTTAGACTTGTGATATAGAAAAGAATCATATTGCAATGTTTTTCAGGACGCTCGTGATAGACACTACTCTTTCAAATTAATATGTTACCTGCAAAGGTGGGTAGAGTGGTAGTGTAGTAGATAGGAGACTTTCAAACTTACAAAGACATGAAAATGCCAATGATCTGGTGAAGAGTTGGGGCTAAGGATAAACGCAGTCTAGACTGTGGGAACCGGTTTGGGATCTTCAGGGCAGTTAGCCATCTCTGTCTTGAGAAAGAAGATGGGGTATTCTCACATCAAGATAAGAGGAATAAGATGCCTATACGTTTGGCAGATTTATGAGTTCCTTGTCTGTGAAGAGAGGCTGTGGAGTATAGACTTCAGGAAAGTAGAAGAGATTTAAATAATTACATAGAAAATAAGAAGACTGAGTTCTTATTAGTTTTTCACCCAGTGTTGAGAAACTAATAAAGTTCTGATTCTCAATTTTTTTCATTGAGGTTTTTTTTTTTTTTTCTGTTTGGAAACAATCCCCAAATATTCTATCACATATATTTTTTAAAGCTTTAGAGTTATCAACCATACTTGAAGATAAAATGACCTATATTAGCGTGTTTTGTTGGAAGGAAGACCTAGGTTTCTACTTAATTTTGCATCTAACTGTTGTGCAAATTTGGGTGATGCAGTTTTTGATGAATGGAAGTAAAATATTTGCTTTGACCAGTGGAAAATACAATAGTAGTCAAAGTTCAAAATGCTACAAGTCAAATGTTTACTGTCTTTTCTTACCACCTTGCAGAAGATAGAAAAATGTGTGTTACAAATAAATGTACAATTTATCTACATGAATGTGGTAAATGATCTCAAAAAACAAAA
This sequence comes from Marmota flaviventris, assembly GCF_047511675.1. Taxonomy (NCBI): domain Eukaryota; kingdom Metazoa; phylum Chordata; class Mammalia; order Rodentia; family Sciuridae; genus Marmota; species Marmota flaviventris. Next base: position 85,342,487 of record NC_092499.1, on the reverse strand, counting down.
ATCAGGTTCTTCAACCCTGATAAAGTTCTACTACTTTAAAATGAGCCTCTGAGATTAGTGAATTTTTTCTCTAGTTTTAGTTAGAAATCTTTGCCTACAGTGGATATCATAACTGAGTTATTAATTTGTTTAGGGAAAACAGATATTCTAGGTATTACTCATGCAGTTTGGATTTCAGAGCACTTATGCAACTTAAAGATCCATTCATCAGATCATGAAGAATTCTCACTGGGCATTAACATTCCTTGGTGAGGTCTCGTCTCCTTGTAGGGATTTACTCTGAGGATAATAAAATCTTTAAATTACTTCATAATTCCTTATATTATAATAATTTTTTAAAAGAAAGCTATCTGGAAATGTCATTCAGAATCGTTTTTTACTCTTAAATCTACTTACATGGGAAAAGAACCTGTTTGAAGAAAGCACTGTTCAGATTTTTTACTCAACTCTACTTGAAGGGAAAAGAGAATTAGGAGAAGCCAGGGGAGTACACTGAAAGAAATGATTAAAAAAAAAGTCTCAGTATAATATTTTCACTTTTAGTGTCAAGATTTAGCTTAGTATTGTTACCTATGTATGTGGCATAATTCACAAAACATTTGTTTTGAGTAAGACATAGGTGGCTTCTAGATTCACAAATAATTTCTACTTCTAAGTGTTCATAGTTAAGTATAGTAAAACAACATGCAAAAAAAGATTCTCACAGAACGTTGTCAATGCAACCATGGATACATGCAAAAAAGCATAGAAATTGTCCTGGGAGGGAAGGATCTCCTCAATTAGAGGTTCAGAAGTGCTTTTCAGAGGAGATAACATTTGAATTGGTCTTGGATACATGAGAAAGATTAAATGAGAGGCCTATTTTATACAACTGCCATAGTAAAGGATGGATGGAGACCATTAGGATAAAATGAATGTCTTAAAATATATATATATATAACCTTTCAGGTTTGCTTTGAGTTTTTCTTATTCTGATTCTATCTCAATCTGAGGACTATTCTGTGCACAATGATATAAACTCTATTTGAATGAAACTCCATTTATAGTAGCATGTGAGTACCATTCTGTTTCTGAAATGAGTAATAGGACATGTGGATGAGATTCAAGCTCGGGTCCTTGTAAAGTCAAAAGTCTATTGTATATATTTCCTAGATAATGAGTAACTTTGTTCAGATCTTTTATCAGAGTATAGTTTAAAATAGAAAATCTAGAAATTAAAAGCAATTAAATAATCAAGAGAAAAACCTATGTATTAGAATATAAATATTTTGGGGAGAACTATATTAAATGTCAAAAATTATTTAACTGTATATATTCAGGCTTTTAAATAATCTCCTCTGTATCAGCAAAGATCTATTTTAAATGTTCTTCATTTTTGTGGCCCTTACCTTTGTTTCCACTGTTTTTCCATCTAATGTACACATTGCTATCTTAGTGCACAGTTATCCAAGGCACTTTTTGAATAAAAATTCTTCAAGAAGAAATCCTGGCTTCATTACAATTCTCTTTTTAATCTGTTAAAATTCCATCCAAATTTGCTTTCTTTAATTGCATAGGAGATTTAGAAAAACATCCAAGAATCTCCAGGACTTGTAACCTTTTTTTTTCTTCACTTGTTTCCAAACTGCGTCTGTGTTGTCAGACAAAATATTGATATAGCTTGCTTAGCTAGATTTAGTAGAATCTAGGACAGTGATTTATAGAGTAGAGGCAAATCCATGCTAAACCTCAAGGTCTGGAAGTTTAAAGTTTATGTTGATATCTATTTGGGTTGGTATTTCCTCTACTTGCTTATAAAAATAAAATGATGTGTGAATGGGTAACCCAGAAACACAAAGCATAATGTTTAACATTATATGTGCCACTTGTGTGTCAGAAGGTATGTGAGGACTTTGAGGATTCTCAAAGTGAAAACATGTTAATACAATAAAGAAGGATAGAGTAGTGCTCTAAGAATAACGTTGGGAAGTGAGAAACATCCCTTTAGACTGAGAGGCATAGAAAGTAAGGTTGAAGGCATGTTAATTTCACATTAGACTAAAAGATGTTTATAACATATCTGAAATATGATCACAGGTATATGCATGTATACACAGGCTGAGTTTACAGCATACAGGCACAGATACCATATATATGTGTACAACATGCACTCATGTAAGTGTACACAGCATGTGCACATTTCTAAACATATACACATATTCTGTTAGCATCGCCCTTGGGGTATTGGCTTGTCAATCCAGATGCTGAGAAACAGGACAGATTGGCCTTTTGCCTCCAGCAGGATGTCCCACGGTAGACTTTTGCGTGTGGCAGGCAGCCAGTACAATACATCACTACAGCTGGATTAGGAGGATAACAGCAAGGCCAGACCAGGAATAAGAATAAATCCTTATGGCAGAATTGTGCAGGGGATTTTGGAGATTGCTTATCTTTTTTTTTTTTTTTAAATCCCAAAACACTATTTCCACAGCCCAAACGGAAGGAAACTGTTGTCATTCAGAAAAGGGTGAAGAAAAGGACAGTGGGGCTTTTGAACTAGGGCATGAACTTCCATGAAGCAGAGACTCCAGCCAGCAGTCAAATTTAGGATATTGCAAGCCATGGCTTAAAGGTGTCCAAGAAAGGCATCAAGCATTTGGATCCTGGATTCGGGTTTCCTATTTATTGAACTTTTCCCCAGGAAGTTTATAATGATTTAAAAACAGCTTCAGTGTGGAATACAGGTTTACACAAGTGTATTGGTATTTTCACATATAGGCTAATAGCAGATGCCTGAAATGGATAAACTGTTCCATCCTATTGTTGACATTTAATCTAAGTTTTTAACCGAGTCTCACAAAATTTGCTTAAATCAAATAATCTTCAGGAAAACATGGAATTTATTTTGTTAAAATAGTAACCAAAGTAGCTTCTAACATGGTAAAGATCTCAGAAATGATTTTTAAATAATAAGCTCATAACAATACAGGAACATTTTGCTTATTAGCATAACCTTTTCCCAACCACATCTACTCCCCATACAAAAATATAAGAATTCAGAATTTGCACTTGGTGGCCATCTGTTTTCTCTCTGAATATTACTTTTAAGTCCCTTTCTTTGGGTTGTTATTAAGATATTTTAAAGCATGATGTTCTTACACAGCATGTCAGATAGAAATAATGATAATAAAATAAGCGTGTGGAACAATTTGCTTAGAAACAGAAGAGAGCAAAAGAAAAATCAGTGAGTGTTTTAATTCTAGGCAGAGGGCCAAACGATCCCAAACCCCCTCCTCCATCTGCCCTTGCCATATTTTTAAAAACCCACCTTTGAGAAGATAAATTTCTTTGTCTACAGCAGCCAAGTTTTCAGAGAATTCAGGACTCTAGAACTAGACCAACTGAACTCAAGCCCCAGCTTTGCCATTTATTTTGCTGAATTCACTTTGAAAGGTTACTTCACTCCTCTGCCTTGGATTCTCCATCTGTAAACTGGGGTTCACAGCAGTCTAGTGGGCAGATTTGTTGTAAGGTTTACCTGAATTAATGTGAGCAGTTCATTTAGAGAAGCATTTGGAAATCACTTAGAAAAGCACATGGTAAGATCTTGAACTGTTGGCTGTAATTATTTTTTTTTTTAAGAATGCCTACGATTAATTACAGTCATTTGGTTCATTAGTCTGCCTTTAGTCAAGGCTGTACCTTGATGTAGTCTTTAAAACCTTTATAGGTGACCACTTCCAGCTGCATCTGTATTCATGAGCGTCTTATTTCTGAATACATCTGTATACAATTGAGCTGCTCATCCTTAACTCCTCATTCAGCCTCTCTTAATAGGAGCAAAGGGATTTTCTGTGGAGTCAGCACCGCATCTTGTCCCTGGTTCCCTTTGGTTAGTGTATATTTGGACTGTTGCCAAATCCCCATTAAATTTTATATTAATCATGTCCATTGTATTCCATCAGAATAAGGGAACTGGAGAGGAAAACTCCTCTATAAGAACTCCATGAGTGTTATATTTTCCAAAATAACTATTAGGGGAGTAAGTATCTATGTTCACAATATTTGTATCCTATGGTGGCAAAGTAAATTGTATGAGGAAATATTTTGTTTCTGCTCCAACTCATACTTGTAAGAACATGCTGAAATATAGCTATCCAGGTGCAATTTTTTTTTTTTTTGGTGGGGGCTGGAGTATAGGGGATTGAACTCAGGGCCACTCGACCACTGAGCCACATCGCTAGCCCTATTTCATATTTTATTTATATATAGGGTCTCACTGAGCTGCTTAGGTCCTCGCTTTTGCTGAGGCTGGCTTTGAACTCCTGATCCTCCTGCTACAGCCTTCTGAGCTGCTGTGGGTCTGTGCCACCTCCAAGCTCCAGGTGCAATTTTTATTCACTTTCTCAGAGCAGGAGGTGTGTGGTAGATACTTTCACAAAGCACAGCTAGATGCAGACCTTGACAGTAGCTGGAGAACCTCCATGGAAAGAAGATGCCTCAAAGTTTTGCAACAGTATTTAAATTTTCAATTTATTTTTGCTCTTATTATCCCTGAAATTATTGTGAAAATCTACTTTAAGTTGCTACCTAAAATTTTTCACAAGTTAAAATAGTCACAAAACATTATTTCTGACGTGATGTAAATATTGACATTTAGAAAACCAAATTATAAAATATGATTCTTCCTTTAATTTTCCCTAAGCCATTTTAAAAATATAAACAATTGATAATCTTTTATAACTGGGAATGTTATAGTTTTTTTTTCTCCTTAAATTTAGGTTGATTCCTCTTTCCCTACTAAATTTCCTCCTAATACATAGATTTTATCCTCAGAATTATTTTACTGTTACCATATGTTACCTCTCTGTAATAACAGTATATGTGTAAAATAAAATCTTGTTTATTTTTGTTTGGTGTAAAGGTCTACAGTACAAAGCATTTTTAGATTTGGTTATTATAAATACTACTCATATTAGTAAATAAATGATGGAAACATAGAAGTTATAAACTTCCAAAATAATTATATATAATAAATTTTATTTTTCCCCTGGAGATGCCACTTCTTAATGACACAGATGAGTTTGGTTCCATTTTCAATTGATTCACGCATTTATGGATGAATTTTAATGCCAGAATGAGAGAGTTAAGCATCAGTTCTACTCCTTTTCTCATTTATAGCTGTATGAACTCAAAAACTTTGTTCATACAAATAGGTAGATGGAAATGGAAGGAGTTTTGTCAGAGCATTGCCACTTGATTCTTGGTACTTCTCAGGATTATGTGCCAAAATATCATATAGTCATCTGTCATCAAAAATTATTTTTAGTGCTCTACATCTAAAATGTTGACTAGGTGCTTCTTAAATCTTATTGAAAGCAAAGAATTATATACAACCTGCCTGTGAAAGGCTTTGTCACCCAGTGATTAGAGTCATTCATTGCCTCTATTTCTGGGAAGTATACCAAGAAAGCTTTACCAAGATCTATCAAATAGCTATTAATTATTCTTGCTTCTCATTTACTTTGAAGTAGTTTATTTAGCTCTCATTCACTCAGAAGAAGGTTGGGAAAATAAAAATATTGTTAGTTTCAATACACCTTTTCCAATACATTTTTAAATGTTTTCATCTTATCACAAGCTTTGAATATATTTGTCAAAACTTGCAGCCAAAAATTTAGTTTATTCCATTTTTGGAAAGTGTTCACCATTTAACCTACTTGGCAAAGCCAGTTCTCATTGTCTAATCAATCATCAAATAAATCAAATAAACAATTTGATAGGAAAAAAGTTTAATGTTATTTCTCATTTCAAAAATACTTTATTATGCATTCCTGTGATAGCAGCTTAATTTATGAATCCTCACTTTAAGATATGTTAGGTTGGTAGGTAAGTAGTGGGTAGTTATGTAGTTATATAGACCAGGCATAGATATTTGCCCTACATTTGTTACTTTAGAGAAAGTAGGCTCTTTGTCCATTCATGTGTCTCATAGGCAAATGACTGGCTTTGTTTCCAAGGGGTTCTCCAATAGGAACCATTCATTGTTTGACAATAAAAGGGACAAGATTCTTACCAGAATGTATCACAATTTCTGACACCTACCTTATAAATATATTTGAATCACAATATATTAACATGAGCCAAAGTGCCCTCTAATATCATCTTCATTCTTAATAGACATATGTTTAAGAAAAAGCAAGTTTATGGCCCTTTGATTACAGGAAGTATGTCAGATCCCAACATTAGAAATCATTCCTTCTTATGGCCTGCTAGAGTTTTTTTACACCATAGGGGCAGATAGGCGAGAGGTGTGACTCCTTGTCAAGCAGAAGTTTGTTAAAGAGGAGACAGGAAGAAAGAGCCAGCAGTATCTCAGCTTCCGGACCATTATGAGACTAAAGTGCATGAGGATGTTGAAAACTAGGAAATGGATTCCCTTAAAACTGTTGTGACCCCATAGAGCTTGAGAAGACATATACCCCAAATACATGAATCCTGTGTAAGGCCTGCTGATGATAGGACTCCAAGTCTCTCTGAAAGTGATTTTAGCAAATGGAAATGGAACTGGTGTATACCTCATGTATAGGTAGACTACAGGACCACCCACTTGGTGTGATTTAGGGTCTGGGAAACTTTTTTCTCAATCAGGCTTTTAGTGCCTGAGATTCCACTATCAAAGTTTCATTTTATTGTCATCACCCATAAAAGTGTTCTTTTAGTTCCTGGGGAAGATATTGAAACTCGTAACCTTATGACTTTGTACCTTACACTTGTATTTTACAACCTTAATGTGAATGATTATTTTTGATCCTTATCTAAAAAATGTGAGAGCAGAGCCAGCATAAAGATTGAAGGATATGGGAGGAGATAATGACATTAAAAAGGGCTTACTGGAACCAGACTATTTCAGTTTGTTGAAGGCTAGTACATGTTGTGGCTTCCAGATCCCAGGATTTCTTGACATCAATATTGAGTTTCTATGATCTGTCAATGCAGATGAGCTTAATTGCATGGATAGCCACAGTTTATTCTGTGCTACCAGATCCCAATTTCAGTCTAGATTCTATTCATACTTTATCACTACTTTATACTTTGAAATAATTCTATGTGTTAGGCGTTATTTCCCATTTTAGAGGACAGAGGTCTCTTTAATCACAATTAGTATGCTTGTCTTGTTTCAAAATCCATGGTCGATATGTAAATTATCTTAGTTGATAAGATCTTATCATGGCACTCATATATATTCTCATTTTTATTTTTTGCTTTCAAATACACTTAATAGTGCACAATATATGAAAGTGAATATGATTTAGGGAGATGCAGGAAAGGATTACCATCATGTATTCTAAAGCTATTAACCTCAGACATAGCTCTTGTTCCTACTCTCTTTGTGGTATGTGGGACAATCTCTTTTTCCCATGTGATCTAATTTTGTTGGATCTTGATCCTTCCCTTCCCAGTTATCAGATGCCTCTAGTATTTAAAGAAACTAATCAAGGTTAAAATGATATCCTGAAACTGCTAAATTTTGTTTATTCAAACCAAAACTGACAATAATCAGATCCTATTACTCTCAGAAAAAAAGTATAAACTATCTCTAGTGTCTTTAGAACAATATTTAAGGCTTATTCTTATTTTGAGGGATGCCGCAGTCTGGCTGGGCACAAATCACGAGCCACTGAACTCCACCAGCACACTCCACACAGGCTCCTGGGAAAAATGCCCAACCACACCATGCCGCTCCTCCAGGGACACACTCTCTAACAGGAAATCCCTCCCTCCTACCGCACTTCTGCAACCAATGGGAACTCTCCTGGAGTCCTGTGAGAGCTCCAAAGTAGCAGGCCTAGGCAGACAGCAGGGGTCTAATCTCCAATTGAATGCGCATCTTAACATAATCATTTTCATCTCAATGGCTTGCTGGGGTCACCTTTCAACCAAAAATGCCATGCATCATTCCTACTTGGCTATGGCTCTCAGCAGAGGGACTCTTCATGGATATGTTCCAACAAATATGGGTTTTCTCCTTCAAGGAATTCTTGGATCAACTGCTAAGAAAATCTAAAGTTCTCTATGTTGTTTGCAAATGATAATTCCTTGTTAAGTAGAAAAGAGTGGACAGTGAGGCAGAGGATAGTATATTTTTAGTGCTCTTACTCTGTGGAATCAGAAGATAATTTAACTTCTCCATCTTTCCCCTTTGTAATTGTAACACCTTCTCTATCTATTTCACAAAGCTGTTGTGAGGATCAAAATATATTACTTATTTTTGCTTTGAAAACTATTTCTTCTGAAAGGTATAAAGTACTATGCAAATGTAAATGGTATTTATCATCATTATTCTAACAGGTTCATCTTTTAATAAATCAGGATAGTAGGCAGATGAATGATGAAAACAAACTCTTCGCATCTAGAAAAAGAGCAGCGTTTAATCATTTACTGAACACACACAAGTAAGTCACGTGGGCATCCAGGGTGAAAATACTGACTTGAAGGGAAAATTTCAAATATGGTAGAATCTAAACTCCTTATCACAGCATAAAAGGACTTCTAGAGTTTGACCTCTGCTTCCGTTCCAGTCCCACTTCCTTTCTCTCTCCATACCCCATACCAACAGTCCTAAATGCCTACCTCCATGTCTTTGCCCATGCTCTCTCCCCAGCCTGGGATTAATGGTAACTTTAACACCCAAATTGGACTTCACTAGGTGAAGTGAATTGTATAGTCTTGTCTAGTCCTGAAGGGGTTTGCATGCACAATCAATTGTTCTGACTACTCCTACTAAGAATTGTAGGTATTGTCTGTCTGCTTTTGGCTAAAAAAGCACTTTATGCTTTAGGCATTTTATGTTGAATATCTCAAATTCTCCTTGCTATTTTTTTTTGTACTAGGGATTGAATTCAGGGGAACTCTACCACTGAGTCATATCCCCAGCCTTATTTTGTATTTTATTTAGAGACAGGGTCTCACTGAATTGCATTGAACCTTATTTTTGTTGAGGCTGGCTTTGAACTGGTAGATCCTCCTCTCTTAGCCTCCCGAGCCGCTGGCTTTACAGGCATGTGCCACCGTACCTGGCTTTATTTGTTAATTTTTAATTTGAGTTAATAACAGCAAACTTTATTAGTTATATGAAAAAGAAAATCTGTAGCAAATGGGAAACAGTATTCTGAGCAAATTTACATGTTAAAAATTCCTTTCGTGATAAGTCCTACACAGCACGGGGATAGAATAAATGGCAGTCTCTGTATCTAGAGAGGCTACCACCTAGTAAGAAAGCCAGCATTTAAACCAACAATTGCAGGTAAAAAAGCACAAAACCTGACACCCTCCCAGAGAGTATATAGAGGAACATGGCCTTACATCTCCTACCAAATGATAAAGCGAAATAGAAGCAGGGAGAAAGCTTATGAAGCAGAAAGTTATTGTCTCTGCTACAAAGTATGGAAGGACCCTCTGTCTAGACATACAAAAATTGGGGTCACATTGCAACTTTGGGTTGCTTTGTAAAATGATGACTAAGGTTTTGTGGTGACATGGTCACTTATGAAAATTTTATCAAAAATCAATAATTTTTGTCAACAGTTCTCTAGAGCCCAGAGATCAACTAGGTGAAGTGGCTATGTTGTTCTGAATTGTCCATCTACCTTTAAAATGGGAAATGCAAACATGAACAACACATTTGGGGCAAATGTGATACTCCTCCCCCCCCCCCCCACACACATTTTCATCCTCAGATAACAGACTTTTCCCCTACTCCTCAATTGGAGCTCTATATTAGGTTTTGACCTAAGGATTATGAACAGCAGACATTTCTTTCTTTCTGTTTCCAATTCCCAAAGAAGTCACTGGAAAGATGAACACTGCTGTGGTCTAAATGTTTGTGTCTTCCACAAATTCGCTTGTTGAAACTGCATCCTTGATGCTAGAGTATGAGAGTTGATGAGGTCATGAGGGCTCAACTGCTATGGACTGGGATTGGTACTCTTATAAATGAGGTCCCAGAGAGCTTGTTGGTCCCTTTACCCTGTGAAGACACCACTAGAAGGTGCCATTTATAAAGCATTGAATAAGCCCTCATCAGACACAGAATCTGCTAGTACCTTGATGTTGGACTTTTCAACTCTAGAACTATAAAAACTAAATTCCTGTTGTTTACAAACTACAAAGTCTATAGCATTTTGTTATAACAGTCCAAACAGACCAAAAAAAAAAAAGAAAAAAGAAAAAAGAAAGAAAAGAAAAAGAAAAAACCTATTAAGAATGAGAAGTAACTTCAACACAATCCCCCTTCAAATCATAACCTGTTATCACCTATAGAATGCAAATTAATGGAGTTTGAGACATGTTAACATTGTTAGACATGAGGAAATAATATAAAAATATATAATACCAAATATGGCAACATTTAATTAGATTTAACAAAACTTCACATAATTAATAGATGACACATCTAAAATGTTATTGAGAAAAACTGTTGTGCTACTAGGAAACTGTTGTTGGGGAGATTAGAAATATAAACAGCTTTTAAAATGCTGAAGCCGTGGAGACAAGTATTTCCCTTAGCTATTTTGTTTTGTTTTATTCAGTAGGCTGGAGGGTAGGATAAAGCGACAGGAATCTTGGGAAAATGTATATAATTTTATTATATTTTGTATATAATATATATTAAGATTTAAGTATATAGTAAAGTTAAGAATGCATTACATGTTAATTTGTATATTTGACATTTGTTGCTCTATTTACATATGACAAGTTTAAGAAATTAGGACATGATTATACCTTAATCATGAGAATTTAAGATATTCAATAAAGGATCTAATAAATTGCTTATCATAAAAGCAGATAATCAAAGCGTACAATTTTCAGGAGGAGTATTGAGACCAGTGGGCATGCATTCAAAATCCTGCAGGAGCAGAGAGGACCATACAATTCACTTTGCCTAGAAAGGTCAGATGTGGGTATCAAATGATGATTTAGGAATTCATTCAACAGATCAGAAAGGCAATCCCAGGCTTGGGAGACAGCATGTGCAAAGACACAGAAGTAAAAAGGTATAAGGTATTTAGGAAGGTCGATAATGGCATGTAGAGGCAGATAGGAGGATACACTGAAAAGAGGTTAGAGGCCATATTCTGAAGGGTCTTTTATGCCAAGAGAGAAGTTTAGAGTCTCTTATTTGAAATTTGTTCTACAAGCCAGTGATTGCAATTCTGGATATAAACTTGACTTGCCTGGGAGATTTAAACATACTGGTGTTTAGCTCCCACAGTCTCACAAACCCATAGAAAATGCAAACATAAGCAACACAAACACACAATCATTTTTATTTTGCAAATAAAAATACAGCACACCCAGTTCAATTTGAATTTTAGGTAAGCAACAATTTTCAAAGTCAAGTATGTCTTGTATATTAATTAGGACATATTTAAGATAAAAAGTAATCATGTGTTTGAAATTCCAATTTAACTGGATGTCCCATGTTTTTCCAGGAACCCTATCCTCTTAGAAAAATTGAATCTGAATCTCTGAAGTATGGCCTGGTCACTGTTGTTTTCTGACATTCTCCAGGAGATTTTCATATGCAATCAGGTTAAGAATCAAGAGCCTGAGCAACAGTCAAAGTATTTCAAACAAAACAGTGATGTGTTCAGAAATACCACTGAGAAGAGCATTCTCTACTCTCACCTTGTAGAGTAGACTGGAGGAGAGAGGCTGGTGACTGGGAGATCTGTGAAGTGAGTTACTGGTACCTGGATTAGAGAGGAAAGTGGCTTAAACTAAAACAATGGTAGTAGAAGATGAGAAAAAAAAAAGACTCCCAACCACTAATGGAATATGTTGAAAGAGCACAGTAGGAATATAGGATGTCCACGGGACTCCTTCCTGCCAATGCCACCATTCTCAGCCCTACATCTTTCCCTCTTGCCTTCAGTTTGGCTTTGAGCACAATGGCCATGTCATATCTAGGTGATGTTGGACAAGCTATTTAATTTGTGTAAGATTTGATTTCTCCCATAAGTGAGCAGAGAGTAACAGTAACCTATTTTGGAAAGTTATTGTCAAGAACTAAAGGAAAAATATCAACCCCTCATTCTACCGGGCCTGTAACACTCAGTATATATATTTTCCCATTTATTATTATACTGTTCTGAGCCTGTTTAATTGGTTATATTCTGATACATCTTTCTCTTCTTCCTTACATTTTTCTCTCTAGTCTTCTCCCATTTCTAGTTGCTTACTTCTGTCTTTTCCCTCAACAGTGATTTTTTGAATCCTAGACGTTTGGTAGTTACATGTTTGGGAACATGATTTCTGAAGCCAGTTTAGACTCAAAGAATGTCAAGGTAGAATTAGGAAGAATATGGCGGTCAAAACCAGTTCTGAGACCATGTATCTGTAGAATAGCTCAGAGAATCACTGAACCATTATATTCTATAGACAGCCAGAGTCAAAGAATGGTAGGTTCCTGAAATGTCAAGAAGGAGAGAGGCTGTAGAATGCTACAATATTATGTAAATCAATATAATAGCTTCACTTAGGCACGGGGTTTTTACTAATGTCTTTTAACCTGTGATTATTTTACTCTACATCCAATATTCTAGAGAGTTCATATGTGCAGATGTCAAGCAGACAGGCTCTCTCTTGATTGGATCCTATATGAAAAGTAAACATTGTAAACATCATTTGGGGAGCAATCTGAGAAAACGGCATGGGAACCTGACATTAGATTACAGTATTGGAGGAAGGCTTATCTTTATGATGTGTCAATAGTATTGTGGTTAAAGGGGTGAATTCTCATTTTTAGGGGTAAATCCTTATTATTCCTATAACTTATTTTGATGGTTTAGCTGAAACCATTTGACATATGAATATGTGTGTGTAGAAAGAAAAAAACGGAAATGGCAAAACTGGTGAATTTAGGTTATGTATGTGTTTGTTAAACTAATTGTTATGAGACAATAAGTTTATGTGAATGTTATGTATGTGTTTGTTAAACTAATTGTTAAGAGACAATAAGTTTAAATTTTAAAATAAAGTAGCAGGGAAAGTAAATTTCTAAAAAATTAATGCAGAACACATGATTATTACCAGCTAAAAAAGGATAAAGATTAGGCTTTAGAATCAGATAGACCTGGGTTCCAATCCTAGTTGGATGACTTATTTATTAGCTAGGTAACACAGGGCAATTTGAAGAGCCTCTCTAATCCTCATTTTCCTCATCTGTGGAAAGATGTTTTATAATAATAACAACAATAAAAATACCTACTTGCTAATTCAACTCTCATTGCTGTAATGATTGAATAAGAAAGCAAAGGGAATGTGCTTAGCATCAAGTCCTGGCGTATGCTAAGATCCCAAAGTTCTCTCAGAGCATTGTTAATATCAGAGGACCTGGGAGGAAAAAAATCAAGACTGCTGTATTTCAATCTATGATTTCTGCTAGGTTTCTTTTTTATTTGTCTGTCTGCAAGAAACTGAGACATCAGTAAAAAGCTGGTCTTTTGTAGGATAAATAAGTACAAACGAGAAAGCCCCCTCTGTAGAGAAGGTGGCAGAAAGGTGGCATTGCCGCTTACTGTCATCTCTAAAGCCAGCAATAAACAAATCATAAAAAATGTGCTTGGAAATTTCAGCTCCACAGTAATAGCTGAAACAAAAGCAGAAAATTGCAGCTCTCTATGTAATAACTAAGTACTCGTTATGTGCTGCTGTATTAAATATAAAACATTTTCATTTCCTTTGTATAGGAAATTCAATAGGACCTGAAAAGGGGGTCAACCAAGTATTGTGACTCCCACAATAAAATGTGAGTGGTGCTAATATTCCTTTTCCAACTCTCCAGTGACTGCAAATAACCAAACAGATAAAATGTAGCTTTCATAAAACTGGAGGTTTGGTGGAGAATTAGCATGAGACTTGTGCTCTCTACTTGCTAAAGGAAGGTTGGCCAAGAGCTCAGATTTATGCCATGAAATTTAAATGGTTTTTCTCCTGAGGTTTTCTTGACAATATCATTGTATGCGGCTGAGTTAGTTTATTGGCGCTTTTGCATGGGGATTGTTTTTGGAGGAGTGGGAGTGTGGGGGGTAGGAGTGAGGGTAACCTATTTCTTTAAGAAACCCAGAACTTATGGGTCTCTAGGGGATTTTAAAGCAGGGAGTTTGGAAGAGTAACACATGCATGAGTCTCCAAATGGTGAGGAAAAATCAACAACATTTATAAATTTCGTTGGGAAAAAAATAACATGGTAAGATCACAGTTCTTTTGTTGGGGTGTTTATAACATAACACATGGCTTCATCTCACCAGGCTTCTGAAATTAGAATGATATTGCTGGAAGATTTTTATGGATCAGGCTTTGAATTCACATGCAAGTTTGTAGGGAATTTTGTACAAAGATGAAACCTCAAATTGAATTCAGACCCAGGTATTTTTGCAGCCGGGAAAAGGTTAGTCATAGTGTGCCCAATACAATTTCACTAACTAACTTAGAAACAGCGGGGTCACAGATTGAAGTTAAGGAGGGAGGTTGGGCCTATGAGCAATTCAGGCAGAATTTAATTACATAAAGGGGTGGCTAAATAATGGCACGTATAGCTAAGGGCAGCAATAGATGCAGGAATTGTAAATGAGTTCAAGGAAGCTGAGGGGAAAAGGAAAACAAATCAACTTTCTTAAAAATATCCTAGGGTTAACTTGAGCAAACCTCAGTGGATAAGAGAGTCCAGCCTTAATCCTTTCAAAGTCCCTGTGCTTTGAAAAAGACACCTGAACAGCAGCTCATTGATTTCCACAAAGGCCGGGGACCTGTGTCATCCACCCAATTGAATTCTTTTGTGCTGTACATGTGCTTACCCTATATTGTCTGTCCCCTTACAATTTTATCTTCCCATGTATACATTTCTCACACCCTGAGTAGGACACAATTATTCCATTCTTGCTAACATTCACTATATAATCACCTTGGGAACTGACATTTCATTCTTGCCCTTGCAATACACAAGAGGAATTAAAGGTCCATGTCCTCTGTCTTTAGTGTTCTATTCCTTCCATGCATTTCAAGGGTAGTAGCTAAATATCAGTGCAAGAAAGAATGCATCTCAGGCAGGAACTTACGAAACAGTGGATCCAATAATAATTATGCTGTTCTTAAAATGACTATATTTCTGGACAAGGAAATAAAAAGAAGTAAGGCCAATATTAAAATGCCAAAATAGTAGAGGATGCTTGTGAGCTAGAGCTTACAATGGGACTGCCAGAAAACTCGAGCTAACATTAGAAGCATGTGAAAGCTGGCAACCCAGGCTCACGTGGAGCTGGAGAAACAGTGTTTTTGTGTATTCCAGTTCCTGTTGGTTCTGATCCCTTGAATGTTGCTTGGGGTATTACATTCCCAATTCCAAACAAATTTCAACTAAACCTCAAAATATTTTCAACTATAAAAAAAACCCAAACATGATTTCTAAGAAGAATAAGAAATGAGCTCAAGTCTCAGTAAAGCTTCAAGAATCTTACAATGCTGAGGTATTAACAGAGCTCCCAGGAAAGAGCTGCCCATTCTCTTTATTGTCAATGGTTTTGCTCCAGCTTTGTCTCTGTTGGTTTAGGTTCCTAAGTGATTTCATTCCTCCTCCTTTGCCCCTCTCAACCTAGTTTCCAATGCTTTTGAATCAGACTCCTTATTTTTTAAAAAATAACCCAATTGACATTTATTGAGCAGGTGGTAGCCAGGCGTCTTCTCTGTAGGGAGAGAAAATTATTTTAGGAGTTTTCCCCACTCTCCTGCCTTTCTGACTAAGTGAATTTCAGCACCTGATCCAAATCACAAAGGTCATCCATTAGCAGAAAGCAGAAACTAATTTGGCTTTCCCTGGCACCTTTCATGCTCAGTGATAGTCTAATAGTTTGCATAGTGATAAGTGGGAGCCTGAGACAAGAATGGTTTGTATGCAGGTAGCACATTCGAATGTCACCACGTTCTTCAGACCAACTTATAATACAACTTAACATATAAGAACCTCCTAAGAGAGGATGGCTGTTAATTTGTTGTCTGGTGCACTTTACATTTAATTGCCTGTTTTGCTGGAACTCAAGAAACTATTTTGCTCTTGATTAATAATAAAAAAGCAGCTATACAAGTGGACTTGGGGTAGATTTTTTTTCATTTTTATCACGCTGTCTTCTCTCCTCTGTCATTAGTTCAACAACTTATCACTCTGAAACAGTAGGCCTGGAAAAGACACTTGACAGGTTTAAACCAATATTTGATTGGCATCGTGGTTACTGTGACATCCTAGATATAGGTAGAACAGGTAGGGTGGATTTACCCTCCGCCTTTCAATGGCTTCTTTTATATAAAATGAGAGAACAGATTGATTATGGAAACCCAGAAGAATAAATAAAGGTGAAGAATCTGCTGATGCAGCCCTCCATGAAGAACTGTATCACTTATTTTTAGATTTATGCTTAGAAGACAAAGAAATCTATATGAGCCCTTGCCTGCCTGTATCTTTCCTCCAAGCTCGTTCATATTTATATATATATGTATATGTATATGCATATATACACACACACACATATGTATTTCAATTTAATCACTGATATTATTCCAGTGATATACTTTTTCATTCTCTTCTATTGATTTACAACTTACTTTTCTTACCCTTGTCAAAACTTTTCACATATGACCCAAGAGCTAGGGAACAAAAGTCAGTCCTGTCCCTTTTGAGTGTCATTGTATGCTGATCTTCAGTGGCCCCTACACACTTCTGTCAATATTTATTGATGGGATCCACAGGCACTCTGAGTGATCCCACTCTGGAGGGGCATAAACCAATGGCAAGTTGAGCAGGGGAGGCAGGTGGTCCTGCTGTAGGCCAGAGCTGGTGAGGCAACATTGGGATGCTCAAGGGGCATTGACAAAATGTCAGACATTTCAAATTTCTGACTAGCTCTCTGCCTAATGCCACATCCAGCAGAAACATGACTGCTCTCTTGGAGGAACTGTGGACACACAAACAGACACCCAAACACACAGAAATATCAATGTCCCATCTCTTTTTTTATTCTCATCCAGTTGCTTGCTCTCACTCTCTTACTTTATCTCACACACACACACACACACACACAAATAGTCTACAGGGAAATTAAGCAGTGCCAACGAAACACTGTACTGAGAAAGTTCTTGGATAAATTAACAACGCAATTACATTACATGACATGCCACAAGATGGATGAGGAAAACTTGGCTGGTATTATGTTCTGTTTTCAAATTGCAATTTATTTGAGGGTTTTAATGGATGCCTTATTAAAACATCTCGGCCCTGGTCAGGTTTCAGCATATGTCACAGTGGCCTGTGATTGATGACACCCTCTGCTGCTTCTCTTGCACATTTGCAGGGAATTTAAGCAAAGAGGGAATGAGCTGAGGCCCGGCTTTGTATTGATCGTGTGGCGGTGCGCTGCCTGGGAGCACAGTCTAATAACATTCTCTTAGCTGAACTGCTTCACATGAAGGCATTTATTACAAGAACTAAAATGTTATATTGCTCAGAATAAAAGAATATTGTACAAACAAAAGAGTTAGCAGCGAGGGTGGGGGGAAAGAGGCCATGCCAGGCTAGGGAACCATGTCTTGTTATCTTTCAGGTGCTCATGTCCAAGGGTTGATGGGGAAAATGAATAAAGCTAACACTGTGCTTAAGAAATGAAAAAGAAAGAAAAGAAAAATGCTGTGAGCTTTACCTTTGTTTATTACAACCAGTTATAGGTAATGGCTGAGTTTTGTGAGGGACAGATAGCTGGATGAGAGGAGAGCAAGTTAAAGGCACTGGAGAATACCTGAATGACAAAATGGGTCACAGGACATTATTCCTGCAGCCATATGAGATAACCCCCCAATTTTATGCAGGCTATAGTTAAATTATTTTCACTGGTTCTCATCAAAACAATGAGAGATATTTATAAAGAGTATTTGGACTCCCATCCACCCTATAGAAATGTAAAAATTTCTGTCATGTTTTTATTATTAAAGGACTCCATTTGGATTTATATTACTGGACATTTTCTAAGCCCTTATAGTTAGTTTCAAATGTTCACACTCAGTCAAAAATACAGGATTCCAATTGTATAGATGCATATACATTTGCACATCTGTCATAGAAGAAAGATTAGAAGGACATAAAGCAAAAGGGTAAGAGGAGCCATTTATTTGCCTAGAGTAAATAATGAACGGTTGAAATTTTTTTCTTCTTTATACTTTTCGGTAATTTCCTAATTTTCTATAATAAGTACATATGAATTTTAAAATCAAAGGGGAAAAATTATTTCAAATAAGTTTGTGACTATTTACAAGAATAAATCAGAAATTGGTATCTTTTTGAAAGAACCTTGAATAAATTATCTCAAGGACAAAGATTCATGTTGCAGTAATATTAGAAATAGAAATAAAGTCTATTTCTTTTCCTAGTAAACAGAATCCATGCATTGAAAATTAATTTTTTTTTTAAAAAATCAGTAACAAATGAGGTAGAGTGATAATATTCCCATGTGATACAGAAAAGCCAGCACAAAAGAGAAAAATAAGAAAATATGATGCATTTCTAAGCTCTGGAAACATTAGAGTTTGTCAATCTCAGTCCAAAGGTTTCATATTTTTCTTGCTTTTTGTTTTGTTTTTAGTATTTTTTTTTTTTTGCTTGACCTACTATGATCGCCATTATTTGAACTGCCACATTTATTATTTTGTTAGCCTTTGAGGACCTATAAAACTCTCACCTAATTATATTGACTCACACAGCATCACAGCCAAAGCCAAACAAGGTGAGAAAATGGCCCACAGCTTTCCTTGAAATGGAAGGAAAAAATAGTTAAAGAATGAACAAACAGCGGAAACCTAGCACACTCAGGGAAGCCAGCTTTATGGGTCTCCCAAGAAATGGATACTGAAAACATTTTTTAAATGTTGACAGAAATTGTTAAGTTGTAAAAATGGATTTCCTAGTATTGTCAGTTGAATGTACCTTCTAATGTACAAAATACCAAATTTACAGTCTTGGAATAGATTGTGATAGCTTTGGTGGAGTGATGCTGGGGAAAAAAATGGGAAATGTTACTTAACCTCCTAGTCTCCTTTTTCTCTTGGATTTTAGATTTCATATCCCTCTTTGGTGTGATTTCATGGCCCCTCATCTTTTGTGATTGAATGCCCTTCTTTTTCTTTTACTGTGAAAGTGGCTATATACTATCATAAACTCTAGTCTCCTTTGTTCTGGGATGAAGAAGAAAAGTTCTCCAATCTGGGAGAATTACTTCATTTAACATGAAGTCTTTGAATACTTTTTGAGCATCATCTGTGTCTAAAGCAAGGCCATGACTTACCTCTTGGTGGTGTGGATGTCTTGGAGAACCTGGATCTTCTCACTATAAAATGCATATACCCCCACCAATACCAGGTTAGAACCAAACTGAAGCAATGCAATGACAATGAGGTGTGGACTCCGCTCTTAAGGTGGTGAAAACATATTTATAAATAATTACTATGTGGTACAGCTTGTACAGGAGTTATAGCTTTAAAAAGTGCTGCATTTTTATGATAATTTATGTAGTATACCAGGGATGAGTTCACAATAAAAACACTGATCACAGGATTGGATCTTTTTCATAATTTCAAACATCTGACTTTTTATTTCATTTGGGTGGTCCAATCTGTCTTATCAGGAACTTTTTGAAGTGACAAATAGTATTGCTGATCTTTTGCCTGAAACCCAGCCCATACTACCTGTAGGAGAATAAACAGAACCTCTGCCAGGAAAAAGTTCGATCCGTCAGCAACAAAACAGAGAATGAAGTTTCTGGTAGCACAAAGCAGATGATGAGCTTGGAAACTTGAAGGGGAAAGCAACAGAAGGCAGGCAGTGTTAGCTATAACACTGGGGGGCCCCTGGAGTGATACAGTTTTCAGGAGCAAAATCCTAGTACCATGTGATATACAGAAGGCAGAAATGAGATACAAAGGCAAAACACACATGTGCGCACACACACACACACATACACACACAAAAAAAAGTACTGGAAAAAAAAAGAATGCTGGACATGACACAAAGGAGCAACTTCCAGGATGACTTCCACAAAACATACATAAGAAGTAGATGGAAAACAGAAATTCAGATTCCTGCCCAGAGGTAGCTGAGTTGATGCTCATAACAGGATCTGAGGACCACTTTCTGGTAAAGGATGTTCAGTAAACAAACTAAGATCCAAAAAAATCCACTCATAATTTATGCTTTTATGGCACATTACAAGTATACCTAATATTGGGGTTCATTTTGACATGATCATACTAGCATGGAGTATCTTCTAAAGGTATAATATGTTCAAGTATGTACTTAATGGTTGTATTATTCTCAAGTAATCTCTGTATTTGCAAAGGCCTAATTTAGGAATTGGTTTTATTTAGGGGTCTTGGATGTGTTAGACACCAATTCTAGAAAAATTAATAAAAAGCAAATTTCTTGGAAAGCCCTTAAAAAGCTGGAAGTGTCGAGGAAGTGTTAGATAAGGAAAAGGGAACAGGCAGATTAGCTGAGACTTGACTAGTCCTGGATGGTCTCATGCCCATGTCTGATTATTGGTTTTGCAGGAAAGCCACAGGATCCAGGGTCTCTCATCATGCATCATAGCCTGGGCTTTTTCACATGGTGACTCCTTCCTAAAAGCAGCAAGCAAGTGAGGGCAAGCCAGTGTACAAGCACTTTGCAAACCTCCACTTGCATTGTTTGCTTACATCCCATTGGCCAAAACAAGTTACAAGGTCAAACTGAGTCAGTGCACGGACACACCACTGCATAGATAGAGGAAGGTGGGGGCTATAATTATTTACACACTCAGCTTCTGTCTTCCGCTATGGAAGGGAAGTGCCTGGAATCTTGCTCTCACCAAGCTTATTCACAATAAATGGAATAAAAAGAAATAAAGTGATATTAGGAAGAAAAAATGTATAATAGATGGCCAAATAAATGGCAAATGGCCACCCAAGAACCCTAATTAGGTTTCTGAAATGGAATTAATTGAATCCAGATGCATCCTATTTTATTCTCTGGAAAATTCTGGACTATGGATATGTATCATCCACAAGAGATTCATGGCTTTTCAAAATGACCAACTCCTTGTTAGAATGCATGTGAATTTTCCAAACTAGCCAAGAAAGCTGTGAATTATAATCTTGGTCTATTTTTTGAACAGTCATAATAATAAATATTCCTAAACTGATTTAGGTTACATCTGTTCACATTTCAATTCTTGTGTCTAAATGAAAAAATAATAGAAACCAAATATGAAATGTATATTTTAAAAGAATTTCACTGCTCCAGAAGCTTGCTATGTGTCACACACAGTTTCTTTCAGTTTGGTTGGTAAACAAGTCACCGTATAACACCACACTACTGAAAGTGCATGGAGAAATGAAAATAAGTAGATATTTTCTGGCAGTTTAGTGCACAAATATAACCTCTCAACCTGCAGTATCCAAAGGTTAAGTCGCAAAACCGAGTCCATTAACCTTTCTAAATGGTTGTGATATTAAAAACTGACTCTTAATAGCTAAGGGTCATCATCTAATGCAATAACCATCTGCAATAAAGAATTATGGATTAAGAACATTATCTATCTATAAAATGGTCATTTATGACACTTCTGCAGAGACTGTCTCTGAAATGCACGTGTGCCCACAGCCAAGAGTTCAGACCTAATAATATACATTATGCTTTTATTAGTGTAGTTATGATATCAGTGAGTTTTTAAAAAAATCATAACAATTTTGAAAGGTTCAGCATGTCTACTTCAAACATGAAGCTAACAAAGAGAAAGTCTTTAGAATTCCTTTTTTATTGAACTAACCCAGCCAGGTGGGGCTCATTGACTCAGAAGGCCAAATAAAGAAAATAAACATGCTTTTAAATTGTTTAGTGCCTGCATCACTGGGCAAATTTGGACTCATCTACCCTGAGGACGATCCACTTACAGGCAAGCTTGATTCTGTTATCATATAAAATAATTCTATATTTGGATTGAGATTTTTTCATGGTTTATATTATAACTTAGACAATTAATTCAATATATACGTATGTGTATATATATGGAATAAATACTGTGCACTATCAGCATGAGTATGCTATGTTTGAATTCCATAGATAGGAAAGAAACATTGATTTCCTAATAAGGAGTCAGCCTCAGTCAATATTCTTAAAGACCAGAAATTGCTACAAAATACAATCTTACTTCAAAAGTGGAACTATAAAAATATCCTCAATTGGCTGTATTTTCTAAACATATGTACTGTATTAACCCATGTTTTCCTTCGGCCCTACAAAACCAAGAGAAAATGTACTCCAGGTTAAATTCACACTGGATTTCATTCTGAGGAGATCAAGACAGGAAAAGAATAAGACAGATAACTTTAGAGTGCTTTTCATCTTGTTAATCTTTTCTTAATCTTTTATTAAGAACATTTTTGTATTTCTCTCTGTTATTTTAAATTTGTTTATTTAGATCCCCCTCACACACATAATTAATGATTTAAACCATCACTAAGATTATATAACTTTCAGGATCTAGAATTAATTCCCCATATTCATACCATTTCTATTTGATATTACAAATAAGAATATGCCATTGTTCAAAAACATGAGATAGATGCATTAATAAGGAACTGGTATTTAATCAGATTTTTCTAAACTGTATTTAAAAATGCATTTACAAATAACTTGTAAATATGTGCTCCCCATCTCAAAAAGCTAAATCATCTAAAATAACTTTCAAATCTTTAAAAATTTTCTTTTTCCTCTTTTTCTAGGATCCAAACTCTTGAGTTTAGAACCCAAGCCTGCAGAATAGAGGCAATAGCCTCTTAGTCAATAAGTGTCATGACCCTTAGCCCCAACATAGGCACACAGGTTCACCCCAGCATCCTTCAAGTTACATATCACCAACCTCTTTATGATTCATTGTGCTAGGAATACTAATACCTAGTCCAGTGTTAGTGTGCAATGGAAAGAGCTTTAAAAAAATTGTCAAATGTAATTGTTGAATAGGGAATCCCTTTTGCATTACTCTTCCTCATATTCACCCTTAATTTGTTACCCCCAAAATCTAATGCCAAAGAACTCAAGAAGTTCTACAGGGCTGAATTAGTAAATCATACTAGTAAGTCACTATTAGTAGATCATATACCACTGTCAGATTTTTAAGGCAGTAGAAAATATCCAAGGCCCAGTGACTCTCTAATACTCATAGAATTTGATTATTTTTTCTACTCACAAAAGCCCAAATGTTTATTCGGTCCATCAGACTATTGGGTCCTTGGAAGCAGGATTTAGATCTCATTTTTCTTTGCATTTAGCCAATTGAATATGATCAGAGCATAATAAATGATATTTTAAAATTGATAATAACAAGTATTAAACACATATTCTCCATAGGGTTATTGCTATAGTCTGAATGCTTTCCTCCCTGAAATTTACATGGATTTCAACATTCTAACCCCAAGGTGATTGTATTCTGAGGTGGGGAGTTTGAGAGATGATTAGGTCATGAGAGTAGAGCCCTCATAAGTGGGATTAGTACCCTTACAAAAGAAATCCAAGAGAGACTCCTTGCCCTTCTACTGTGTGAGAACATAGAAAGAACATAGTGAAGACACAGTCACCGTTTATATACCCCAAAGTGAGTCCTCTACAGAAGCTGACTGCTGGTACCTTGATCTTGCACTTTCAAGATTCCAGAACTACAAGTAATAAATTTCTGTTTCTTGTAAGCTACTTTCATCAAGATGCTTTATTTGGCAGCCCAAACAGACTAAGATAGCTACCAAGTATTACCCTATATACATATATGACTACATAACCAGTGGGATTCTACATCATGTACAACCAGAAGAATGAGGTTATACTCCATATATGTATGATATGTCTAAGTGCATTCTACTGTCATATATATCTAATTAGAACAAATTTGTAAAATGTGCAAAAGAAAAAGAGAGAAAGAATAGAGCTGAGAGGAAATAGTTATCTTTGTCTCAGGAAATTTCATTAGTGTCTGTCTCATAGTGTGGTTAGTTTGTCAGATTGCTTTCACCAAGTAATACTCAGCCGAACAATGATAACCAGTGTCCCTCAAGGCACATATTTCATGAAATAAGAAAAAACAATGCAATTTTCCAATAAGTATGTTGTTTTAAATCCTGTCATCAGCAGTTCTAGATATCAAATGTGCCTAATGTATTATATTTTCATACAGATATCTAGACTTTGGTTCTGTGGTTATCTTTACAACTGTTATGATGATTCATTGACCTTTCTGAAAAATATGGGTTCTTTTTTTCTTTAATCTATTTTTTATTTTATTTTTTTTCTAATCTGTTTTAAATCATCAAGATTCTGGGAACTCATTATTATTTAAACTTGGGCTTAAAGCCACCATTTTTTTTGGGGGGGGGGAAATAATTCCCCCACTATATTCTCATTATCTTACCTTAAAATTCAATGTGCCTTAGAGTTGAAAAAACTGCTATTCCTTTCAATATCTGTAATATAACTTCTAAAATGAATTCTCCAGCTAACATTTTGTGAAAAAGTTTTTCTTTTTGCAAGGCCTTTTTGGGTACATATGTCACTAGCCTATTAGAAGGCTCTTATCAAAGAGCTATGATTTGATAGTCAACCCACTGTGCCAGTTATCATCTTCCTATCTCTCACCTCCAAAGCTACCGGTCATTACCTGCTTATGATGCTAGAACATTTCTCCCTTGCTCCCTTGCACAGGTCTATCTTTGTTAGTGGAGGGTGCTGGAGGGACACTGAAAGAAGACTCAGTTTCTACTTCTGTCTCCCACAGGCTTTGCTTCTTCCTGTTTCTGTAGCACTGACTTGACATGAAAGACAGCTAGTGTAACTCACACTCCTGAAAGCACTATTATGGCAGAAATTTGAATATGTTCTGTCCCTTCTATGACTCTGACAAATCATTATTAATGTGTCTAAGTTAGCCAGAGGGAAGTATCCCATTCTCCTTACTAAAGGTTGGTTTTCTTTCTTTCTTTTTTTTTTTAAATGGGATTTTTATGCTTTGATTCTTTTTTTTAATTTATATATGACAGCAGAATGCATTACAATTCTTATTACACATATAGAGCACATTTTTTTATATCTCTGGTTGTTTACAAAGTATATGCACACCAATTCATGTCTTCATACATGCACTTTGGAAAATAATGATCATCACATTCCACCATCATTTGGTTTTCGGGTAAATGTGTGAACAAGATCTATATGACCATGATATATGAGGAGAAATATTCTGGAGATACTTCCTTCTAGGGCAGATTTATTTGTCAAAAATGCACAAAATAAAAGCAGTTGCATTTTCTGCCTCTAGTATTGGTGAATGGAGATGAGATACCTGGAGCTAGATGGCCATTTTGAAAACAATGACAATAAAAGTTGTCATGTTGAGAATGGCAGAATTGGTAAAGGAATTAAATCTGGATATTAGTTGATGTAATTGAATTACTGTAATTCCCAACCATGACATCTTGACCTTCAAATTTATTGTCATATGACTAAGGAAATCTCATACTCTTTGGAATATTTTGAGCTTTCTGATGAATTGCAACCTAAAACACACTAACGTTCCTCAAAATGAATTTGACAAACACTCCTGCTCTATACCTGTGAATCCAGGAATCTGCTTTGGTATATTATAGAACCTTGATACTTATCTTAGGCTCTTAAAATAAATTCCTATGATTGATGGGCAAGAGGTTTAATGAATGATTTGAAAATCCTCATTTACTAATCTGAAAATCTAGAGATTTTGATTTTAAGATAAGGAAAGAAATACTCTGAATTTTAGTTCTCTGCTTTCCATTTTGGTCACTTCAATTTCTTAAGTTACTTAAATTGTTTTCTGTAGCTTATAAAGAAGAAAAGTAGTGTATTTCAAATCATATTTTTAGGAATCAAAATTTCCTTGTTCAAATAATGTCTCCTTGATCTTGAGCAAATTATTTTAACAGAACTAATAGGGCCTCTGTTTCCCATTTGAACTAGGTATGATGGAATCTATCTTATACAGCCATGCCTAGAAAATAGCTATGATTGTGGTAAGCTTGTTTTATATTCATAAAACCCACAATTTTACCTTGACTGACAGATCATCAGACAGATAGACATGGGAAGTACTTGGAGGAAAATATACCTACTCATTTCAAGTCTCATTAAGAATTTTGAGCAGAACCTTGCATGTTTTGAAGAATTGAATTTGTTGAATTTTTATGTTATAGGAGAAAGAAGCCATCCTTTCAAAAAGTGTTGATAGATCTCTTCACTTTGCACAGGAAAGAACACTGACGAACCCGAAAAGCTGAGAGAGACAAGCAAGTCTATATTCACCCACCACCTCCACTAAAGGGTCTGTGTTTCATGTGATGTCCAAAAAGAAAAATGGAATTAGAACATTTTCATATACTTGAGAAGCAATGACAACAACAAAACATTGAAATCTCTGTTTTCACTTATTTCCTATGACCTTTGATTATTTTCAAGGTCAAATAATTACAACACTGAAGATTTGAACGTAGTTAAATTTATTGCAAAAAAGAACATCTCCCAAAATGTAGCTGAGCAGTATGTACAGCAGCAGAGCTGGCCAAACAATTAGCAAATAATGAATGGACCTTGCTATATACTCAGTGCATCACTCATGCCTTGGAACATTTGCAAGTGCTTATTTGCAAATACATGTTTCTGGGATTTTGAACTTCAATCCTGTGCAATTCAAATTCTAACATTATAGTTAACACAAAGTTTACATAGGGACTCCAAAAATCTATCTTTATGGCACTGACAGTACATAAAGCAATATTTTCTAGCAATAATGTGAAAACCTTGAATTTTCAAATCGTTCCCTTTAAGGATAATTGCCAGGTTTAGCACCGCAAATGGTTTGACAAGGCAATAAAGCTTTGTGACTTTACAGCCCTGTGCTTAGTTTAAATGGTTACGCCATGACATTTGGTGACCATTAGGCACACTTAATCTGATAGATTCCCTGCACACACCACTCCCACTCCACACCCACCCAACAGTAAAAAGATTCAGAACATGGGGACAAATTTTGGAAAGTGCTCCATGGTTCCCTGACTCCTCATCTCATTATTACACATTCAGTTCTGCATTCCTGGAAGAAGCAAACAAAGCTAACATGTTTGAGGGTGAATTCCAAGAGTATTAGACAATCATATTTGGAGAAGGAGAAACAGACAAGCCAATAACACCTTTTTAACTCTGAGAGTAAACCCTTAAGATTTATTACTCACTATTAATTATTTGGCATACAAGTTGTTCTGTGCTCTTTTTATTATTATTAAATTCTCTTTCGCTGAGGAGGAGACAGTGACATGTTTTGATACCTGCCTGTACCATAATGTAGCCTTTGAGGAGTGCTGTGTTAAATACCAGTGTGAAACAGGAGGAAATGTATTTTCTGACCTTATGGGAATTTGATATCTAAGCATGGACATGCATTAAATCATAGTCATGTCCAAATCTCTTGAACTAAGAAACTGCTTCAGGAAGTTGTTCTCCATCCCCTCCTGCCCCCACATTGTCTACATGTGAAACAAACCTCAGAAAAAATGCTGGGGTCTTGCTCAGGGGAAAATGTTAAAATATAACACAGCAGAACATGAGGGAAATAGTATTTGCCTAACAGAGTTCACATGGTTGTCTCCAGTGTGGAGCTGGTACAGCCATCTACTTCATACCTAACACTTACCCTTCTATATGATTTGATTGGGATGTATGTAAGCCGTCTAGGATTTTTATGTGTCCCTTTATTTGTTTGATCATTTCTAAACTGTGCCCTTAAAAATAATAGCCTTTTAGAATCACTAGAAAACTGAAATTTATCTTTCTCACCTTATGTTCATTTTCCTCCAAACACACATATCTGGTAGTTTCCTTACATAAAATAAAATGTAACTAGCCACTTACAAATACTAAATAAAACCAGTTTACCTAATAGAATTATGATTACAAAAATAAACTTATCTGCAAGCACATAGATGGCTAATAAAGGAATGTATCTAAGAGATATTTTTCCTGCCCAAGAATGCCAAGACCTCCAATATTTTTTTTTCCCCAAATTCTCTGTTAAACTAATTCTGTGTGATAGGCAAATATGTCCTCCACATGCTGGTGAATTAAAATTCAGCTTTCAGTGAATAAGATTAATTGCCTCTTCAGACAAAGCTGGATTTGCGCTCCTATTAGAGAAAGGGGAGGGGGGGAGAAGCAAGGGGCAGGGTGCCAGCTAGACTGCAGTATTCAGTTACACGTGAAATGATTTGTAATTCTGAGTAATCACTTAGGACAAGCCCTTGCACCATTTTATCTATACATGACTCTAGGCCAAAGTCAATACTCATAGTAAAATAATGAGATGAAGCTAACTGAGCCCTTTTATTAATGCTCCAAGGAGCAAATCTGATGCTTGAGTTTCTCCCATTGAAAGTATCCACTTCTTCCTAAAAAATGAACAAGTGGGTCAGGATGCCCAGTAGCAGCCAGGGTACCTGCTTTAGCAAAATTATAAACAACAGGCCCTTCCTGCCTCCCCCGTTTCTGTTTGTGCACCGGGTTTCACCCAGCTGCAGGTGAAAGCACATGAATTTTGCATTACCTCTAGGCTCATTAAAGAGATCTGGCTCTCTCCTAATAGTTTCCCCTGACTTAGGGAGGACACACACAAACGCGCGCACGCACACACACACACACACACACACAAACACACAATGAACCTTAAGGAAAACAATGCACAGTACTTTTCTTTCTTTTCATCAGTCTTAAGAAAATCAACTGTTCTAGCAAATGCACAGCTTGGTGACAGAGTCAGCATGCAACTGTTCGGGAACTGAGATGGATAACCAGCTGTCCCAGTTTCCTGGAAGCAGGGAATGGGAAGGGAGTGGGTGCTGGAAAGGAGGGGGAAGGAAGGGTGTGTTTTTAAACCCAGATTTTGTTTTCCCTGTGTCATTATTGGTCAGGTAACCAATCTGGCAAATAGATATTAGCATTCAATGACTCTCTCATTAAGTAGTATGCAATATATTACCTTGCCGTGTGCTGTTGAAGGCCTAAAGATCCAAGAGAGAGATTTTAAAAATATCCTTACATATCTTTCTAAATGGTGAATAGTGAGAGAAACAAACTAATTTATGTGGTAGGTAGAAATTATCTTTTTGGAATTTTTTTCCACTTACTATAGGGGAAAAATGTCTAAAGCAACTTTTACATGTAAACTCAAAATCTCTATATACATGTACTGTGAAGTCAGGCAACAGATGTAATAGAAGAAAGGACATAAAAAGAGCTACATTTAAATTCCAGATTCTTTGCCTACTAGCTGAGTGACTTTCTCAAGCCTCTTGTGTTATCTCTGAACACAGTTTTCTCATCTGTAAAGGCAGGGCTATACATTTATGCACAAAAGCACTGTGAAGAGCAATGCTTAGTTCAACATTTAATGGATGAACATGATTACCTGCATCCCTCCCTTCCCTGCATTCATCATGTTACAGGGGATTTGAAAAGTCAATATAAACAGATCATTTGGAGATTTCAATTAAATTTCTCCTTCTAACACTTCTGATTACAGCTTTCCATATACATGACCAAATCATTTCCTTGAACTCCACTTCCATTGATGTGCTCATTGGTAGATGAGCAAAATGAAATTGCCTTCCTAAAAGATTATGTGAATCATCATCCAAATAATAGGTCATAAATCACAGAAATATTGTTGAAGGGATTCAATTCCTACCCATGAAATGCATACCAAGTCCATATTTATTACAGAAATTTTTAGTCATAACTTCATTTTGCACAAATCCTGAGTGTGGAATAATATTTTCTAAATGGGTTGTTTCCCATGACAATATAGCTAGTGTTTCCAAGACTATGTAATCTTGGAAGAAATTTTCAGCCTATTGAGGACTCAAGGTTCAAGGTATTCAATACACGTGTTCACAAGTTATTCGACACACACAGAAACCTGCTGGGCATACAGAGGATAGGCATTTAGATATAAGACAAAACATACAAACTCATTCACACTTAGGAGGATCTGAAAAAGTTCAGTATGCCTGAAGTGCAAGGTGTATGTGGGAGGAGTGAAAGAATTGAAGGAGATAAACCAGAGTCAGTCCGATTGAGTTTAAAAGCAATTCCGAAGTATTTGTACTTAATCTGGAGACCAAAAGCTCTTAAATTTTAATGTGGAAAAGAATCACATAGTGAGCTTATTAAAAATACGGAGTACAGATCTAACCACCATTAATTCTAAAGCAGAATTCCTGGTTGGTTCCTGAGAACCTGCTTGCTAACAAGCCTTCTAGGTGATTTTGATGGAAGGTGATACACAAAACTCACTTTGAGAAACACTGCTGCAGGATATGGGGAGTCATTAGGAATTTATCAGAGAATTAATGTAATCAGATATGTGGTCTAAGAAGATAAATAGTTTCTGGAGGATATAGTAGAGGATTCGAAGACTAGAAGGGGAGGTATAATCCAATAGAGAAGTTTTCTTCAGTGGGACAGGAGGGAAATAATGTGACTACCATTAAACTAGGAGTTAGCCATGGAATAAGAACATAAAGAAAAGGCACAAAATTTTAGTACGACTTGGGACTTACTGCTTGGAGAAGGGAAGAATTTAGGATGACTTTAAGTTCTCTCTTCAGGGTTCTGCATTAGAGATTACATGTTTGTTCCAACAGATTATATAGGAAAATAATTTAAGTGATATTAATTGAAGTATAGATATGTAAGGTTTATTAAAAATGTTTACAAGTACAACTTTGGGGTCAGATAAACTGCTTAAAGCCTAACTTTCACTTATTTTTTGTGTGACATGGGAAAATTGCTTTCCCTCTCACATGTAAAACTAGGAGTGGGGGTGGATTAGGTATTTTGCTGAGTAGAATAGTTAATACAAGAAAAACTTGAGCACCAGTGCCTGAAAAGTCTTCTTAATAAATGCTAATCATATTAATGAATATTATTAATTTTAATGTCATCATCATTAGCTGGCTAGAAATATTCCATAAACAGATGAAAAATCACATAGATAATTATTAAAATGTTATTAGCTAAGATCATTCAGAGAGAAAAAATATTAGAAGAAATCAGGACTAACAATCTAGGGAACTATCAATGTTTTAATTGATAGATGTACAAGATGAAGCTTAGGAGTGTGCGTAAAGAAAGAAAAGCAGAGGTTATCATAACAGCTTAAAAAGAAGTTGTCAGCAGTATCACATTCTTTCAAAATATTAGGTAAAATAAAAGTCAAAATAGACCCATTGTGTCTGACAAATGAGAAGACATTGGTGACCTGAGCTTGCATGATTTCAGTGACTTCAAAAAGGCTCCTCTAAAGGTTGAAGAATAAGTGGGAGCTGAGAAATAAAATGATTACGTAAAAGGAGAAACTACATGGTAGAAAGAAGACTCATAGGGTAGGAAAGGATTGGGTTTTTCCTTTTTAATAAGGGAATACATTCAAGCTTAGAGAAATGATCCAGTGGGAAAGATAACAAAAATAGTTGATGGAAGAGAATCTGAAAGGAAAGGAAAAAGTTTGAAACAAAGAAAAAAAATCATATATGGGTTTTGGCCTTGGACAATGGGTAGTGAATATCTTTCTTTGACTGTAAGGAAGAACACAGAGAAGGTCAGCATTCCACAAGCCAGAGGTAGCAAAATAGAGAGATGAGTGTATTCTTGCCTGAGAATATCAAGTTTCTTTCTAAAGTTGGAGTAAAATGTCTTATGAAAGTAAATGGGGCTATTCTGGGAGGCAGGTTAGGTATCACAGGAGCATGCAAAGAAAATGGAATAAGTAATAAGGGGCAAGGGAGTTGACCAGCGACTTATAAAAGCCACCAGACAGCACAAAAGCACAGAGCCAAATGTGTGGTTATTGGATTTTCTCTAGCTTTCTCCAAAGCTTGGGTGGCTGTGAGATCAGAAGATGGATTACGAGTTTAATTTAATTTACATTTTATGGAGCAGATGTGGTAAAAGGACTAGGCAATAAAAGAAAAGATGGTGTTAGAGAGAATGAAGTTAAAATAATAGACTAAGATTGAGTAGAGAAGTAAGTGAAGGCAGAGGAAAGCTGATAGAGAACAGTGTGCTCAAGGGAGTATGGGGTTTAGTATGGTAGAAGAGGAAAAGATCAAAGGAATAAGAAAATAGACATAAACAGAGATTTGAGGATGAGCTGGACTATGAAATTTCAGAGGTGAAATAGTCTCAGAAGTTGATAAAATTGTGTGTGGTCATAGATGAAGGTGGCATTTAAAACACTGAATGGCTGGTGTACTTGGCTGAAGCAGTGCTGTTCCTGGCACTGGAGAAGGGGCACAGTGTTTCTCTGTGTGCACAAGAGTCAAACTCAAGTTCCTAGACTTGGGGGAACTGTGAAGAGGTCCCATGGGAGAGGACGGGCACACAGAGGGAGGGAGCATCTGAGCAGTCGTGGTAACCAGGACACAGGTATTTTACAGTTTCAATAGCCACTGTGACTGGTTGAACACCACTTCTAGCCATGAACTGAGAGACTGGAGAGGAGTAGCTGAAGACCACCAGGGAGAAGTTAAGGAAGGTGCTACATGTGTCATCCACAGACATGTGGAAATCATCCTGGAAGATCATTAGAACAGTTATGGAAAAACATTAAAGGAAACATTCAGTTCTCCAATGGAAAAAAGTACCCTGGTGATTGGTAGAAAGCAGCAGTGAGTAGCCAATGGAAACAGCATAGTGTAAGGATATCACAACTGAAGACTGATAGGAATGCAGAAAGCCAATGGTTTTTGAAGTGACAAATTGGAATGAGAAAGTTGACTGCTAGTCTGCTCAGATACAGGGAAATCAGGAGAGATTATTTAAGGACTTGTTTTTTTTTTTTTTTTAAACTTTTTATTCTCTTCCAGAACATACAAAAATCTGAGATTTACTTTTTGCATCTCAAATTGGAAGATTTGGAAACTGTTGAGTCTGTTTAGTCAGCTTCTATTGCATTTAATTTCTGGGTTCTTCTGTAGACATTGTCATTAATCTGTGACATTCAATATAAACAGACTGTGAAACTTTTTATTTGATCAAATCAGAAGACTTTCTGTTCATCTTCCATCTATATTGGGGCCATCTGAGCAGTCCTTGCACATGACCGTTAGAACCCTGCAAATCTCAACCATGTCTAGATCTTTCCTTTCCATTCTTTGTTTTCTTCCTCCTTGTCATCTGCTTTTCACTTTTTTTATTGTTTCCCTTGTTCCCTGTTTAAATCCAAAGTCATTCTTAGATATTCAGAAACCACATAAATGCCTTACCCCTTACATCTAAACCTAGAATTGTTTAAAGTCAAGAGCAACAAACATGTGTAGATAAAACATACTTATTTGGGTACTAGGGTACTCAAATCTGTATTATTAATTTTGTATTTTATTTCATTAATTTGCCTTTTTTTAAATAAAACCAAATTGAGTTACTTATTTCCCAAGTTTTGGCAAGGCCTCTGATGAATCAAATTGTCTTCCTCAGTTTCCCTATGTGGGAAAATATCCGTCATTTACCCATCATTGTCCTAAATCTGCTAGTAGTTTAAATATTAAGTATGCTATGTTAAAAAGAAAATATATTTTAGAATCAAAATAAAGCTGCTGTTACTGCAATATTGGCTCTGTTAAAGGCATCTTCTACAAATGTCTAAAATATATGCTAAACATAAATGGTTAAAATAATTTAAACATGAGTGCTTATTGTAAGTTACAAATAAAAATACACAAAAACAATTAAACCCTGTCTGAATGAAAATTTACTTATTTGAAGGATTTTCTCATTTAGAAGATATTTTTCTTTATGTTATAGAAAATAAAACAAGTATATTTGGGCTTATGCAAAATAAAAAAAGAATTGTGCTCAGGAAAAATTAAGCCTTTTCTATCTTAAGTAATATAATTGTTATTATGTTTAAAAATGTTATTAGAAAAAGAGTATATCAAAACCCTTTGTGTCTTTTTTTTTAATTCTTCCTTACAACACTGGGAGGAAACCTTAACATTTTATTTGATTATTTAAGAGTTCCCTTTGGAATGGCAGTAGCTGGAGCTTGATATCACTATG
Source organism: Marmota flaviventris (assembly GCF_047511675.1). NCBI lineage: Eukaryota > Metazoa > Chordata > Mammalia > Rodentia > Sciuridae > Marmota > Marmota flaviventris. The sequence continues at coordinate 85,308,253 of NC_092499.1, read as the reverse complement.
TATAAATAAATAATTTGAAGGTTTCTATGTCCAGATAAAATTCTAAAATCAGATAAGTGGGTTTCATTCTATCTCTTATTATTTTAGTAGTGGGAGGCCTAGTTTTCCTTCCCTCAGTAGCCTGTAGTCCTCCCAAGATTGCTCCCCCGGGCTCTGCAGTGGCCTGAGGGATGTATTTAGGATCTCATCAGCCCTTTTAATCTGATTGGCATTCTGCGTTTTCATCTCCGCTCCTAGGTCCTCTCATAAATTGGGAAGTACTGCATCATCACCACCCCCTTCGTTTTACCTCTTAAGCCCTGTCTGTCCACAACAGCTCAGGAGAGGAGTTATAAATTCCAGATTGTAGATCTACTTCATTAAGAAAATGTGTCTGGTGATGCTTTTCTCCTTTGAGTCAACAGTAAAAGATTCAGTGTACAAGTTCAGACAATGGCAACTTCTTATGACATTTCATAGCATTGTGGATGCCAGTGATGACCACATGCTTTATAAAAAGGTAAGTGTAATTCATTGGGATATTTCTTAATTTTTTAAAACAAATATTTGCTTAATGTCTAAAATATGCCAGGAATTTGGTGAGGCATTAAAAATACAAAGATGAATTGATACATTTCCTGCCTTCAAAAACTCAGGCAAGTACAGAGACAGACATATAAACAAAATTAGTATAACCAATTGTGTCAAAGAATTTAAGTATAAAATTCCATTTGGACACAGAGGATGAATGAACTGGCAAGTCTGAAGGAAAGATCAGGAATGGTCAAGTTGGATATCACACAGCAAATAACATTTGAACAATGTTTAAAGGAAGAATAAGAGGTCATAGAAAAAAGTTATTTTAATCAAAGGCTCATACAAGAATGCAGAGGAAAAAAAACATACTTCTTAATAGTCTGGTATATAGAGAACATAAACTGCCAGTTGGCATATCACTGAGGCAGGACATTATAAATTCCTGCCAGGCAGTAATGACATTTGTTTTCAGCATCAGGATTTCCTCCACTTAGTGGCCTTGCAGTGCAGTGGTAATGCAGAAGGGGACATGTGACTCCCAGAGTCTCAGAACCCTACACTGGATGCTTTCCAGAAGCAAGTTATATGGCCATAAAACCCTATTTACAAGGAAGGTATTTGATAAATAGGGAAAAGGAAAAACACAGCTATTCTAAGATAAATAACGTGCATGTCCCTGCATAGCCCTACCACAGCACAGAGCAGCACTTAGAAATGTAAAGAAATGAAACACCCAACAGAATGCATAATCAAAGACTACACCACAAGCAAAAACTGTTCTTTCTCTCATGGATGTTACTTTCTTATCGCCTTTGTGTCCTTGGGGAGTGCTCTCACTCTGACAACCCTCTGACCTCACAGAAGTGCAATCTGCTCTCCTTATCCATTCATCTTTATCTACCAACCCCCTCAGGAGTTCTCCTCCCTCCCTTCAGTAGCTCATGTTCCACAGCCCCTCCTTATAATGACTCCGATAAATGACCTCGATTCCCTGAGCACTTTCTTATTCCACACATCCACCTTGCAAACCACAGCAATGAGCACGAAAGTGTTTTCTCCCTGGACCAGCACCCATGGTCTTCCAGGCAGAAATCTCAACACGGCAGGTTGGGATCACAGGTAATTAATGGCCACCAGCCTCAAAGGAGAACTCAACACAAAGAATCTAAAATGATCTCCCCTCACCACAGTGACTATTTATTACCTTCCCCGTGTGCCTCCAACTGTCCACCCCCTTTCTCAGTAGATAACCTTGCCTCATGCTTCACTAAGAACATAGAAACCACATAATAGGTATTACATTAGGTACTCCTTACTAAATCTACATCTGTGATCATATAGTCATCACCTCTTAGTGGAGGAAGCAAACCTTCTTTCAAGATATTGTGTTTTTTGGTGTTTCAGGTAATTTTTTTAATATCACTTTTGCAATTTTTCCACCTCTCTCTAGTGGATCATTTTCATCACATACTTATATAATCTCTTTTGCATTTAAAAGAAATGTAATCAGAGCAAAACTTTCCTTGGACTCCACATCCCCCTCCAACTGGTATCTAAATTCTTAGCTCTCCTTCAAACCGGAGCACAACTTCATCACTATCCAAGGCAATCTAGGTGACATCCCCATTATTCTAGTTCTTACTTGGGTCACCAATAAATTCTGTATCACCAAATCAGTTATTATTGTTTTCTTCAGCCTCTCAGTAGGATTAAAAATTCATTCTTCCTCCTTCTTGACAGAGTCTCATTGGTTCTGCACTAACACACTCTTTTGATAATATTTCTGGGTTTGGTTTTTTTTTTTTTTTTTTGGTTCTCTCCTCTAAGGCCCAAAGTAGAGCCTAATATGCAGATTACTGTGTGAGTATAACAAGGTATCAGGGACTTGGGAGAGTAAAATAGAGAAGAATGATAAAGCAATAATAGTGTATTCATAAGTTCAGTGTGGCTGGCAAAAGGAATAAAGATTATATTTCTTCATCTCCTGAAAAGTACATAGAATGTTTTTCCATAATTAATGCCCCCCCAAAGAACTTGATATTTTTTCTTTCATTACCTGTCAGTTAATTTTTGTGTTCCTCAGTACTAAATCCTGGGCCATCTTCCTTTATCATTATCATCTCTTTCCAATAGTCCCAGAAAGTCTCACGCTTTAAATGGAACCTACATGTTTCTAACCACTGAGTTTTTATCCACCACATAAATTGCTGTTCTGGGTATAATTTGCTACTTGGCATCTCCATTTGGAGTTTTGTCAGGCATCTGATACTTAGACATCTCTAGTAGACATTCACATTACTAGTGAATCTCTTGACCTTTCCCCCATCCTGCCCCCAAATCTGCTTCTTTATTTTTCAACATTTTAATAAATGGCACTTCTCATCTACTCAGTTATGCAAATGGAAACCTGAGAGTCATTTTGATAATCACCTCTGTTTCTACTTGCATCCAACTCATCACTGAGTTCTATCATACTATGTCCAAATTATACTTCAAATTTGTCCACTTTTTTTCACATCATTCTCATTAAGACTATAGCATGAGTCCACCCCATTCTTTTTTCTCTCCAGTTCACTTCTCACACATCCAGGTTAATTTTGCAAAAACATAAATCAAATTTTATTACTCTTCTGCTTGAAAGATTTAATTGTCTTCATATAACCTTTAAATATGTAACAATTTGTTCTGCTTTTCTTGGGACACATCCTGGTTTATGCCTATTACTGTAGCTTAATTCCTTAGCAGTATCTATTTTAATTTTCCAAAATGTCCCATTTTGGACAATAAATTATATGGCTATGCTATTCTTAAAATAAGATACAAAATTTCTGAAAGACCTACTCTGTAATCATCTCACATTGTTACACAGTTGCCAATTTGAAAACAATAATTTCCTGCTTCAAGGTCTTTAACCATGCTGTGTTCCCTGAGTATAACACACCCCCTCTAAACCCACAGCCGGAGCAACTCCTACACTTTTATTAAAAAATCAACTTGAGGCCACTTTCTAAAATCAACACTTCTTAGTTACACTAAAGCATTTCCACTATGACCTTTTTTGGTATTGCTCTCCCATTCATCTCAACAATTAGAAATGTAGCTGTATATTCATTTATTAGTACATATCTCTCTACTATATTGTCCCTTAGTAAACTTTGCGACTGCAAAATAAACCACATCCTCTATTTAGTAATGTATATTACTTCTAGCAGTTTTGGACCACATTTATTGTTATAAGAATGAAGAAGAGAGGAAAGAGAATGCTGGTCAAAATTCTTGAGTATACTTATTTTCTAAATGTGAATTAAAAAAAAAAACTCTCATGACTGTCTTGAGTGCAATGAAGAGATTGATAGAAAATGGCAACATAGGAGGCACAAAATTTTCTAGTACTTTGTAAAAATGAACAAAGTTCTCTAAACTCCATGAAAATCAAATTCCACAAAGTTAATATTTTTAAATGCCTGGATAAATAAGAGATCCTTTACAGGCTCCTTTAAGATAATAAGTTAAATAAAAGGATAAAATGATTAAAAATTCATCTTGGAACAAAAAACATTCAGTCATATGAGAATATGTATTGAATTATTCTGATTAAGAATCATAGGTTTGATGGCATTTTAGCACCATAAAGGCCCTGAACATGGACTACTTTAGCTGATAATATTGCAGAGAAAAGCCAAAGCCCAGAGAGCTGAGTTTAGAATTAAAAAAAAATTATAGTTATATGGTCTTCATGTTTCTATGTAATCATTCAGGTCTATGGCTAAAATACTTGTTATTTTACTAGTGACTAATACAAAATCTAGCATACTTGTATTACTTTGGAAATGAAAATAATCATACTAAGTGTATAAGAAGTTAGGTTTCAAATAATCTTTGCACTAAGAACTATCCTCTATATGCCACCACTGTCACGGGAGAAAGAGATTAAGACGTCATGGTCAAACAAACATAGACTTGGATTCTTGGAACCCTATTGCAAAGGTGAATTGTTAAGTTATATTTCAAGGTATTCTTCTTTTAATGAAATAAAGTATTAACTATTGCCATATAATTATCAAATTATTTTCTGTAATAAAAATGTGTTCTTAGGTTTCTTCTCTTTAATGGATTTTGTTTTTCATTTATGAAGTAACTGTATATGAGTGTTATGACAGTAAATTTGCACAACCCTTACTAAATTTTAAGCATTCAAAAACGGATACATTTCACAGTCCTCACTTTTAAAAAATCTAGATTCTACAATCATTTACTGGATACTTTATCAAGTAAAAATCACATATCTTTTTACAGAAACCTTATGACAATTGTTTTTCAGAACAACAATAAAAAGTCATCTGTCTGCCTCCTGGCCCCAAATCAAAAAGTCCTGCCATAAGTTATGTGGAGGACAGGTGAGATGGTGCATGCCTGTAAACCCAGCAGCTCAAGAGGTTGAGACAGGAGGATCATGAGTTCAAAGCCAGCCTCAGCAAAACGAGGCAGCAAGCAACTCAGTGAGACCCTGTCTTTAAATAAAATACAAAATATACATATGTACGTACATGTACATATATATATATGTATGTATGTGTGTGTGTGTATTAGTTGGGCATGTGGCTCAATGGTTGAGTGCCCCTGAGTTCAATCTCTGGTATTCCCCCACCAAAAACAAAACTTGCATGGAGATGGTGAATAGCTACAATGGAAGGATTAATAATTGTATATGCATTGTTGTTTCATGCCAAGATAAATATCTTATCAAAACTCCTAAGGATGAGAGGCCAAATGTTTTCTAAGCAGACATTCTTTGCTTTCAGAAATTCCTCCACAAATCTTTGGAGTAACTCCAGATTTAGTGACTCTCATATTTTCTGCACAGAACATTATTTAACTCCAGAATATGAATACGGTCTGCTAATTTTTACATTATATCCTGGTTTTAATATAAATATTAAAAATTATTTTATGTTTAAATATGAATACTAAAGAATGCAAGCACTTGTATAGCATATTAAAAAGGACATTTTTCCATACAATAAATGTACTTCAAATGCTGAAATAATAAGTGATTGGAATGGAAAGATAGATATGGAAGAAATTATTTACTCATCAAGACTCCAATATAGGACATTTTTTCCAAAGTAGAAAACTTACCATGCAGAATATTCTCCACCCTAGAAATGTAAGCCAGTATTCAGCAGTTATGTGAACAATGACTTTGAAGGCTGGTAAAAGCCCCATGTGAGGTTTTTATTACAAAGACCTTATTTCAGATATGTCAGGTCTAACTTGAAATTGTAATTTCTTCCATAGAAGTTCAGGGCTTCACTTCTTTTCTTGGCTATTTTGGCTCCCCTTGTTTGGGGGTGGGGTGACTAATGATGCCCTGGAAATGATTAACTTAAAAAGAAGCAGCTTAGAGAACTTGATCCTCCTTTGATGAAGTGTGAACACCAGATCCTTTCCCCCAAAGTGGAGCTGGGCTAAGCTAGCTCGGAGCTAGAGGGGAGAGTAAGTGCAGGAGCGGAAACATGCATCTATTACTGTTCCTTTATCTCACTGCAGCTATTTCAAGTGATCACTGGTGGAAACTGCTGATAGTCAATCTCAGATTTTCACTCTGCATTTGACATCAATGTTGTCAATACGACATAATCGTCTCTGTCAAAAGCATCATTCATTTCCAAATTGCAGAGTTATTTACAGTCGTGTCTTCACTCAAAGTAACACTACCACTCAACACTCAGCTGTCCCTTCTCTGTACTAACTAAACATTCCGGCAGACTTTTAAAGAAGCTCTATTTTAGGTTAGGCTAACAACCTGAAAATGAACCCAAGGAGAAAAACTTCTTCTCTTGTTCAAATACCATTTGGACAAATGGATAAAGTTTTTCACAAAAACTGGCATCTCAGAATGAGTTCTGTTTGGTAAGAGACATGGTGCTGAAAAGTGACATTTATAATGACAGCAATATGGATCCCCATTAAAGAAGACTGGGTCATATTGTGCTCTAATTTTAACCATTTTAAATGTGTATGTGTTTAATTTGGAAGTCAATTATAATAATGTAGCTTTCAGTGAAGCACCTACTATAAATCTCTGTTTACAGAAACATGGTTGATATTGGTCTTTGATTACAGTTAAATAGAAAACACTGTAAGGAAAACTCAGTCTTCTGCTTCTAAGCACCCAGATGAATCACTGTATGCTCCATGGTTTCTGTGCACCCAGCATGGTACTCGGAATGGTATAGTATATGAAATAATGACAATGTTATAAAGAAACAAGGTTTGAGGCAGGAGGATTTTGAGTTCAAAGCTAGCCTCAGCAAAAGTGAGGTGCTAAGCAACTCAGTGAGATCCTGTCTCTAAATAAAATACAAAATAACGCTGGGATGTAGTTCAGTGGTTGAGTGCCTCCAAGGTCAATACCTGATACCAAAAAAAAAAAAAAAAAAAAAAAAATGGAAACAAGGCTAGTGAAAATCAGGCAGTGTTATTGAAAGAATTTTGTTTACTGTCTTTTCCATCTTCTTCTACAGAGAAGAAATCTTGGTGTAACCAAAATTCTATTTTTTCAGAGGCAACCACTTACATCTTTTTTACTAAAAGATGAAACAGTGGCCAGGAAGGCAGAAATAAAATTGGGAAGATTAGGCACAGATTTCTAGTGAATTTGACAGGTAAACTAAAGTTTGGTGACCTAACAATCTTCACAAGCTCTTTATTCTCAATGTTCTAGAGAATCTAAGAATCACTGTCAATCTGTATAGGATACTAGGAAGTACACCAAGTATATAAACTAAAAAAAATAAATCAGGTGCTTTAAATACACTGTTGTCATCTGAGCAAATTAGAACTTGGATTATTTGTTAAATCATAACAACAACTGACTCCAAGCCTCCTGTGTGCAAGGCACTTTGCATAATTATCACATTTTAACCTCTATCCAGATCATGGATATGCTGTCTTTGTTCCCATTTTACAGATTAGGTAAGCATGATGGACAGAGATTCAGGGACTTGTTTGAAGCTCTGCAATGAATATTAATAGTGTGTAGATAAATTCTCATCAGTATAAATACTATGGTTTCCTGCCAGCTGGCCAGGCTGACGAGATGAGCTGGGTTCAAAGGAGCTGGCTGCAACAACAAACTAAGAAAATGGCAAAGAAACCACACAACACACCAACATGAATTTCGAGGGTGGGACTGCTCTGTGACCCCAAGGGTCAGATCCACAGCACTGGAAAGAGCAAGACAGACAGAAAGCACACCAGATACCCCTCTATTTATAGGGGAAAAAGACATTTGATAGAATATTCTACCCAATTATAAGGCAAGAGATAGGGTTTCAAAAGGTGGAGTCTTGCTTGGTGAAATCTTGTGATCAGCAGATTGATTGACATCTTGGCAAGTCACACTCATCTCAGGTGCTGTGTGGGGTCACAGGCAGAGTGAGAGGAAAGACACACTTAAAGTCACACAGCCCAATCAGTGCGTACCACCAGACCAGTCCCCACATATGCTCAAATGTACGTAGCTCACACAGCCCATGGATGGCTCCCGACAATGGCTTTTGCATGGATTCTTTTAATTCTCACAAAAATTCTGAAATAGAAACTACAATTATTTTAATTATAATTTTACAGATTAAAAAATATATTTTAAACTTTCAACACTGACATCGTAGAATATCTTACTTGGCTGTTATATGATTGGTCTGGGATTGAAATGTGGGATTTTTACCTAAACTCCATGCTTTCCTCACTTAGCTATACCAATCACACCAAGACCCAATGTGGAATCTAAGTATACAAATTCCATATTAATAAAAGTTTAAAAATTCTGGAAATGGTTGGGATCATCTCCTTCTCCCCATCTGTGGCTTTCCTTTAATTTCCCTGTTGTTGAGTGCATCTGGAACCACCTCAAAGGCTCATGTGTTGAAGGCTTGATCTCCTGTGCATCAATGTTCAGAAGTGGGTTCCTTTGGGAAGTGATCAGATTGTAGGGCTCCAATCTCATCAATGGATCGATTCATCAATGGGTTCATAATTGATCGGACTATAGGGAGGTGATAGATACAGTAACAGGTGGGCCTAGTTGGAGGAATCAGGTCCCTAGCCATGAGCCCTGGAAGTGTATTTCTTACCCCTGGCCCCTCCGCCACCACACCCTGCTTCTTGGCTGTCCTGAAGTGAGCAGATTTCCTCTGCAATGCCTTTTTTCTATGTTTCTGCCTTAGCACAGGTCTACAAGCAATCAAGCCAGCCAACCATGAACTGAAGCCTCTGAAGCAGTGAGCCAAAAGAAATTCTTTTGCCTTTGTTTTGCTCAAGTATTTTGTCACAGCGATGCAAAGCTGAATAACACACTCTTTCTCAGTCCATGCTTACCCAGCCTGCCCAAGACTCTTAAGTTCTATTTCATGAAAAGACATCCTTGTACTTTAAGTATTAGATGGTCTGCCCTAGCTATGCTAATACGTTTTTTTTTTTTTTTTTTCCATTTTTGTTCTTGTCTCTGTCCAGGTTTTCCTATAGACCAATCTTCTAAGAATGTAGGCCATGCTTAAAGTTAAAAAGCCGCAATGTAGTTTTCTCCAGTTCTTCCCATATTTTGGTCAATATGTACTTTGGCCAATGCCAAAGTACAGCATTAGCCTTTCTCTTATGGTCAAACTAGGTTGCATTGACCATGATTTATCAGCCTTCTCCTTAACCTCTTGTCATTTCCCTCCTGTTACATGCATATTTTTCTGTATTTCATTTTCTTCTCTATTTCCACATGTGCACTGCTCCTACTGCAGTTCATTTTGCTCAATCCCCACCCATCTTTTTTCATGATTTCCATACAACCCCATTTCCACTATTTACTCACCCATAAGCATGAAAAAGACGTTGACTCCTATATTTTTATTACATATGGTTAAGAGAACTAGAAACAATATTTCCTACTATAGAGCAACTCATAAATAATGATAATTGTGAGTTTTTAATGAGCACATCTTTTACCATGACTGTTACTGTCTTCATGCATGTGTCTATAATTATGTGTTATGCTCATTCACCTTCTACTGCTTATGTTCTTGATTAAAATAAAAACGTCCAGTTTATAAGCATTAGTTATTGAATTGTCACCTCCTCACTCTACCTATTGACAATAATTTGGAAATAGCAAACATCAGGGCTGATTTATTAGGCCATCCATTTACCAGGGCCTGGGGCCACTTCTAAGTGATTAATGATGTGTGAGCTTGTTGCAATATTAAAAAGATCAACCTGAACCTTAAGTCTAAGCATAACAAACTCTTTAGAGACTAACATTAATTTCTTATTTTTTTTACTTCTAGATGTCAACAATGAAACAGGTAAATCTCTATTCCTTCTTAACTTTAACAAAATAAGCTTCAATAATTTATCTAAAATTTAATACCTATACTTATTGAGAAAATCTATTTCTTCTGAGATTTATTTGTCAGTGATGAGCAGTCTGGGATAAATATACACAGTTGTATAATTCCAATTAAGAAAATGAAAGGATCCCTTTTGAGGACATTTTACTTCCAGACATTTTAATTCTATATGATTTTTCAGAATCCTTTCTTCATTATATTTTTCACTTTAATAGTAATTTAGTCTACCATGCATATTTAACTGCATTTTATTTTACTTTTTTTTAAACAAGGTAGAAAGGACAAGTAATGTTAGAAATGGAATGAAAGTGGGAACTATTAAGTGGTTTTTAAAGATCCAGTGCTTGAACTCAGGTCTAATCCTAGCTCCTGGTCCTTCCCATTCTATGTGCTTACCTAAATATTATGTCAGACACATACTATGAAAAGTGAAAGTTAAACTTTAATCCCTTTAAAAAGAAAGAAATTAATATGTTCCATCATACTTTTTTTTGTTCTGGTATGAAGAGAAAGGGCATTCTGATTAAGTTTACTTTCTGATTCCCAATTTTCTATGAGTTTCAATCTGAAAAAAATATACTCTTTATCATAAAATACTGTAAAATTTGATCCAAAGGACACTGAAAAAATCTTATGGTACGTTGGGGTTATAATTTTTTTCTTTTAATTTTTTATGTTTCATAGAGATAGTGTCAGTCAAGAAATTTTCAGTTGGAACAGCACACCAAACAGAGCACCTTCTTTCTATATGCATCACCTTCTTGCTATGTCAATACAAAGGAATCACAAAGTAATGTTTTTTCAGGGTGGAAACATTTTAAATGCTTGCACATTTTAACATAACATTTTTTTTTTCAAGCATTTTGATTTCTCTAAGTAATGGGTCTTCCTCATTAAAATTATCATTCAAGTATTTTGAGAATACACATTATTATACTTACAGATGAAATATTTAGATACATGCAGTAATCACCTCTTGAACTTTCAATACCAGAGCCATAAACACGTCATAAGTTTGTTTCCTGGATGTCATTAGATATTGAGTTGGGATGGTGAGAAAGATGAGGAAGGTGAAAGTTAAAGTCAATCATAAGATAGGGGAATGGAGTCAACTGCATGAAAGTGTGATTTCTCTGTGTATTAAGTCTCCTCAATTTAGTCACTTCAAGATATGCAAGTTTATAATCTTAGGATATAGGAAATTTAGGAGTTGAAAGACTGAAATGGATCTTACTGGGTTAAAATCAAGGTTTCAGAAAAGCTGTATTCCTCTGGAGGCTCCACGGGCAACACCAACCCTAAACTCTACAGCCACCAGCATTCCTTGGTTCATGGACACATCACTTCACCCCCATCTCCATCATCACATCTCTTGCTCTGATTCTAACCTCCTGCCTCTCACATATAAGAACCTTTATGGGGGCTGGGGATGTGGCTCAAGCGGTAGTGTGCTCGCCTGGCATGCATGGGGCCAAGGTTCGATCCTCAGCACCACATACAAACAAAGATGTTGTGTCCACTGAAAACTAAAGAATAAATTAAAAAAAAAAAAAGAACCTTTATGCTACCAGATGCAGTGTTGCATGGTGTGTTCCCAGTGTGTTCCCAGTGACTAGGGAGGCTGAGGCAAAAGGATTTCAAGTTCGAGGCCAGCCTCAGCAACTTAGCAAGACCCTGTATGCATAATACAAGATAATCCCCCTTCCTATCTTCAGAATCTTTAATTAAATCCACAAAGTCCCTTTGTCAAGTAGGTTTTGGGAATGTGGACATGGATATCTTTTGGAGCTCATTTTATCCACCAATGTGCATAATTTAACATTTAAATCAATATTGAGATAATGATGTTTTTGAAAAAAATACTCACATGAAATTAATTTCTTTATATGGATATTGAGATCTCTGTAGGAAGAATATGTGATGCTAATACTACCTGCCAGGTATTTTTAAAATGTACTTTAGATTTGATTAGTAAATCAAATACCCGAAAGGAGTCCTTCAACATGGGAGTGTGTTTTCCCTTTAATGTGGGAGTAAGTGCTACTTACAGTGTAGCATATAAGAATTTAAATTATGAAAAATTTTAAATGTGAAAAGCCAGCTGAACACACACTGTGAAATGTGTTCAAATATAAAATTTTCCATTAAAATTAGCATTTATGAGTCTCCAGCTAACAGCTACTACAATGATCAGCTGTGATCTCATTAGTAAAATGAGCACAAGGAAGGTAAATGTGCACTGTTAAAGTGGTTTCCAATCTCACATCCTGTGCATGAGGAGTTAAAGAAACATTGTGCCATCAAAATTAACTGAGATAAGACAGGATGAATTTTGACTCTTGTTCAAGCAACTCTCACCCCATGTATTTGAAGTTACTTTCAATAATACCAAGCAATTAAGGAGTTTAAACTCATATTTTTTAAGACTGTAGCCTATTTAAAGACTTTAAAACAAAGAATTTTATTTTGATTTCACCCTCATTCTTAATCATGATTCTGGGGATTACTGTATTTATCTTTTGAAGAAATTTTACTCTTAAAAATTTTTGTCTGATCTCTGTATGTGTTTTCTTGGTTCTATTAACAATAACCTGGAATTAGGGAAATGCACTATATAAATACCTAATATTTTGCTGGGATGCCAGAATCTGCTTCCTGAGAAGGGATTTTGTGTGTGTCTCTTCTCAGCTCTGAGCTCGGTGATACAATATTGGTAGCTTGAAATGAGCCACAGTGGGAGTATTTTCCCCACAAACTGGCTTCTTCTTTCTCAGAGACTCAATTTTAAACATTTCCTAGAATTTCCTACTTGCACACACACACATGCACACATGGGTTAAGCATTCAAAGCATATTCTAATAATGCCCACCTAGAAGTCAAAGTGATTTCTATTAAATAGGTAATACATAGTTTGAACTGTTCAATCTTGAGATCTGTGATCAAGGACTACTATATTAATATTATCACACAATTAAAAGACAAAGATAATGTAGGAAAGTAAATTTTTGCTTTGTAATACATAATTATCAATAACATATACCTCTTGATATAATGCATTTAGAGAGCATAGCACTACCAGAATATTCTTGTCCCCAAAGTATAACCTGAATCTAATCATGAGAAAAACATCAGACACACACAAATTGAAAGTCATAAGTGAAAGTGTGGATGAAATATTAAAAACATTTTCAAAACAAATGATCAGTACTATTTAAGTGTCAATGTATTGAAAGACAAAGTCTATGTCAAATATCAATTAGAATATTAAGGACATCTAACACTATAAACACAATGTAGAATTATGAATAGATGGTGTACTAGAGAAGACAGTGGGAAAATGGACAAAATTTGAATAAGATCTACAGATTAATAGTGTTGAGTGAACGCTAATTTTTCTGGTTTCAATAATTATTTTATGTTTTGTGAGATTATAATAGTAGGGGAAGCTGGAGAAAAGATACTCAAAACTTCTATATTCTTTTAGGAACTTCTCATCTGAAATTATGTCAGAATACAAAGTTCACAAATAAAAAAATGTTTTGAAAAAGGACATATGCTTCAGAAACAGGTAAATCTAGCTTTGAATCCTGGTTTTACAAAAGGGTGATTTGAGACAAAATATTTACTTTACTTTTGTATTTAATTTAAATTGAAGTTTGTTTTTATCCAGCTAGGATAGAGATGTGTTTATTTTGCAGTACATTAGCAGTTAAATGAGAGTTTTAAAAATTCCCTAACAGTGCTTGACACAAAGTTTACATTGAATAAATCACAATTAACAAAGTTTTATGATGTGGATGTTGGGGGGGGGGGGAACTGTTACAACATTTTGACAATAATATGGTTCTGAATGCTCTTACATTACTTCTTCAAGTCCATGAATACACATGATTACAAAGAATTAAGTATGTTTCCAAAATATGCAATTAAAATATTCCATGGAAATTTTATTGCATAAAGGCTGTAGACTTGGATCTAAAAGAATAATATGAGGAGTCCTAGGGCTAGATTAAATTGGCCTAATATAGTATGAGCTGTATTTTGGGACATGATAATATAAACAGAGAATCATGGCCTTGCCATTAAACTCTGGAGACTTAGATTTCACGATTTCTGAATTGGATAATAACATAGTTGCTTGCCAAGTCCTGCCCGCAATCTCCAAGTATTGTGCAATCATATGGCAAATACATGGCAGCTTGATTTTAAACATGTATATTTGGATGTTATATGCACTTCTAGGTTTAACAGATTTTTTTTCAGGTGTCAAATTATATTCTCTCTAATAGATCTGACCCTCATGGGCTAAAAACCAACTGTTCAAAGTAATGTTGCCCAAGTCCTGGGCTTCCTATTGCTCTTTCTGTATGTAGGTACATACATTCACATATATGTATATATAAAGCATTTATATATTTTATACATATAAAACACTTAATCTTTTCCAAACATAAGTAGCCCCTAATGAGACCTAAGACAAAGCCACAGTAAACAAATGAATGGCATCAATACATATGTCAAAACCTCTTGTAATTATGAAAAATTTTTTAAATTAAGATCACCTTATATTATGCTAAGCACTCTATATCATCCATTTTTCTTATTTGTATTGATCACAACTTATAAATATTATGACGAACCAACTTGAATATGTACCTTGCTCTTGAAATGTGTGTAAATTATTTTAATGAGATTTGTGCATATAAACAATACCATCTATTTCTATTTCTCAAAGCCAATTCATTTGGATACTAAACTAAAAGAAAACAATAATGTTAGTAATAATAAAAACTATGAATAATTTTTTTTTTTACTATTGCTGGGAAGAAACTGAGAAACAAAATTCAATCCTATCAGAAAGTCCCATGCATGTGATTTGAAAATACAGGTTTCTAATTCTCAGTTCAAAATATTTCTTCCCAGACCCTTCTGCACCTGGGCTTGTAGGAAGGAAGCACTCTGTGAGGAGTAGCTGCAGGTTTTAAGAACAGCTTTCAGCTATGAAGTCCACATTTAGCTATTCATCTTTGTGGCCAGGAATGGAAGAAAATTCTCAAGTACCTTCAGGGGCTTTATAGATATTCTTCCTTCAACTCAGTATTTCTAGTCTTCATAAAACAAGAGTGCTGAGAATGACATAGTGAAGTAGTCAGTTTATTCCAAATGCTGAAGTGCTTATTCCACCTTGCGTTTTACAAGTTTACAATTTCGGAGCCATTTGAACTACTCATTGGCTCAGTGGTGCAATATTTTTTTAAAGTTATTTCTGACCGTAACAGACACTTTTAGACCCATAGTGATGAGCAAGCCCCAGAGGCAAAATACAATAAAGATTTAAGGGCTGTTCAATGAAATACCGAGGCTTCCTTGTGGAGAGTTGAACAGAAGTGGGAGGGATAGCCTGGTATTGTGATTATTCTTGACAATACTGTGGTTTGTTTTATTTTCAATTTATGCCAGCACTTTGGGGCACTGGGAAGTAGGATCCAAAGAAAGATATGCTTTCATCTGCAATGTGAAAGTTTTTTGTTTGTGTGCTGTTGTTCCTTTTTGATTTGGAAAACAAATTGTATTTGAAGCTGATAAAATATCCAGGAACAGAGCTCAAATTACCTCTATTGTTCCTTACCCCAGTCCCTGGTGGTCGACTTTCTGCACACATGAGAAAAAGATGAGACACATTGAATTCCATATTTCAATTATTTTAGCTAAATAAAAAAACCCAGTTTATTCTATTGCTTATTCTATGTGAGAAAGGAAATGTAATCTATTTCTCATCATGAAGCTTTGAATTTACCACAATGTTATCAGAGGTTTTGAAGCCGCTGAAGATTTCCATCATGGAAGTGCTAGTGTTACCTATGATGGCCTTTTACTTTGCCAGGTATTTAAACTGAATTATAAACAATTTCATTTAGCTTTCATTTCAGAATCAAGAGTTTTAGTGGTCTTGGACTCAGCCAAATATTCTGTTATAGATATGTTTTATAGAATCTTTTCCTAGTGAAAGGAATTAATGCTAATTTTCCTATATTCTATAATTAAGCATAATTGTTTTTAAAAAGAAAGAAATTAATGTATTTTCATATTATATAGACATATAAGCTATAAAACACACCCTTTGTGTATAAATATATATATTGATGTACATGCATATATGCATACCTATAATACTGGTTGGTGTTTTTATTTATTCATCTACATAAGTAAACATGTATACACTTTTGTCACATTTATTGACTTATTGATGATTGCATGGGCTGTGGAATCCTGACAGTTGGCTTCCCACATATGACTATCAAAAATTGTTAATATTGTAATTTTGTAGCAATTATGGAAGTAGAAATGAAGGAGCTCTAAAATCCCAGGAACTATGGTCCCTCACACTTTCTTTCCTCTAGACTTCAACTCTTCCTGTCTCTTTGTTCATCTCCTCCTCGAGAAACACTCAAGGCTGGCTTCTGAAACTTTGTGGGAAATTGTATTTTCATCTTGACTTATTAGTACCCTACTATCCCAAGAATTTCGTTTATTCTCTTTACCATCCAGATTCTCTTTACAATCAAACACCCTATATGTGCTAATTTCTCATCTCATTTTCACCCTTAACTTCCAATAATTTATTTTCTCTTTTAAAAGTGCTTCTGATACCACCTCTATACTAATGATGTCTAAGAAAATTCGTATTGGCAGGTCGCTCATTAATCCTCTACTTATTTAACCCAGCAGTGGCATTTGACAAAGGGATTGCTTCCTTTCTTGGAACATTTCTTCACTTTGTTTTGGGGATGTTCTACTTTCCATGGGTTTTCTTCTGCTTCTTTAACTGTTTTTTCTCCATCTCCTTGCCAGATTCCTTTTCACCTCCCCGATTTCTCAACTATTGAGTATCCATGAACACTCCGTAGTCATCCCCTTCACTGGTAATTTGCAGAACTGTTGTCTGACATCATGGGTGAAATGGTGAGTTTCATACTCAGTAGCATGAAATCACTCAGTAGATTTCACCTCTTACAGCTATTTTACTTTTGGTGATCCCTTCCTGTGACAGTGCTTTAATTATCATCTAAACATGAGGGAGAAATTTAAATCTCTAGTCTGGATCTCTCATGAATCCCAGTTACTAAACATCTCTTCTTAGGTGTTTAACAACAACATTAATGTAGCCTTTCTAAAATCAAGTTTCTTATCTTCTTCAATCCCTCACTCCATTGTAATTAATGACAACTCTGAACTTTCCATCAGCTCATGCCAAAAACTTTGCAGTCATTGCTTCTCTTGCTCTTACACATCAAATCTACTCAGCAAATACTATTGTTCCTTCAAAATATATCCAGAATTGAACTCTCCTTCTTCTACCTCTACTACCCTGTCCAGCCACCATCATCTCCAGAATGATCACAATGGCCTCCCAACTGATTTCCTATGTTGCCCTTGTCCTAGTTCTAATCAATACAAGAAACATGGGTCAGATCATACAACACCTCTGCTCAGAACTTTCTAATTGGTTTCCTTCTCAGTTACAGTAAAAGCCAAAGAATCCACATGGCCAACAAGATCCTAGAATACTTGGCCTTTTCTTCATATCCTACTCATCTCTTCCTCACTCTACTCTAACCTCACTGCTCTTTTTCTTCAAACCACTAGCCATGTTCCAGGCTCAGGGCCTTTGCACTTGTTGTTCCCTTCTCCTCTAACACTTGCCTTGAATACCCACATGACTTACTTCCCTACCTGCTCTACACAAATATTCCCTTAAAATCCTCACTGGCCACGTATTCAAAACAGCAGTGCCACCACACCTGTTACCTACATTGGTTTCTGATCAACACTGACAAGCATTTACATTCCATACAGTCTAGTATAATCATAAGTTGCCTGTCATCGCACCCTTCCCTATCCTTACCCCAATATAAATTCTGTGAGTACATGGATTTTGAGCTTTTTCCTATATCTACTGCTGTAACCTCTAAAACAATTTATATACTTAGAATGTAAATGAATGAACCAATATAGGCATGTAATCTATATTTTTCAGACATAAATTTTTAATTAGATATTTTATATCCCAATATATGCCCACCCATTCCTGTCACAACTAAATTCACCATTTCACCAAACTCAAACCCTATTTCTGCAAATTATCAGCTAAGAGATATTTTTCTTATAAAATAAGGATCAAAATATATTATAAAATAAGGATCAAAATATACTCAAGATTTGTTTCTTCTTTGCTTTTAATCTCTTCTTTTACCAGAGGGTAGGGTAAAAATAAAACA
Source organism: Marmota flaviventris (assembly GCF_047511675.1). Taxonomy (NCBI): domain Eukaryota; kingdom Metazoa; phylum Chordata; class Mammalia; order Rodentia; family Sciuridae; genus Marmota; species Marmota flaviventris. The sequence continues at coordinate 85,290,056 of NC_092499.1, read as the reverse complement.
AACACCAGTTTTTTGTTTGTTTGTTTTGTTTTTTTTTCCCAGGGGTTGGGGATTGGGGATTGCACTCAGGGGCACTCGACCCTGAGTGATATCCCCAATCCCCAGCTCTTTTTTTGTATTTGATTTAGATAGAAGGTCTCACTGAGTTGCTTAATGCCTTACTGTAGCTGAGGCTGGCTTTGAACTCTCAATCCTTCCTCAGCCTTGGATTACAGGCATGTGCTACTGCACCCAGCACCAGCTCAATTTAAAAAAACTTACTTGAGCAACAAAAACTTTCTAGAACCAGACAGCATCCTAGACCAAAGATAGTGCAGAATGTTCCCCACAATCAGGTATACTGATTCCTTCATCTCCTTATAAGGACAATAATCTCACCATTGAGGCTCCATACTCATGATATCCTCTGAACCCAATTATCTCCCAGAGGTCCCATTTTAAAACACTGGGGATTAGGCTTGAACAAAGCAATTTGTGGAAGACATAAAATTCTGCCTGCAGCTGTATGTGGGAGTAGGACAGTGGGATGAGAAAAGAGCAGTGAGGGACTACCACAAAGAAGTTGAAACGGTTCTCAAGGATAAGCACAAATAATATTGTTTAAAGGAGATTAAGAAGTGGAAATAACCATTCAAAAGAAGATCTGTGAATGAGTATTCAGAAAGCACTGGAGCTAAATAAATTTGGCCTAAACCAGCCTCCGTATTTGACTATAAGTTTGGCCCAAAGAAGCCTCTTTACATGGTACACTGTATGCTAGTTCAATGTGTAAACAAACTGTAACCTAACATAAGGGTATGCCCTTGTAACCAAGCAGTTGAGCCTCCAGCCCATCAGAGACTGAACTCAGCCAAAATATGACCACATAGGTATATGCCTGTTATAGCCAATCAGGTTATATCTATGTCTCTTCCTAACTTGTTATAGCTATAAATATAACCTGATAGTGAATGTAGAACTGTAATGGAGGCCCCATTATAGTCTTTTTGCATTTCAGCATTCAAGAGTTTAAGGTAGCCTTGAATTCTGGCCAGTGATGAAGAATTATTTACCTTCATTCCCATTTGTTTCCCCCACCCCACTCCATTTTTCACTTGAGAAAACCTAGTTTTTAATCAAATTACCCAATTAGCTGTATTTTCATATAAATGACAAAGAAAAGAGATAATAATTCTATAAATGTACTGCTTTTTCAAATTCCACATTGCCACCTGTGGAAATCTTACAGAAAACTATTAATAATCGAGTCTGATACTGCAGCAATAAAACTCACAGAATGTATTTATTAGATTTTTCTTCATGTTGCTTCCAAACACTATATTCCATTCTCTATGAATATTATTTTTAACTCTCATAATGTGCAGCATTCATATATGTATGGTTTTAAGGAATAAATTAACAATAAATATGCTTTAAATCAAGAGCAAAAAGAAAAGTTACTTCCATGATTTAAAAAGAGGATAAAAGGGAAAATTGTCCCTCTATGTATCTAGCATACCAGTATGACTCAGGGAAAGCTCATATTTCTTGACCATGCTTATCATTATATTAAGTGTAAGTATAATAATCCACTTTTCTCTCTGCAAAGATTTTGTCTTGACTTAGTTCTTTCAGTTTTTATTTAGATTTAAGGAACTCTTGAGGAAAAAATAGACTAAACTATCTTAATGTGATATCCCATATACTTTGCTTTGAAATATTGAGATTACCTTAAGAATCTGAAGACCCTTTAACTTCTATCTTATCATGAAAAATGAGTTGTATGAAAAAGAAACTATAGTGTGCCATTTATAGCATGCTGAGAATTATTTCCAAAGATAATTTTTCTAATTTTTGAGTGGCATCAGCTGCCTAGGTAAGGCCAAGGGCATTAATTATAGAGAGGATGCTAGGGTGGAATACTTATGTACCTTTCATTGTTATAGAACCTCATTTGGGAGTTAATATCAGTGCTGCCTCCAATACCATTCATCTGACACTTGGTAAATGAGTTGTCAGTAAAGGGGAAAATATATTAATAGTTCAGATCAGTTGAAATGGGTGCTCTTATGTGTTTTACCAGGAAATTCCCCCTTCAGTTAACTCAATATCTTTTCTGACACATTTTTGTTGCACTAAAGTGTCTTTTATAGTGTGTCAGAGTTATGAATACTGATAGACCTTCTCCTAAAGTGCCCCTCAAGTTCACTGCCATTTGCTCATTAGGTTTGGTTTTTATTGCATGTCAGAAAGTGCCTCCTTTTAAGCACCTACTAATAAATGGGAATTGATGAGGAATGTATCTTCAGAGCAGGTGGTAAATTCAAAGGTCTTAAATGAGGAGGTCTGTGAGGCATCTTAGACTAGGGCATGTGCCCGTGGATCTTGATCTGGCATACAGTGAATAGTCTATTTGATGTTAAGATTGAAGAGGCCTACATTCCTAAGCAGTATTTGAAGTTTGAAATGGAAACAGTTCATTTCCCCATTGATAAAAGGGCATGATAAGCTATTTTTTAAGATGTCTCCTGAACGTTCTTCTATTGCAATTTATTTATCTGAATTGCACAAATTGTAACTTTACAGGAAGCCTTAATACACTATTTTCAACTCTAATATAAAATGTGTAAGGTGAAGGTGTCAGTAGGTAGATGAAGACATAGAGACAAAGAAAATGGTGGTGGTTCCTAAATGGCCGAGCAGGCAGGGAGCTGGCGCTCATGATCCCTGGACCATCTGAAGAATGTGAGGGTGAGGCAAGGGAGGAAAAGGATGGGAGAAAAAAAGCAATGCTTCTGGCTCAGATTCAGATCTCTTGGGCTAAGCATGGTCTGGAAATTCAGCCCTATGCTTCTCAGCTCTAGGAAACTTCTGATAACCAGGAGTTCTTCAGAAAGTTGCTATTTAACTCATGGAGATGTTGCTGAACTGGTCTTGGTGAGCATCTATTATAACAGAAAAATTTGTGAATTAAGTTTGCTGATGAAATGAGATCTAGAAGAAAGTTGGTTATATGTGTTCTGATTGTGGTAATTAATAGTTTGCTGAATCAAAGAGAAGACAGAAAAAGCAATAAGCCAGAAAGTTACAACTATTAACAAAAAAATCATTAGAAAGAGAAGAGAATCCGGGTTGGGGATATAGCTCAGTGGGTAGAGTGTTTGCTTCACATGCACAAGGCCCTGGGTTCAATTCCCAGCATGAGAGAGAGAATCCAGAATTCAGAAATTTCAAGTCAGTGTTTCCCAATCATTCATCTGCCACATTTCATGGTTTGACTATATCTGCGAAATATTATAAATTTAACATTTTTATTTAAATCATTCTCATCCAGTACAACAGTATATGTGATGTACTAATTTGCTCTTTCGTGCTATCTTAAACACACAACTGTTAAAATTAAAAATTTAGAAACCTCTTGTCTACTTTAAATCTTCTCATGTTCTGCCATGGGTATAAGTCTTGTGCTTTGGGGGAGCACTAGGCTAAATGAGAAGAGGGAAATGTCACTCACATATTGTAGAGAGGACCTGTCTAACAGGCACCAGGGAAAGGGATTTCCTATTATTTGTTTGCAATTTAGATCCTGCCTCTTCCAAAAGGATTCAGAGGTGACTTAAAATTAACGTATGTATACACTAAGACTGTTAAAGAAAAAAATATAAATATGAGAAGCTTGCAGAAGTAGGAAGCAAATATACTGTCCCTCCAGGCTAAAATAGTTACCATGTTGAGTATTAAATTTAGCTCTGTGCTTTCTTGAAAAGGTCAGCATTATATCTAATTTGCTCTTGGGCTTTATGACCTCTGTTGACCCTTGTTACCTAAGGGAGATACTCATGTGGAAAAATAGAGTGTTCTTTTTCTATGTTAAGAAACACTGAAGTTTCCTCGAATTTCTATTGAAAATTCCACACACCCAGCCATCAGTTTTAAACCTGACAGGTTTTGCTAATAGGAAGAGTGGGAGAGCTGGATCTGTCAAGGTGAGCAGTGTATGCAGGAGTCGGTGAGGCTTGAAGAGGCCTGGTAGAGGTGAGAGTGCATCTGAGGCTCAATGCCATGAATCTGTGGGCAGCCCTAACTGCTGACTTCTGTGCTATCATCTCTCTCAGTTTATTGCTGCATAACAATCCACCCCTAAAACTTAGGATAATCAAAATAACAAACTTCATTAATATGTTTTAAAGTCTGTGGGTCGACTGGACTCATTCTGTGAGGTGTTCACTTAAGGTCTGTCATATACTTATAGGCAGTTGTGAGCTCAGGCTGGAGTCATCTGAAGGTTACACTGGTCTGGATGTCCAAGAAGATGCACTCATGTGGCTGGTATGCTGCTATCTGTCGGATGGAAGTTTAGCTAAACTGGAGCACCTAAATCATAGCTTTGTCATATGGCTTCTGCTTCTCACAGAATGAACACTGGGTTCTCACAAGAAATATCCCAAGAGCAAAACATTCCACAAAACCAGGAAACAGAATCAGCCAGTATACTCAACAGCCATGCTTAGAACTAGAGTAGCATCATTTCCGCTATATTTCAATGAAAACAGCAGCAATCACATGGCCCACCCAGGTACAAAGGAGAAATAAACCCAGTGGAAGAATAGCAAGATCACAGTGCAGAAAAGTGTGTGAAATGAAAAATATTATTAGGAACATCTTTGGAAAAATAATCTACAAATAAACTTCATTAATATGTTCTCTATTACATATTAATATGTAGTCTAGAATCAATGCAGATATAAAGAATACAAACAGGTTATTTGGGGGATATTATTCTAGTCATGGTGTAATGTCAGGTTGGCACAAACTAAGTTGTGGTGACTACAATATGCAAAGAAATTCATTTTGTAATTGTGGTGACAGAAGAGAGCCCAAGACTAAAATTCTCCTTGCTGCATATTTTATTAGCTATGTCGTCTTGACACAGGATCTGGGCCTCATCTCTCTGTATCTACAAAACAAGAAGTCAGGCTTAGATGATCTGTAAAAGTGTTTTTCATTCCTAACAATTAGGACACTCTCTGCTTGCAGTGGGTCAGAAATTGCTCCTCACTTAATACATTTTGAGCAGGATTTTGTCCTTGGAATCAATAGTTAGCATTAAATACTGTGGAGAAAGTTATTGATGGCATTGATTGTTAGATTAGTCCTTTGGCTCCAGAGTCTTAGAAAGGCATTCCCTAATGATGTTCCATAACATACAAACTTCACATTCTATGTGTTTTACTCTAACTTGAGCTCTAATAAGTAACCTCTGGCCTGCTAACAGATGTGGACATTGATTAATTTATTTGTAATCAGAATAACCACCTCTCAATACAGTCAGCTCCCTACACACAGATTCTGTATCCTTGGGTTCAATCAGCTATAGATTGAAAATATTCTTCTGTACTGAAAATGTATAGAAATTTTCTTTGTTGTTTTTCTATAGAGTACAACAACTATATACCATTTACATTGTAGTTGGTATTATAAGGAATCTGGAGATGATTTAAAGTAAATGTAGGGAACTATATAGGTTATATGTAAACATTATGCCATCTTATATAAGAAACTTGAACATCTGTGGATTTTGGTATCTACAGGAGATCCTAGGATGAATCTACTCTGGATACTGGGGGATGGCTATACTGGTTTTTAAATCTATTGCCATTTATTGAGCTTCTTCAGATATAAACAAATTATACGCAAGTCTACAACCATAAATAGCTACATGTATCCTATTATTAAATGAGATAATGCACTACAGGCTTATATGTGATGGTTGAGTCTTTCTGCATATAAAAGAGGACAAAAATAATTCATCTTTCTGCTTTGAAGGAAAAAATATGAATAGCACATAAACATGTGCTCGGTGATCTACCTAGGTGCCATAGGACCTTGGAGTTGTGGTGAATTGTATGTGTTTTCACCAAGTGACCAAACCAAGACAGAGAGGGAAGGAAATAAAAAATGGCCAGATATTTTCTGGAAAGAGATGACAGAGGAGTTTAGCATAGGATATAAGACTTGCTAACTTTTTGCATAATGACAAGTTTAAACAATAGAATCAACTTGCATTTTTATAAATAAACCACTTCCTGGACTTTGAGTTTCTCAAATAAAACTCCTGAATGTCAGTACATCTCATTCCAGTCATGGAGAACTGCCTCCTTTTTGAACACTGCCTTTCATTTATCTCAAGCAAAGTGGAAGAACAGTTTACAGCATATTCAAATTCTCTACTTAAATTCTGCTTGACAACGTGGCAATTTTAACAACTTCTTAACACACCACCATTTGTATCACTACTTTTGGTATACAAGTTAAAAACTCTCTCCAGACCAGAAGGATGTCACTTAAAGGAGAGAAGAGAAAAGGGTCCACCTTCTCGAATATATTATTTTCTTTTGAAAATTTTTTTTGATAAAGTTCAAGAATGTTCATATCACCTCCATATATTTTTAAATTTCAATTTTGTCAATCAAGAAGATACAACATTATAATTTATTTTTGAAGAACCAAAAAAATAAAAGTTACCAATTTTTCCAGGTACGGCTGACACAGAATATTATGAAAATGTATGTCTTGACAATGTCCAAAAGTCAAAATTAAACTGTTCTTTACAAGTTGATTGATATTTTAACAGTGATAATGTAATCTTTTTACTTACTAATGGAACATAAGTAAATTCTAATGCAGGACTTAGGAAGCAGCATAGTACTATTTTGTGCTCAGAAATCTGAATTCAGATTCTATACCTCTTATTAGCTTTATGACTTTGGATAAATATTATATCTGATTTTATCTTCTTGTGTGCATAATGGAGACATACCTACCTTGTAAAATTTTTTTGAGTAATTGAATGAGATGATATAAGGAAAGAGCTAATTCAATTGATGCTTACACAAAATTCTTTTCTATAAGGTGTTTCCCTCTTGACGTTCCTATTTTAATAAAGAAATATGAATAATTTGGTTCAAATCATGTTTCCTGAAACACATAATTAAGGGGAAAAAACCCTCAAGGCTACTAGTAGCCTAAAAATTAAGAATTTGGCAATTGCTTCTTCTCTTGCTCTAACTATTCAATTACTGCATTACTCAAATCTTCTCCAAAGTAATACTGTCCATGACTGCAATTTCTATCCCAACATTTTAGAACTTATGTTAATAAACATATTACAAAGGAAAATGTTAATTTTAGTGTTCAGTCAAGACACTAGCAGAAGGCAAGGGTTCCTATCCCTTGTTCCCAGGATACCGAGCCTTGTGGCAGCATCCTACATGTCTTCATATAGTTAGTTCTCTAGCCATCTATTCATAACACTGGCTTTGAACCTGTGTACATGTACACAGCTGGGCTTGTGTTTAGGTACAGTTCTAAATAATATTGATCAGATAGGCTGAAACCAGATAAATGAACGGGGCTAACTATCGATATATAAATGCCTATGGCTTACTGTATCTGAGGATACTGAGGTGGCTTGCTTGTACACAAGGAATTCACCTAAAATTGTGTGTGAATGGATTGGTTAAAAGCATTAGAATCACAGGATTTCCAACCTAATAGTTTTTTTCTTTCTTTAATTTACAAAGCAAAAAATAAAAAGTAGGGGCTAGGGCTGTAGCTCAGTGGTAGAGCACTTGCCTCGCACGTGTGAGGCCCTGGGTTAAATCCTCAGCACCACATAAAAATAAACAAATAAAAATAAAGAAATATTTAAAAATAAATAAATAAATAAATAAAAAGTAGTAGATGTCTCTTTGTTACTTCTAAAGTTAGTAAGGAAATGAGCAGAAAGATCAAGAGGAAGAGACTCCTAGAGTCTTTCTCTGTATACTAGTGATCCCAGAAATAGCCTCATCTTCTCTATAGATCAGACATCCTCTTTCAGGAGTTGCCCCTTTCTTCTGAATTATTACTAATAATCCTAAAAGTTACCATTGAAGTTTTCAACTTTGCCTGTTGTCCTTTGTTTTTGTTATTGTCTTTGTTATCTGAAATTTCAAGCGTAAAATTGAAAGACATTTCTTAGAATATTTGATATCGGAATCCCAAGGAAATGTTAGTAAATTGCCTTATCCTCCCTAGTCAACATAAAGAAAACCATTTAATGACAAACTACTGTAGATATCTTAGGATAGGAAATGAGTTTTCCTAGTTATCTCATCCTGAGGTGATATCTTTACAATGACAACATTATTAAAACCTAATTTTTTTTTTGTTTTGCTGATATATGCATGTAGTCTACATGCAGATGTGTTTTACTGGGCACAGAACACAAATCATACCTGATAAGAAAAACAGCTGATTAAGGAGCCATATTTCATAGCAATTGACCAGTACACCAGGTCCTCTCTTCATTTTACAACTTAACCATTTCCCATGAAATTGATACCTCTAAAGATAATCAGTTTCCCTGTTATTCTGCCACCAACATGTGTTTAGGATTCAGATCCCATTCAACACTCCAAATGGAGACAAAAATAAAGGAACTTCTACTCGATAGGATATATATATATATATATATACACACACACACACACACACACACACACACACACAAAGGAGTTTTGTTCAGTCATAAAGAAGAATGAAATTATGCTATTTGCAGGAAAATGGTTGGAACTTGAGAATACTATGCTAAACAAAATAAGTCAAACTCAAAGTCAAGGGTCCTGTTTTACCTTAAAAGTGAAAGCTAGAGAGGAAAAAGGAAAAGAAAGATGGGGTTAATCTCATGAAGATTGAATGGAGATCAGTAAAGTAGAAGAATAGTTCTGGGGGAGGAAGGTGAGGATGCAAGGAGGAAATACTGGGGAATTGTATCCGCCAAATTATATTGTTGTAGTGTGTGCATGTATGAATATGTAAAAAATTCCACCATTATGTACAATTATAACGCACTAATAAAAAACATGGGGAAAACTGCTAAAGTAACAATATTTTCCTGACATGAACCTATAACACAGGTCAGGGCAGCTGTAGTAACCTTAATACCACTAGTTTAACAATTGTACACATGTGACCCCACCTGCTGTCTACTGACCTTGCATGGGAGATACATATGTGCCACAACTGATTAGCAGTCAGAGCTGAAGGCAGAACCCTGCATTTTGAATTTTGTTAGAGGAGTGTTTCATGAAGCTTATTTAAGTCTCAGGCTTATGTCATTAGGTCTTTACCTTTTATAAAGCAGAATTTAAAATATTTGACATTCTCAGATACTGGACCAGACAACAATGAAAGGTATTCACTACTCTGGGCATGAATTATTCTATTTCCAGAAGAATCTTAAATTGTCATTGATCTTAGAACATTTTCATCTTAAAAGCTTGTACACTTATGTAAGCTGATACATTTTTTGTACTTCTATATTCTATTCCAAACTCAGCCAAAAAAGTAACCTTTTGGCAAAAATGGTTTAGGTTCAGCAAAATAACAAATAAAATTTGCAACAGAAATAAATATTTTTCCCTTTTCCTTTTAATACCCTGCCTATTCTGGGAAAAATACAACCCACATGGCTCTAATTCATTCATTCTTAATGAGGCGAGATATTTTGTCCATAGTCTGCTATCCAAAAATGCTTTTGACATTCTTGAATAGATTTCTTTTCTCCTTGTCTTCCAAGTCTGCAGTGATCTAAATCCAGAAGAATTTTCTAATTTAGTGGATCTCAAATAGTAAGGGAGTCCTTTTAGTTTAAAACTTGGGTAAAATGTATACTCTTGTTGATCACGTTTTAATCAAAGCATTTATGGCCTGATGATTTAAATACATTTTCAAATCTTGGTGAATTGTGTAGTTTTATTTTGATATGAAAAGAGAAAAGAACCCTTGAATACAAGAAAGTACTTCCTGGTTTGTATCAGAGTAGAGATTAAATAATCACAACCTTCTTTTTACTATTTGACTCTTCTTTAGATAATTTAATGTTGATTAACAGAGTCACTTTTTCTGTAAGCTTCATCCAAACCATGATGTGTCTTTTCCCAAATTAAATATCGGGTATGACTTCATATAGAAAAGTTGGCTTTCCCTGAGCATGCCACTACAATCACACATATCCAGTCCCTATTTCCTAGCTATGATTTTTCTTTTGAAAATAATATCAATGCATCTGTTGCAATTCTGGAAACATAAAAGATGTAAATTGTAATGAAAGTCAGACACATGGTTGACAGTCTACAGCCCCATTTACTTGAAAATACCATGCAACATACAAAGTCTCATGAAATAGCCCATAAGAAGTACCACATACAAAGGACAGCCATGGAGGATCCAGCTGGATCATAAAGCATGAAGAGAAACTATTTTCTAGAGAAGTAGCTTCCCCAACCTTAATCTTTATGTCAAATGGACTGAATCCACGTCAGAAAAAACAAAATCATCTCTAAAGGGAACTTCTCGTATTATTGCTCTAGTTTGTCTCATCATCTGACAAAATTCAGTCTGCTCCACCCCACACTCATCTATGGTAAGGTGTTGTGTTCTTTAAAAATGTCAATGACCTTAGAAAGGGTGTGGAGAAATAAGGCATTGAGATACTGAGGAATCACTTGGATGTGGGAGCTCAGGGGTCTGGGTTTGAAACCTCCAAGTGCAATGTAGAACATTTTCTCTTTGGATACACTGCCTGACCTCTCTGTGCCTCCGTTTACTCAAATAAAAGTTTATAAATAGGAAAGAGTTTTGCATACCTGTTGTAGAGTTAAGTGAATCAATACCTACAAAGTAAATACACCTCCTTCACAAAACTCATTTATTTCTATCTCTGTATCTTTCCAGACTCCTCTGATTGCATCTGATCAATTCTTACACAATTGAATCTTCAAAACCAGGCTACATGTCTGTCTCTCCTCCAGGAAGAGCTACCAGGTTAATCCAGATTAGCTCTATTCTATTTCAATTTTACCTGAGAATTCAAGTAGTGATTGAACTATTTTATGGGGATTTATTACTTTAAAATAAAATAATCCTTTTATATCTGTCATTCCTATCTCTCCAATGACAAGGTCAACTCAAAAGAACTATTTTATATTTCTTTTATTTCTTACTTCATCTAATCTCTGTCTTTACTACATGTGAGCATATATGGCAAGGATTCAAATTCCTATTTCACTCATTTCTTGAAAAAGGAAAAGTTACAAAAAGATTTTTTTTAGCTCAGTAATTAAATCTGTGGTAAAATGGACATAAAAATAATTAAGATAGTAAATTTTGTTAAGTGTACAATTGGATGGTGTTAAATATTTTCCCCTTGTGCAGCCAATCTTCAGAACTTTTTCATCCTGTAAAACAAACTCTGTACCCATTAAAGAGCTGTCATTTTTTCCAGTCTCTGGCAACCATCATTTTATTTTCTGTTTCGATGAATTTTGCTATGCTCAGATACCTCATACAGGTAGAATTATATAGTATTTATCTTTTGGTGTTTGGCTTACTTCAGTTAGCAGATGTCCTCAGGGTTCATCTACATTAATGCTAATCCTTCCTTTTCAAGGCTAAATAATATTGCATTGCACACCACATTTTGCTTATCTTTCATCTATAGATGGTGTTATGGTTTGGAGATGAGATATCCCCCAAAAGCTCACATGTGAGTTAATGCAAGTTTCAGAGGATAAATGGTTGGATTCTGAGAATTTTAACCCAATTAGTGAATTAATCCCCGATAGGATTAACAGTGGTAACTGGAGGCTGTGGGGTGGTAGTGGCTGGAGGAAGTGTTAGTTGGGGGTGTGTCTATGGTATACATATTTTGTATCTGGAGAGTGGAATCTCTCACTCTGCTCCCTAATCATCATGATGTGAGCCGCTTCCCTCTGACACCCTTTCCTGCCATGACGTTCAGCCTCACCTCAAGCTCCGAGAAATGGAGCCAGCCTTCTATGGGCTAAGACCTCTGAAACCGTGAGCCCTCGAATCAACTTTTCCTTCGCCATGGTTGTGCTCCTCAGATCCATTAGTCACAGCAGCGAAAACAGATGGACAATTGACTTGCTTCCACCTTGCTATCAACGTGAACATGCACATTTCTTTCAGTTACTCAACTGCTTTCAATTATTTTAGATATATACCTACAAGTGGAATGGTTATAAAACGTTCGATACCTAAAAGATGCCGATATTAGCACTGCTATGGAAGTGATGAATATTTTATGAATTTTATAATTAGTGACTGTCACAATATCTGACAATCACTGAGGACGCCAAGAATGTGAAGATTAATACGATGTGCTCCATACCCCAAGGAATTTCGCCCACATGATTTCAGCTTTGTGTTGTATAAACAATCATAAAGATGTGAGTCCTAATAGAATGGAGGAAAGTCTTCCTCAGGAGATAACCTTGGAGTTGGTTCTCAGGTCATAAGTAGAAATTCATTGGGCAGAGGAGAAAGTAAGGCATCTTAGGAAAAGACACAAACTGTGGAATAGCACAGTGTGTTGGGGGAGTCATGAGGTTGGTGTGGCTGACCGAGGCCAGGTGGTGAGGACAAGGGTGTGAAAATCTAGGGTGAGGCCAGATTTAAGACTTGGCGAAGGACATTCACTGACAAACTTAGAGGGAAAAATTAATTTCTCTGAAAAGCTCCAAGAGGGGCCTGTTAGGAAAGAGTGCTGATTTGAATTGCTTTGGGGAAGTTCACGTGTGAAGAGTGGGAAAGATTGGTGCCACTGATAGAGAAGAGGCCACTGACAATAAACATAGGCAAGGGACAATGAAGGTCATCTCTTTGGTTATTTTTGGTAAAAATGACTACTGAAAAGAAGATAGAGGCAGAAAACCAGAGGCCAAGCCTTTATTTTTCCCTTCCTAGCTGTCACTTAACCTCTCTGAGCTTTAGGATCCTATCTATAAAATATGAACAATAATACCCAGAGGATTATGAAGATGGAGTAAAGCAGTGCATAGGCATGTACTTGGTACACTGCCACATTCTGTGCAAATGTAAAGTGATATCAATATTATCATTATATACTCAACCTGATAATTTATTCAAAACAGTGCATTATTTTAAATGTGCTTTCCCAGTAACAAGGTATCCTGTTTTCACTAATCTCACAAGGTTGAATAAATCAAACTTCATAAAGTAGAAGTCAGTTCTTTACAGTCCCTTGCATTTAAAATTAATGATGTAAAATAGTGAGGTAGAAAAGAAAATGGAGCTGGCTAATCATTTCAAATCTACTTGGATTCATTTTTGCCCATGTTTTCTCCAAGTTACATGACCTTTACTATCAGTAAGGACTACACGTTTGGGACAGGTATATAACCCCAAAAAAGTTCTTGTGAAACTGCTCATTTTTTTTTTTTTCAGCCACATGCACATAAAAAGGAGGAAATACAGAACATTTGTCAAGATGATTTGATATCCTGCAGATAGGGACTCTATAAATGCAAATACTGTCGAGATATTTAAAGTATGGTGGATGCAAAGGAGGACATTTTAGTTTTTAACTGACATAGACTCTAGACACAATGATGATAATAGGAGTTAGCAAGACTGTCCATTTATTCCATGCATTAGCAGCCCTGAGTTGTACATTTCCCAGCTACACCAGCAAGGAAGGAATGGCAGCCCTTGAAAGTGTCCTTTTTTTCCCTGAGAAAAGACAGAAATAAAATAGCAAATTTATTCTAGATTCAAAAAATAATTGCTAAGAATTTGACTTGGAAAAGTGAAAAAAATGGGATTGTAAATACTCTTCCCCTCCCATGAGAGGATTCAGAAAGATAATTATTAGAATGACTTACAGGAAAAAATTTAACTAATCAAGAGTTTCATATCAGTCAGAAAGTAAATAATAGGTTGTATGTATTGACTGGATTATGTGTCAATATTTTTGGCACATGTAGTTTGAGCAAGACAGTAATCCTTGATATACAGGGTAAGTTGCTTAGCATTTCAAATATGGCTTCAATGTGGAGAGGGAGTGGTGATGAAGTTCAAAAGGTGGCATGCTGTACCTCCTATACAGGTGTGGCTGCAAGTGTGTACTTATCTGTCAACCATTCAAATTCTGGACAGGTTTCTTCAATGGTTCTGACTCTGACTTAGTAGCACTGCCACGTAGTATGCCATCCACTCTAAATCCGAAATTATTCTTTTTGAGTAATTCTTGTCATAGCAGTGTCATTATTTTTGTTTCAAATACAGTAAGCCAGTTATTAATTTTCTTACCAATAAGAGTTGGTATTTTTGATAACTTCTCCCTCATTTTCAGAATAGTGCAAAGTCAGAATTGCAGTATCATGTTATTGTATATCTTAATAAATATTTACACATATTCTAAAAGCTTTCTCTCCCAATACTGATAAGTATCTATGAGGATGTATTCTTATTCTCTGGTTTTTTTCAGCCCTTTGACAATATCCAGTGGGCTTCTGCAGTTATAGGAAACTAAGAGCAGTAATATAAATATCCTTCCCTGCCAAAGGATGCCTTTTTGTCTGAATAAATCCCAGTGAGACAATTCAGCTTTTTTAAAGCAAAGTTATAAACTAACAATTATGTAAACAGTTACAAGCCAATAGAGGTAACTTAGTGCAGTTTAAATAAAACCTAGAGCTCTGGCAAGGCCAGCAGGTACACCTGCATGATCAATAAGAGACACAGAAGAGCTACTACTACAAGCCAACAGGCTTTTAAAACAACTTTATCCTGAGGCACACCAATATGGGAGGGGGATAAATGACCCCCAATCATCTAGAAGTCCATCAGTGTGGGAGTGAGGAAAGTAAACTTTCCTTAAGCAATGCCATACTCCTGAGAGTTTCAGATATCTTGCTTATTTTCCATAGTAGATAATATTACATAGATTAACATGGGGGAAATGAAAGAAAGCAGCATTATGGATATATTTCACTTTGCTTTATAGGGGCCATATATTTATCAAATCTATATTCCCCTCCAAAGGTCCTGTGATACCTGTTCATTATACATTTAATAATAACTTCTCAGAGTCCAGTTGGACAGAACACCCATGTACACAAATTATATGGAACACCTTTATTACAGATAGAGAGGAGCAACAGAAGCCTAGGATTCAGGGTAACCTATATCCCAAAGGCTTAGGAATGCTGCACAAGGTAGACAGAATCATTTCTGGTACTGCAGAGAAGAGACCCTCGACAGTAGCCTGTCCCAGTTTTATACCTGGGTCCATGTGAATTGCTGGGCTAAAGTGCTGAAATAGATATCTTGTTTTGATGAAGGATTACAACCAAACCCAAGCTTTTCTGGTCAGTTCCCTCCTGTCTCAGTACATTGCAATCCCACAATGCAACAACCATTCTATCGTCATTCTTCGACCTGTAAGCAAAACAGGGAGAAGAATTGAACTGGCCCAAGGCCATCTAGAGTACTGACTGGAAGCTCTTGTGTTTTAAATAGGGATAAGAAGAGTACGGATGACCACAATTCCAAGGTGTCTGTTAACCTGTAGACAAGACTCTTTCTCTCAGGCAGGGAGAAATGGTAGTAAATTCTTTCAATTTTTTGGCTTCCCAGGCTTCAACCCTGTTTAAGTCTCCCTTTAGGAGGTTCAAGATATACGGAGTCAGTTTCTGATGCTTGTAGCCATGAATGCTGCTGACTGATACCAATATGGTCAACAGGTATGAATCTTGCTTGCAGTGGTATTTAGTTACTCAAATTCCTTATTCTAAGTGGAGTACAAACTTCCCTTGGGAGAATTCTCTCTGGCACTGGATGAATGATCCCTTAGATCTTGCAATGAGGAAACAAGCACTGGAAGACTTAGAACATGGGCACACCATTGAAGAAATACTAAAAGAAATGGTAGATTCTACTGTTATCCCCTGGATAGAATGGCCCACTATTATCCTCACTATACTAGGGCAGAACAGATAGATGAGTCTCCTATTTTTAGATATGTAATAATCACTTATATATTATTTAAAAGTGCAGCATCCTAATGATCTTTTCAGAAATGCTAATCAAAGTGGTGAAGTTTGAGTACCACTCGATTCAAAGAATCTTCCTTTCACACATACCAAAATTTGGGGGGGAATGAGGAGAGGAATAAATATGACCTATAAAAGGATTCCATTGCCTAGAAAATAAATAACAACAGATATAACAAATTCAATATAACAAATCAAAATACAGTATTGTATCAAAATATACTTAGCCACTAACATTCAGTTACTGTAAATTTAGAAAAGGAAAAAAAAACATATGGAGGAAAAAAAAAAACAACAACAAACTATTAACAGTGCAAGTAATTCTGCCAGCCCTCTATAGAGGAAGCTGTGTGACACTGGTCACCAGCATCACAGTCTTTTAAAGTGTCTCTCTCACCAAGCCTAGGTGATTCCATCTCAATAATAATATCATCATCTCAATAATAACATAGAATGCAAATGGTCTAAACCCTTCAATCAAAGACATGGACTGACAGATTGGATTAAAAACAAAACCCAACAATATACTGTCTGAAAGAAGCTCACCTCATAGGCAAAGATATCCAAGACTTAAGGTGAAAGGATGGGGAAAAAAAAAAAACATACCATTTACGTGGGACTTGAAAACAAGCAGCTTTTCCTGTTTTAATATCAGATAAAATGGACTTCAAGCCAAGATTAATCAGATGGACAAAGGCCACTTTATACAGCTTAAATAAATCATATCTACAAGATATAATGATCATAAAAATTTATACCCCAAACAATGGAGCATCCATGTACCTCAAACAAACCCTTCTCAATATTAAAAATCAAATAGACCACAATATAATAATACTGGGTGACTTGAGTGCACCTCTCTCATCACTGGATATTACCCACACAAAAATTAAGATTATACAGAACTTAAAAACATGATTAATAATATGGGCCTAACAGACATCAACAGACTATTTCATCCATCAATAACTGAATTCTTTCTTCTCAGTAGCACATGGAACATTTTCTAAAATAGACAATATTTTAGGTCAGGAAACAAATCTTAACAAATACAAAAGAGTGCAGACTTTTTAAGAATCTTCTAAGGTAATTTTTAATAATGATTTTTCAGCCATCTACTCGCCTTATAACTTGATCCCCTAGTTAGATAACTTTACTCTGATAGCATCCAGCATTTAGAGAGGCAGTATAGTATAAACCAAGAGTTGAACGCCTTCACTCAGGAGCAAGATTGAGTTCAAATTTGGGCTCCGATGTGTGTTAATTATGGCTTTTGGTGCATTGATCAGTTCTTCCTACCTTAACTTCTCATTTATAAATCAGTAGCCTCTCCTTCAAAAGGACAACTATGAAGTATAAAAACCACATAAAACTCATGGTGTAAATAATAGAATCACTTCCCCCCACCTTAATCCATTTCTCAAACCCATAGTCCTGCAGTATTTAATGTAATTGACTAAATTTGCAACATCAAATTTTAAGCAATACTAGAAAAACGGCTGCCTTGTTTGTGCTTTTGCCAATACAGCAACTGAAAGCAATGCCACAGCTGTAAGATTCCACATGTGGGCTGAAAAATCCAGTCAACTCTTTTAGTTCATCAATTCTCATAGAAGGAAGCCTGCATTGGGTTTAAAACTGAAACATTCCCTGACCAGTCTAGGTTGAGTCTCTTAGTCATATAAGCTCAAAACATCTACAGTTTTCCTTGGAGATGCTTAGCACAATTTTACTTAAGTAACTTAGTGCCTGCCACTCCTCTGTCCCTAACATTACCTATTCCCACTTCCTGGATGGTAAAGTCCATAAGGGCTCACTCTGTCCTGTATCCTTAATGTCTAACCAAGTGCTTTGAGCAAAACCATCAATAGATATCTACTAAATAAATAGATGTGTGAACAGTAGTCATTTACGTGTGTAGATATTAGATAGCCTCTACTCTAGAAACAGAAACTATGAGTAAGAAATGAGACCAATATCCATTTCTATATTGTCAGTTTTAAAGACAACTATAGAGTCAGGTGCAGCAGCACACACCTGTAATCCTAGATTCTGGCAAGTCTGAGGCAAGAGGATCAAGTTCAAAGGCAGTCTGGAAAACTTAGTAATACCCTGTCCCAAAATTTTCAAAAGAGCTGGGGATGTAGCTTAGTGGTAGAGCACTTGCCTAGCATGGTACTGGTTCAATTCCTAGTACCATTAATAAAGGGAAAAATAAAGTACTCCATATACTTCCACATACTGCCTTTACTCAATGCATCTAAATGTGACTTGCATTTCTTGAGCATAACCATGTGCTCCAGTGCTCCAAATATAAAGATGATCTTGATGAGTTCACTCTTCCTATACAAATTGGAAAAACTTTATATTATTTCTTTATTAAACAAGCACTTATTAAACATAGCAAATAGCAATCACTCAATATCTATTGCTGTTTCTTCTTTGTGTCTCCTTTTAATTATATAAATATGGACACTCGCTTTCTATGTATTGTGTGACTTTACCTGTGAATAATCATTTTGTTGCATAAATATAAATGGGTCCCTCTGGGTGAACAACCTGAGTCTATAGCAATAATAGATGTTGCATATGAACAAGTAATATAGCAGTTAAAACTCCTCAAAATCTCAGTTATTCAAGTTTATTTCTTAGCCTGCCAAGTTTTTGGCTTTCTAAGGCAACACTCTTCCAGGTGTCAGAGACACCCTCATTTTCATATTGTGAGTCTGGTATCCCAATATTTAGCTTGAAGTGTTGTCATTTACAGGGACAGAAACAGTGGAAAGCCCACACTGCTCTTCAGGTTTTTGATCCAGAGTGACATTATGCTATTAGTTCATTGATTTGAATGAGTTACGTGACCCTAAATAACTGCAGCAGATGCATGACAGAGTGAAAACCCACATATGGCTAAGCACTAACCCTCTCCATCACAGTACTATATTATACTTTTATCAGGAACAATCCCAATCAGTAAACTGAGATAATCATAGACCATCAGAGCCAGACTAGATATTAGAGAGTATCTTTCCATCACCATTTTTCTTTCGTTTCTTTTTTACTAGAAGAGACTGAAGCCAAAAACTCACCCAAGATTTCAGAATTAGTTAAAGGCAATACTGGATCTAGAAATGATGTGTTTGGAATCCATAGCCAGTGGTAATAATGATGGAATAACAATGCTTCTCACACATAATCCCAGTCATTCCATGTGGTTTTCCCATAAACAGAGGATAGCAGAATCAGGTTTAAAAAAAAAAAAAAAAAAAGAAAGGAGCCTTTCTGGCTTTCTGGGCCATCCAGAGCCAAGCGTTTCATATCATTTGATTAAATACAGTAAGAGCTTTCTAATTTTAGTGGAAATTCCTGTTCCTTGAACTTTCTATTTTCAATATGGTATATTATTCGCAATGAGAAATCCAGTAGGCTGGAACTAAATTTTGTTGAGCCCTGAGGCCTGGATTCTAAATTTTTATTAAGTATGAATGTTGTCCTCCTACATCAAGCACAGATAGTTAAATTCTGGATTGGAAATTTTGCTGGCATTTGTTGGGTATATATGAATTGAACTGTACCTTATATCAGAGAATTTGAGTTATATAGGTTATTCTCTATTTAAAAGTTTTAATGACATTGAAAAAACATTTAAAATTTAGCAGTCTAATTTCCCATAATAGCTAAATACACATTTGGTTGAGCACATGTTTTAAAGAGAATATTCTTAAAATTGCCTGACATGGGGTTCAGTTCACAGGAGCCCAAAATACACAGAATTGTCTTTTTTATAATCCCTTCTTTTCACATATCTATACAAAATATGCTTCTCTATTCAAGAGCTCTTTACACACTGACATCAGAGGCTGCAAAAGAAGGTGACAGTGGCAAACACCTTTTTGTCAGGATATGGAATCCCTCAGACTTGACATTATCCAAATCCTGAGTGTCCTCTGATGTGTTCAAACAGTCAGATGTGCTTACAAAGCATTCTAACATTCTAGAGGTACAGCAGCCAAAAGCACATCTTTGGGCTATTTCAAGTGCCAATCAACAACCACTTCTGGACACTTCTGAGGAAAGTTCCTTCTGTCCTCAGTAGAGCCTCTCCACCCTGCCTGCTCCATATCCTGAGCAGTTCTAACACCATTTTCTTAAAGTCAATCCCTTGTAAGGAAAAACATTTTTTTTAGTTATTTAAAATAGAATTAGGTCTCAGCTCCTTCCTCCTTTTCAAATTCTGCTTCTTTAGTGCAGTACCCTCAAGCTGTGCGTGGAGATTAGTGACTTTTTCAGATCTGAAGCCAACAATCAATCTGCAAATTGGCCGGCAAGCAGCACTAAGAGACCAGGCAATTGGCTGATGCCTGATGATGAATGTATGGAGACTTCTCCCTCCTTTCTCTGTAAACCAGTTAGCTTTTTGAGCTAGCATGACTCTTCCCATTCTGAGCCAATGCTTAAAGACAGCATTCTAGTATGCAACTCAATATGCTCCTGCTTAGCAATGGGACAGCTAATGTCTTATTATATTATGGTGACAAAAGAAAGTAATAGTGGCAAACAATGTTACATGACTTGATAGATAGAAAATGTAGGAATTCTCAGAGTAGCTAGATATATTCAAGAGAAAAATTCCTCACTTAGAACCCAGAGATGCACAGCATTTGCCAGTGATACCCCCTATTTATTATTTACTAGGATAACCTTTACCCATTATCAGGTACTATATTACTTAGCTCTTGTTCAATACTGAACCTCTCTGAGCTAGAAAGTGGAGAGCTTAGCACTTTTTTTTCTTACATGTATGGGAGGATAAGAGTGAGACATAGTTATAATTATATATTGTATAATTGCCAAAGCATTATAAGTTCATTCATTGCTAGTGGGAGGGAATATTAAAAGGTACAATTGTTTTCATCTGTTTTCTGTTGCCAGATATTTTGTAGAGAATACAGGTTTTTTTGCTCATTTCTGGAGACTGAGAAGTGGAAGGACATGGCATCAGCATTGACTTGACCTCTGGTGGAGGCCCTCCTGCCCCATCATAATATGGTGGAAGGCATCACATGATGAGAGTGCACAACTGTGCCAAAGGCAAAACAAAAAGCATTCCTTCAGTAGTCCATTAATCCATGAATAGCGGGGTTGGGGATGTGGCTCAAGCGGTAGCGCGCTCGCCTGGCATGCGTGTGGCCCAGGTTCGATCCTCAGCACCACATACAAACAAAGATGTTGTGTCCGCCTAAAACTAAAAAATAAATGTTAAAAAATTCTCTCTCTCTCAAAAAAAATCCATGAATAGCTTAATTTATTCATGAAGGCAGAGCCCTCATCTCTAAGTACCATTAACTATAAATTTGAAGATAAAATATAAAATTTGGGGAACATATTCAAATCATAGCCATAACCACCAGAAAACTAATTTAGATATTATTGCATCAGTTAGGATTAAGTCTGGAGTAATAGAAAACCCTAAACAGACCCTTATACATTAAAAAATATAGATTTCTCATAAAGTCTCAAGGAATGAGATTTTTGTCATTAGTTAGGTAGCTCCAGGAGGGGTGTGTACACAGATTCCTTTTAGTTCTGACATCTCTGTGGTGGGGCCCTTATCCTCATAGTCCAAGATAGGAAAGTCTAGAGGTACAGGGTCTAATGTCAGTAAAGAGTCACAGAACAAAGAAAGAAAGGATAAAGGATATATGCCAGCTGTATTTTAAGATTTTATCCTGAAAAGTGACATACATTCCCACCTATGCATCACTGGTTAAAATTTATAAATGGTCATACTTAGCAACAAGGAGGAGCATATTGAGTTGCATACTAGAATGCTGTATTTAAGCAAAATATCTAATTATTCATCTAGTTAAAAATTAAGGAGGAATGAGTTTTAGGGTTGCCAATTGGCAGTTCCTACTCCACCCCAAAAATTTCAACATGTACATACTTTTTGGCCCAGCCAACCCGTATCTAGTTGTATGCATTGGAGAAACTTTCACATGGCTACACAGAAAAATGTACAGGGTTTTTCACCTGCTGAACTATTTCAAAGAGTGAAACTACCTATCATGAGAGGAATGAATAAATAATCCAAACTTTATTCTTATTATGGAATGCAATACATCAATGTACAGGAGTTAAAGTAATTAATCTCATTTGAACAAATCAATCTAGATATATTTCGAGTAGAAAATAACAAGTTATAAAAATATATATGAAGTATGGTACTATCCAAATTTTAAAAATACATAGAGTGATACCATGCATTATTTATGGATACAAATATAAAGAGAAAACATTTTAAATAGATCTGGGTCTATGGATGGAGTTGAGTGGTAGAGTGCTAGCCTAGCATGTGCAAAGCCCTGGGTTCAATCCCCAGCACTGCAAAAAATAAAATATATCGGAAATGGTATACTCCAATTTCAGAAGACAAAATATTGAAGAGAGAAAAAGAGTGGAAAAGGGCACTCAACTGTATTCTATAGCATCTAATTAAAAAAGAATTCAAGGAAAAATGACAAATTGTTAACTTGTATAAATCTGGAGTATATTTTGATATCTGTTTTATTATTTTCAATGATGTTGGAAACAGTTCTTGATTATGAGCCAAACGTTAAATCGTAGCATTATCAGGCAAAATCCAGAGTGTTTACTTTGGCTAGAGTTGCAATTCTTTATTGCATTACTCCTAGAACCAAGAAGTCGGTACTAGCTGAACAGAGAACATACAGTGGGATGTTCATACCAGAACATCTACAAAACCAGAAAACATACGAGATGAAGGTGATATATACTGAATTTCAAATGTCATCTGCAAGGAACTTCAAGACAGCTTCTGTCTTCTGGAAGCTTCAGCAAAAATAAGGAAACCAGTGGCTATAGGATCTGGTGCTGATTCTTACTTCATCTTCTACCATCCACTCCCACATTCTTCATGTTTGGCGACACTGAGAGTCTCTTTATATTTTAATGTCTTATTAGTGCTTTATAGTTACACATAATATTGGAGCTCATTTTGACATAATAACACATGCATGGAATATAATTTTCTCCACCTCAGTCCCCAGTACTTCCTTTTATCCTTCCCTCCTAACACCTCCCCTGCCCCCTTTCTTTACTTGTCTCCTTTCATAAGTTTTTTTCAAGCTTGTATCTTATAGATATATATAAAGGTGAAACTCACTGTTATATATTCATATATGTACATAGAATAATTTGGTCAATTTAATTCCACCATTCCTCCTTTTTCCAATACTTCCCCCTCCTTTTCTATACATTTCCTCTACTCCACTGATCTTCCTCTTCTATTTTCATAGGATTCCCCCATTTTTCCACATTTTGCCCTAGCTTCAACACATGACTTTGATTCTAGCTTATTTAATTTAGAATGACATTCTCTAATTACATCTATTTACCAAAAAAAAAAAAAGCCACAATTTCATTCCTCTTTATGACTAAGTAATATTTCATTGTGTATGTACACCACATTTTCTTAATCCATTCATCTTGTAACTGGCCCCTCCAGACTGGGTCCATAACTTGGCTATTGTGAATCGTGCTGTTATAAACACTGACATACTTGTATCACTATTGTATGCTTATTTTAGTTCTTCTGGATAAATAAAGGAGTGGAATGGCTATGTCATATAATGGTTCCATTCCTAGTCTTTTAAGGAATCTCCATACTGCTTTCCAGAGGGGTTGTATTAATTTGCAGTCCTACTAACAATGCATGAGTGTACCTTTTTCCCCACATCTTTGTCAACAATTATTTGTATTCTTGATGATTGATATTTGACTGGAGTGAGATGGAATCTCAATATAGTTTTGATTTGCGCTTCCCTAATTGCTAGGGATGTTAAACATTTTTCATATGTTTATTGACCATTTCTATTTCTTTTGAGAAGGTCTGATTAGTTCTTTTGCTCATTTGTTGATTGGGATTTTTTTTTGGTGTGTGTGTGTGCGTGCATGCGTGTGTTAAGTTTTTCTGGGTATTAATATCCTGTTGGAAAAGTGGCTAGCAAAAATCTTCTCCCATTCTGTAGGTTCTCTCTTTATGTTCTTAATGATTTCTTTTGTTGTATAGAAGCTTATTAATTTGATGCTACCCCACTTATTGATTCTTGGCTCTATTTCTTGAGCTCTAAGGGTCTTGTGAAGGAAGTTGGTGCCTGTACCAATATGATGGAGTGTCCAGCCTGTTCTAGCAGCTGCAAAGTTTCTGGTCTAATTCTTTGGTTTTTATTATTTTTTTAATCAACTTTGAGTTGACCTTTGTGCAGAGTGAAAAGCAGGATCTAGTTTCATTTTTCTACATATGGATAGCCTTTTGGTGCTGGGAAAACTGGATCTCTTTTCTCCAACATATGCGTTTTGCACCTTCATCAAGTATCACATGGCTGTATCTGTACTCCATTGGTCTCCCTGTTTGCCAAGACCATGATGTTTTTGTTGCCATAGCTCTGTTGTAGAACTTGAGATCAGACATTGTGATACTTCCAGCATCACTCTTCTTAGGATAGCTTTAGTTATTCTGAGTATTTTATTCTTTGAATGAATTTTAGGATTTTTTTTCTGGTTTTGTGAAGAATGTCATTGGTATTTTGATGGATATTACATTGAATCTGTATAGCACTTTTGGTAATGCAACCATTTTGACAATAATAATCCTGCCTGATAGTTTCTGAAACCCCACACAATATAAGCCCCATGGTGGCAGGAACTTGATCCATTTTGTTTACTGCTATATCTCCAGGATCTAGAATAGCACTTGGCACTCCTGGCAATCAGTAAGTAGATGCTGAATGAATAACAAATGTCAAGAAATGTTATGATCATTAAAAGCCAGAGGGGAGAGTGTAGAGGGTTTTTTCATGGTTGGTTAGGGGTATTAATGGTCCTTGAAGCCAACAGTCTCAAAATAAAAACACTAGTTTTGGGGGGGGGGGGTTCAAAATATTATTATTATTTTGTGTGTGTGGTGCTGAGGATTGAACCCATGGCCTTTTGCATGCAAGGCAAGCACTCTACCAACTGAGCCATATCCCTAGCCCAATTCTTTATTTTTTATAATGATTTTATGTTACAGAAAAATTACATAGAAAGTAGAAATAATTCTCTTTTATGTTTTGCTCCCCTCTGGCACACATTTCCCCTACTATTTACCATCTGCATCATTGTGGTTCATTTGTTAATAATATATTGGCATTGGTTCATCAATTATTAACTACAGTGCATAGTTCACATCCAGGCTCAGTCTTCATGTACAGTTTTGTGTTTTGACAAATCTATAATATCATGTACTCAATATTACAATATCATATAGAATGATTTTACAACCCTACGAATCCTCTCTATGCCTTGTCCCTTCATCCCTTTCTCCCTCCCTATTAACTCTCAAAAAATACTGATCTTTTTATAGTCACCATAGTTCTGCCTTTTCCAGAATGTCATATAGTTAAAAAGCTACATACTGTGTGATTCTAAGACTGGTTTCTTTCATTTAGAAATATGAATTAAAGATTCATTCATACATCTTCATGTCTTGATATGTTCTTTCTTTTTAAATCACTGAAAAACATTCCATAGTATATATGTATATTTTTGTTTAACCAGTCACTTATTAAAGGACATTTTGATGCTTTCAATTTTTGACAAGGAGAAACCTCTTACAAACATTTATGTCCATGTTTTTGTGTGGACATAGTTTTCAACTACATAAGAGCATGATTGCTGTATCATATAGTATACTTATGTTTATAAGAAAATGCCCAGCTGTCTTCCACAGGGGTTATATATTTTATATTTATCAGCAATGAGTGTTATCTTTGCAAGCATATTATGCTATCATTGTTTTGGGTTTTAGCAATTCTAATGGGTGTGTAGTGATATCTCATTGTTGTTTTAATGTGCTATTTCTGAATGACATATGATGCTATCTATCTTTCACATGCTTAATTTTACATCTGATTATCTTCTTTGGGGGGAGGTGTTTATTCAGATTTTACCCATTTTTAAATTGAGTTGTTTTCTTATTGGTCCATTTTAAGACTTCTACATGTATTCTAGAAACAAGTCCTTTATGAATTTTGTGTTTTGCAAATATTTTCTCCAAGGCCATGGCTTATCTATTTTCTTAAAAAGGCATAGTTTTACAGAAATAATCCCTTAATAACTTTGGGGAATTCCTAATATCCTGTGAAAGTCTAAGCATTCCCGTCTCTATGATTGCTTCTAATGTCTGATTTCTGCCTCCCACCCTCCACATTTTCCCCCAGGGGAATAATACTAGGAAGGTAAGTAGGAAAACAAAAGATTGTGTATTATGAAGTGAATTTTATGTGTTGACTTGCCTGAGCAACAGGATGCCCAGAAATCTGATTAAATATTTCTAGGTGTGTATGGAAGGCTGTCTCTGAAAGATATCAGCATTTGAATCAAAGGAGAGAGTAAAGCAAATCTTCCTCCACCCACCCACCTCAGTGTGGGTGGGCATCATCCAGTCAGTTGAGGGTATAAAAAGAACAAAAGAGGGGAAAGAGGTTGAATTCTTTCTGCCCAATATCTTGAGCTGGGACATTTCTTGGATCTGCTGTTTACTTTCCTAGTTCTCAGGTCTTAAGAATCAGACTGGAATCTATATTAATCAGCTTTTCAGCTTTAAGCCTTTGAATTAAGCTACCAACTTTTTCTGTGTCTACAACTTATAGACAGCAGTCAGAGGAATTGTCAGACTTCATAATCAAGTGTATCAATAACTTATAATAAATATCAAAGAGAGAATGATAGACAGATATCTGTTATTCTTCGTTTCTCTGGAGAATCCTAATATAGGTAATATACCAGTTTCTGTGATTGCATCATATTTGACATACATTTAAAATTCCTTAGTTCTTAACCAAAAGCTCATTATATACCCCTATTTCCTAAGGACAGGGCAGAGAACTTTATTAATTAACAATGGACAGCTTATTAGTTTTATATATTTTGTACCTTAAAGCCTTCTGATTTAATTGGTAAAGATTCTTCATTTAGCCATTCTGTGCTATCCCTTCACATCCTTCTGAAAGTGGGGGACCTTTGGAGAGGCAATCCAGTTATAGGTATTTTCACCAAGAGAACAAACTAAAACTTTAATAAGAAATTTCAACAATAACTATTGTTAAAGAAAACTCTTCTCATTTCTGTTGAAGATCTTTGAAACACATGTATCTTTGATTGACATAAAGGCCTATACATAAAGAAATAAATTACTTTCTTCTAAATGGTTGGCAATCAACCATCCTCTGACTAAATCCTAAACAGAAAAGCTTTCCACTGATTACTAGCCTGCTTATAACTTTCAGCTTCCAAATATCATGGGACTATGTTCTTGGTCTTGGGTGTAGTATTTCTCCCAACAGACTCCTATATGTATAAAAAGATTCATACAAGTTTAGGGATTCCATTACAAATCCCAAAAAGAGTCTCTTTTCTGTTTGTTCTTGGTTTTATATACAGAAAGCTTAAGTTCACAAAGGAAATTCCATTCCTATGCTAAAATTTGAAACGGCAGCTTCTATTTTAGAAGACCCAAGCATTAGTTATTTTCCAAGGAGAAAAACTAGTGTTATTTTTAAAATGGAAAGAAGCTAGTTTAAAAAATATATTATAAATATTGCTTAGTTTCCAATTCTTGAGAGAACGTTATCTAGAGAAAAATAGTTTGTGTGTCATTTGAATATCCAAAGTTAACACCTTTCACAAATGGGGTAGACATCCTCTGTAGCATGTTGGGAGAACTTCCAATATAGCCTACAGATTAAAACCATCTTTTCCACCAACTTGTTATGTGTCTGAAATCCCTTCCTCTGTGGCCTTCCTCTGTGCCTCCTCATTCCTTACAAGAATTAATTTATCCTGGCTTCCCACAAAACAATAAAGTTGACAATATTTGATCAAATAATATATCAGACTATCAATTGTTTGCTCTTTTTATTGTTAGTAGTATTCCATTGTCTGTATGTTTCACAATTTGTACAATTATTCACTAATTGGTAGCTGCTTACGTTTTTCTATTTGAGGCTACTATGAATAAACCTTCCACAAATATTCATACACAAGTCTTTGTATGGAAGCATACTTTCATTTGTTTTGGATGAATGCCTAAAAGTAAGATTGTTGGGTCAGATTCTAAGTGTATGTTTAACTTTATAGAAAATGCCTAAGCTGTTTCCAAAGTGGCCTTATATATTTTTACCTATATATAGTAAAAGATGGGTACTGCCCAGATAGGAATTTTATCCCTCTCCCTGGCTAAAATAAACATTTACCTTAAATTAAAGGGCTTTTTTTTAAAAGCCTATTTACCAGCTTGTTTCTCCTGCCATGTCAGATTTATCAGTTTTCCCAGCTCCTATTTGCCTTCATTTGAGGTCTCTCACCTCCTTTGATCTCAGTCACCTGTGTGCTCCTTGTTTGTTACTACCCAGTGGGCCTATTTTTACCTTTTCTTTTCCTTTGTCTAGACTGATGGCTTTATTTTGACTCTTACTGCAAGATGACCTAAGTCAATCTTGTCACACCTGTTATATATAGTATCTATAATTATCTACCAAAGATATAACTATAGCCATATCCCCCTCAATACACTGACATATATTTAACAATTTTTTTTTTGCTAGCAAGCAGACACAGAACACTTTGCACAACCTGTAAGTCCAATGAAGCTCTAATTCTCTATCCTTTTAAGTATGCATACCATGCCTTACATAGGAAACTCACTAGAGACAGATGGATCAGTATTCTGGAAGCAGGATTTCATGGCTTTGAGAATCAACGTTGGCACCAATGGCTACACACAGGATAGAGCTGCAGGCTACAGAGGGCTTGTGAGATTCTTAGTTCCTATTTAGGGAAAGTGGGGAGTATCTCTGAACTATTCCATCCATTCCACATACTAACAAACCATTCATTTCACCAATGAAATCACTTTTAAAGTTTGTTATTTCACCAATTAAAATTCATTTCTAGCTTTCCCTCCAACATCTGGTGCTAATCAAAGACAATGTTACCCATAGTATCTAGTATAGGCACATTTATAGTGTGGATCTTCTAATAAGATCTTATCTGGCCACCTCTGAAAATTGAATTTCTAATTAGGACAGTATATAATATGTGACTCAAACTAACTGGCACCTATATATATCACACATGTTGCTAGATTTTTTTTCCCCACAAAATGCTTTACATTATGGACACCATAACAACCTTCACATTCTGTCCTGGAAAAAAACATTTGTTAAATGACCACTATATGTCAGGCATATATATTCCTCACCTAGAAAATTATAATCGAAAAGAAGTGGATATTGTTAAGTGTCCCTATTTTACAAATAAGTATTCCAATTTGCCCAAGGTCATTTGAAGCAGAACTGAAGTTGCAATCTGGGCCTACCTATCTCCAAGTAATATTTCAGTAATCTTTTATTTTATATTATAAACAGGTTTCTTTCTTTTTTTTTTTTTGCTACTATCTACTCAAAGGTACAACTAAAGCACTGTTTTTAAATCTTTCCCATACTTTTGGAGTTAGTAGATAACTTGAAGAATTTGAGGAAATCTTGCCTTTCTCATCAAAATGGACTTACATGTCCAAAATTTTGACAAAACCTTGAATAAGTCTGTGAAAACATGCTTCTTCACCCAGCACAGATCTTAGATTAAGAATTGAACAAGGAATATTAAATATTTCTCTACATTAGAAATATAATCTACATTATTCTAGTTCTTCTGGTCACATTTCTGAATGTGTTAATTTTTCTAAGGCAGAGAAGCTGCCTCTAATGTACTTTTTCTATGTATAGAACCTTCTCTCTAACAGTACTTGCAACTTAAGTTTAAAATGTCAATAATGAAGCAGACATTGTTACTTTATGTATATATATGACTGCATGACCAATGATTCTACAACATGTACACTCAGAAAAATGAGAAATTATCCCATCTATGTATGATATATCAAAGTGCATAAATGCATTCTACTATCATGTATAACTAATTTAAACAAATAAAAAAATGTCACTGACTATAGGCAGTTGATTTGCAGAGACCAGCATCAGAAACCCCTTCTTGGTGACGACCCTTGGCAATTATACTTGTAAGGAGTAGATTATCCTATTTTCCCTATACCATAACTTCAGAAACTGTACTTAATGGTTCTGTCCAAAAACACCATGGAAATAGGATCTCCAGTTCAAAAGACACATCTATGCTCATCTGAGCATCAATTGTCTGCTATGAATCAGGTCCTCTCAGGTAACTGGCCATGAATAGCCTCATTCTGATCACCTGGGCACAACACACCTCTATTTGTCTGCCTCCCTCCAGATTCTTCAATGCTGTTGACATCCTATGAATGTTCCTAGGTTTGGCATTCTGCCAAGGCTCTGTCATGTGACCCAAGTCCTTCTCTAAAGAGAATGTGCAAGCCACTCGTTAGCATAATTTAAACATTAATTATGAAAACAGTCCCCCAAATGCCATGAGAACAAATAAACCACTGTGCCACTACTGAGCAAACTACCTTACTGCTGAGGCTCAGACAAACAATAAAATGATTAGCAAAAATGCATTACTAGGCTCAGTTATATTTCACACAGTATTTGACAATCCATAGGGCCCACTTCTGTTTCCCTATAAATAAGATATACAATTTAATGGTTCTCTTTTATCTTACACATCATAGTGAATCTGTGAGAATATCACTTAACCTCCTCAATCCATCTTTCAACTGCTGTATACTTACAGATATGAATGAACAGAAAGGGTAACAGTTTTGATTTTATTCTATGACTGTACTATTGTATTGCCGCTGATAAAATGAAAATACATATTCAAATGTAGAAAAACTGGCAATGTTGCACATTGGGAATGCTTCTGAAGCTCACTGAAATACCATCGAATATGGAATTTGGCATTTTAGGTCCATGCTGAAACCATTCCAAGGCATTTCATTATTTGATATTACCAGAAAGACTTCATGACAACTGAGCTATTTCTAATAATCCAATCTTGAGGCATGCATAGAGAGAATAGCTTGAAAATAAAGCCATAATGCAAGTTGATCACTTGTGGGTTTATCCTATGCAGAAGTTAATAAAAAGTAACCTACTGTTATAACTTTCTCTGCTAAAAATGACCTTGCTTTTCCCTACACTCAACACTGATTCTTAAAAGAGACTGTCTACTACAAGGTGATGATCAAATATCTTGGCAACACCAGACACAGATAACACTTTTGAAACCTTGTATTTTCCTAAGAAACTAACTTTGTTTTTCCCATAACATTTCAACCATTTTGTTTTAGTGTTTTATCTCATTTACAAAATTTAAGATTCAACACGTCAATCAATTTTCCCCCCATACAAAATGGGATCAATAATATTAACTACTTAATTGACTTGCTGTGAAATTAAATCAAAAATTTATGTATGGAAAGAACCTGATATGGAAGACTTCTGGTTTCAACTCCAATAGGAACAGAGCCTGTAAACAATTATTCTACTCTTACAAGAAAAAGAACAACTTTTGGGGGGCTGTTAGAGAACCGAGTTCAGATAGCAAATGAGAACCCTGCAATCTAGACTGACACATCTAGAGAGAGATGAAATCAAGATCTGTTTACCTGGAACAAATGCAGCTGGAATCAAACTGGTAGAGACACTTAAATGATATTTTTGATAAATTGTTTAAGGCTGAGTTTGGATTAGCATGAATGAGAAAATTCCAGGAGCTACAGTCTGGATGGCCTCCACATTGTCATGGTTTTATTTCTAGGAATCCCAAGGTAGCCATGAAAATGAGAGAAAGTTTATGGCTCTGACTCTGGCAGGGATTGGGGAAGAATCGCTGTGAAATAAACCTTCACCTACCCTATAGAAGAAAGGACTTGGCCTGAGTCTTATCTCAGCTGGTTCCACTTCCCACCATATTTCTTCTACATTAACTACCAATTGCCTTATTTTCACATTTAAGTTAAAAAAAAAAAAATCTATAGGATAAGGGCTTCAAGGACAGATTAGAAATCCTGCAGCCAGGTAAGAGAATGGGGACGGGTTTGGATGGAGGAAATTATGTAACAGTCCAGAGACACGGGCCCACTGAGGAACTGAGATTTAATTATGCTATAGAATGCTTCCTTCCTCCATACTTGACCACACCAGTGGTGCTCTAGTTGGTGCATAGGAGCTGATTACATCTAAAGAGCTACAAGATACAGACTCTGAGGAGGAATATTTAGGGAAGCCCAAATCAAAGGGGAGGCAAAAAAATCAAGGACACTAGATAAACTGGAAATCTCTGGCAACTGCTGCTACAGAAAACAAACACAGTCCCAACTACTAGACAGATTAACAAATTCTCACCCTAAAGTCCTATTTACCTCAGTTGCTATTGCTCAATACAGTTTTTCTTTCATAAAGAATTGTGAGGCTAGTAGGAATGCAAAAGCTGCAGTGACTTGGTAAGAACCTGCCAAGATATCTTCCAAAGTTAAACATAGGACTGCCATATAATCCAACAGTCACTCTCTTCTGTGTTTACCCAACTGATTTGAAAACGGTATCCACACAAAAACCTGCACATGAGTGTTTATAGAAGCTTCCTTCATAATCCCCAGAAACAAGAAGTAACCAAGATGTCTTTCAGAGGTAAATGTACAAACAATCTGCAGTATTTCTGTACAATAGAATTACTCCAAGACAAAGAAGAATGAGATGTCAAACCAAAAAAAAAAAAAAAAAAAAAAGACATGGACTATTAAATGCACACACACACTCTGCCCTCATAACAGGGTATGTTAAAGGGACATGGGGGCCAGTTGAAAGAGCTTCCCAGTGGTCTAAGCTGGAATAATTTGAATGACAAAGTGATATTAGATTATAGCTGAATGTATAAAACAAATATATATGATTCCATGGTGATATTTAAAAGGTCACATAAATAAAATGGGGAGAACAGACAAATCCCTCATCTAGAGGAATTCTAAATAATTTATATAGATACTATACCCTAAAGGAAGTAGTATATAACTCATTACTTCTTAGAGAGGATTTACCTAGTAAATTTTACTTCTGAAAAATATGGTATAGAAGAGGGAGGGTAAATAGTAACTTAATGGCTGAGGGACCAACATACACTACCTGAGTCATGTGACCAAGATTGACATCAACAGTGATATCATTTCCATAGTATGTGTCCTTGGTATGATGTGATAAGAATGATGCTTCTCCATTATCTTTCACCCTAAGTCCATAATTCCAGCCACTGCATGAGAAAATCTTAAATAAAATACCAATACAGATGCATTCTGTAACACATACCAGTACTCCTTACAACTAACAATATCATCAAGAAATAAAGAAAGACGGAGCCAGGTGCGGTGGCCCAAGCCTGTAATTCCAATAGTTTGGGAAGTTGAGGCAAGAGGATCACGAGTTCAAAACCAGCCTCAGCAACAACGAGGGCCTAAGCAACTCAGTGAGATCCTGTGTCTAAATAAAATACAAAAAAATTATCTGGGGATGTGGCTCAGTGGTTGAGTGCCCCAGAGTTCAATCCCCTGTACTCCTTCCCCCACCAAAAAAAAAAAAAAAAAAAAAAGAAAGAAAGAAAAGAAATAAAACTGAAAACTGACACAACCAAAAGGAGCCTATGGAAACATGACTATCATATAGACTTTAGTATTCAGGAGAGAATTTTGGAAGAGAAAAAGGACACTAATTGTAACCTCAGGAAATCTCAATAAACTATGGATTTCAGTTAACAATGTATAAATATTGATCCATTAATTATAACAAATGTACCATAATATGCATATTTTTAATCAATAATATTGGAAACTGAATTCCTGGGATAGAGGAAATGCATCATATTCATCTTTTGTTATCTAAAAAATTCTGAAATTAAAAGTTTATTTTTTAAAAAAGTAGACAGTATGGTCCTTGCCTGATGGGATGTATTTGATAAATGTCAACTGTTCTTATCATTTACATGACAAGTACTAAGTTACCACAGATCTTTGTGGACAAAATGAAGCCATAAAATTATTAGATATTTAAACAGAACATCAACCTATAATTAACCTGAGTAATGACTAAAAATGTTCTAAAAATAATGACTAAATCATAGATTAGACAGATTACCACTCTCTGTAAGAGTCAACTATAAAAGTCAGTAAAGACATGAGGCAAAAAAAGAAAAAAAAATCCCAAGTTATTTTCTCTTTCCTCCAAAAGAAAAGTGACCATGATGCCTCCCAGGCCAAAGTCCCTCATTGTTTAAGGTGAAGTTGTTCAACCCCTTTCTGCAGGTTCCCTCGCCCAAGATCCCTCAAAATCACATTTAAATAGCAAACTCCTAAATATCTGAAGACCTTTAAGGTATATGCAGGCATCCAAAACTATTAAGACTTAGAGAGCTTTTTAAAAAATATAGGTAGAAATGAAAGAAGTGAATAAAAATGGTAGAATATTTCACTTGCAGGACAATTGAACTATATATGCTTTTCAAAAAAATTACTGCCATGCCTTGGCATTCATCCCTTTTCTCATCTTTCAAATATTTCCTTTAGAGAAATTCTAAATTGATGAAAATATTATCACTTTACCATTCATTTGTAATCATGATCAAATGGGGGAAGAGGTGGAAAAAGCTTTTATTTTTAGTTCTGTTTACAAAACAGAGACTCAAATTTCCATAGCCCTAGATGAACTACCACAGACATAATCTCAACCTCTGAAATCGCTAACACTTACCCTGTCTTCACTTGTTTGTGCCTCAACATTTCCAGTTTCTCTTTGTACAAATAAGAAACTCATAGATTGGTGGAAATCCCTGGATTCATAGGCTTCTTTGCATTGTAAATAGAAAAACAAGCATACAACCTTGTTTCTACCATTGCCTATCAAAGTCCATCTCATTTTAAATAAATACAGTATTAGAATGGTTGACCATATTTTATAGATTAATAAAAGCCATTTTCTATGTCTATATTTATAAAGCCTACACTATATTCATCTATCAAAGATGAAATATAGAAAAATTTTAGGATATATAAAATATTAAGATATAAAAGGATCTGGTTTGTAATATTCCAAAAAGGAATCTTTCCACCAACAAGTTCCTCTGAATCTCCCTCTCATCAGGATGCACATATAATATATACACACAATGACTCCACTGCCTAATTGAATTATGAAACTGACAAAGTTACTTGCAGGAATGCTCTCTTTTTCAACACCCAGGTCTCATTCTCCAAAACACTGGCTTTGCACATTTTGTCAACAAATTCTCTCCAAGTGTAAATTTATACTGAAGTTTTAAAGTATATTCCCTCCCATTTCAGGAGGATTCACATTTTAATAACAATGCCTAAGGACCAAAAAAATCCCATATAAAAGGTGCAACTTTCTAAGGGTGAAATTTTGTACTTGATCAGCTAATGGAGAGATAGGAAAAGGTAAATGCTCAAAGCTGTATGAATCATACCAAATAGAAAGCATACTATTCTACCATTTCTCAATAGTTTCCCTTTTTTACATAATCTTTTGCTGTAGGAAATGACTCTCATCCCATTTACAAAAAAAAAAAAAAGTTTGAAAAGCATTAAGTGTATTTTTAAAATTCATATATAATTCCATCTTAAGCATAGTTTTTACACTTTTACATAGTAGTATTTAATTATAACCAGTAAATCTGCTTCATTTTTTCCCAGTTGCTAAGATACTAATTCATTTTAAAATATTGTTAAATGCCTACTATGTTCCATGCACCTACAGGGGATACACCATTGAACAGTCAAAAGTCCTCATCTCATGAGACTTAAATTTTATTGGAGGGAAAAATATAAACAATATACATAATACCTAAAAATATTATTTAAAAAAATAAAGCAGGGTAAGAGGAATTGAGAATGAGGATTGGAAAGGAAGACAAATATTTGAAATAGTAGATTTGGGAAAGGCATCATTTCATGGTGACATTTGAGCAAATGTCAAGAGGTGAGGTAGACAGAAACATTTAGGGGAAAAGACTTCCAGAAAGGGCATATGGATAGTAAATAGTCTTTAAATTAGGAATGTGTCTCGCATAGCTGAGGAACAACAGAAGGGCCACTGAGGGTAGGGAAAATGGAGTGACAGAGGGTAGGAAAAGATAATGCTAGGTTAAAAAAAATAGGCTGTATATACCATTTTAAAAACTTTAGCTTATTATGTTCTTAATTTTAAAGCTCTATTTAACATGTGACAAAGGAGGCAAACAACAACTAAAAAATATTTTTCTATTAAATCAAGAGAGATAAAATGAAATAATTAGTATTAACTAATCAAAAATAAGACCAAAAAATAATAATGAGAGGAAAAGTTACAAAAAATGATAGGATAAGGAGAAAACAAACAGTAATAGAGCACAATTAAACCCAAACATAATGCAATGAATATTACATTAAGTGTAAATGGTCTAAATACGACCATTAAAGAGTACACTCTCAGTTGAATAAAAAAAAAAAAAAATCAAGACTCAATTATATGTTGTCTGTAAGAGTCACACTTTGAATAGAAAACACAGAAAAGTTAAAAAGAATGAAAAGTAATGTTGTGCTAACTCTAGTAAAAAATAAAGTTGGTGTGGCTATAAAATAGATTTCAGAGTAAAGATTATTATAGGGATAGAGATTACAGCACAACGAAGAGGTCAGTGTACCAATAAAGCCTAAGAAACTACTTGTACCTAGTAATGGAAGTTCAAACTGTAAGCAAAAAGCTTAAGAATTGAAAAGAAAAAAATGGACAAATTTATAAGTAGTTGAAGATTTGAAAGTCCCTTTCTCAATAATTGAGAGTAAGCTGTAAGTCAATATTGTTTACCAACTCATCCTCATTGACATAGGCAGAACATTCCAAAAGGGCAAAATGTATGTCTTTTAAAATATAGACACATATTTGCCACAGTAATTAATGTTATAAACTATAAAACAATATCAATACAAAGGGATTAAAATTAAACAATGTAAGGCTGGGATTGTGGCTTAGTGGTGGAATGCTTGCTTCACATGTGTGATGTGAAGTACTGGGTTCGATTCTCAGCACTGCATATAAATAAATGAATAAAAGTCCATCAAGAACTAAAAAAATTTTTTTAATTATACAGTGCATATTCTCTGACCAAAACATAATTATAGTAGGAATTAGTAATTGAATGATATCTGGAAAATCCCCAATATTTGGAAATCATGTAGAACATTTCTACTTGCCCATGAGTCAAAGAAAAAAAACACATGAGAAATTAACAATTATTTAAAACAGAATGAAAATTAAAACAATGTATCAAATGTGTAGAATGCAGCCAACTAGCAGTTAGGAGTCATCTCTTAAAATAGAAAATATCACTAATCAGTCTGAATTTTACCTTAGGAGATCAGAAAAAGAAAAACAAATTGAACTCAAAGGAAATAGTAGGAAAAGACATTAATGAAATAAGCAGAAAAAGAGGTATGCATGAAGCCATCTCTGAAAAGACCAATAAAATTGATAAACCTCTGACAAAACTAATCAGAAAACCACAGAAAAATTATTTTCAATGTCAGAAACAATAGATATGTCATGCCTACAGATATTCAAAATATTATTTTAATATCTGTAGTAACTATTCCAATAAATTTAGTAATAGATAAACAAATTTGTTGATAGAAACCTTCAAAGCTCACTAAAGGAAAAGATAATCTGAATAACCTTGTGTGTCTTAAATTTAATTCATAGTTTAAAACCTTCAAACAAAATAACACTCGCAGTCTAGATAACTGTTACTGAGTTCTACTGAATGTTTAGGGAAACTTAGTTAACATATCTATACAATTTCTTTCAAAAACTAAAAACGAACAAATCCATTTCATTCTGATATCAGACCTTATCATATACCAAAAAGAAAGTATTAGAAAAGAAAAGGAAAAACCAAAACCAGAAATACCCATAAATATAGGCACAGTGATTTTTAATGGCATTTTAGCAAATTGAATCTAAATAGATACTACAACATGATCAAATAGAGTTTATCCCAGCAACATGAGGTGGTTTGAACATTTGAAAGCAATCAATATAATTCACCATATTAACAGACTAAAAGAAAAATTATATGGTCATCTCAATGATGTCAGGAAAACATATGGCAAAAATCCATATGCGTTTTTTTGTTGTTGTTGTTAAAAATGCTCAACAAATCAAATTAAGAATAGAAGACAGGTTGAGGTTGTGGCTCAGAGGTAGAATGCTCACCTACCATGCATGAGGCACTGGGTTTGATCCTCAGCACCACATCAAAATAAAATAAAGATATTGTGTTGACCTATAACTAAAAATTATTTAAAAAGAATAGAAGAAGACTTTCTCAATTTGTTAAAGGGCATGTTTGAAAAATGACTAGCATCACACAATCAAGAATAAGGAAAAAACTTCTATTCAACATTATATTGAAGGTCTTGCAAAAAAAGAAGCAAAGGAATAAAAATCAGATTCGAAACTTTAGTTGTAAGCAATATAATCATCTTTGTAGAACATCCTTGCAAGTAATAGATAGAATTACTAAACGAATTTATTAAGATCACAGTGTAGACAATCAATGTTATAAAAATGATAATAACTTCTAGCAACAAAAATTCAAAATTTCAATTTAAAACTACTATTTACAATATCTTGAAAATGTGAAATATTTATGGATAAATTTGACAAAAATACATTAGACATTAAAAACTAAAAAATATTTGAAAGAAATTTAATTTTATTGATAAGGTTTCTCACTCATAGATTGGAAGACTCAACAGTGTTATTATGTCAAATCCTCCTTAAAATGATGTACAGATTCAATACAATTCAAATAAAAACTTCAGTCAGAATTCTCATTTGTATATATGAGAAATGGTAAGGAAGAAAAACAGTGCAGCCACTTTAGAAGACAATTTTTCAGTTTCATATAAAGTTAAACAGATTTACTGTACCACCTAGCAATTATACTTGTAGGTATATTACCCAAGTGAACTGAAAAAATTACATTCACTTAACCCATATCAAACTTATTTATAATAGCCAAAAGCTAAAATTAACTAATAATAACACAAATAATCCAATAAAGATGGCAAAAATGAATAGAACTTGACTAAACAATATATATGGATTCCAAGTACACAAATAAAAAGATATTACCACCAGTCATTAAGTAAATGAAAGTTACAGGCATAGCAAGACAACTCTACATATCTAGGTTGAAGAGTTAAAATTATAAATATTGACACTGCTAAATGTTGTCAACAAATACATATACATGGCTAGTACAAATGCAAAATGGTTACGCTGCTTTGGAAAACAACTAGCAGTCCCTTTGTAATGCTGTTATGAACATTAGTTAAAAAGGTTTGTATATAAATAAGTTTTCATTTCTCTTGGGGAAATTTATAGGAAAGGAATGGCCTAAAAGATTTTCATAAATAGTGGATGATGGACCACATGGTGACAATATGAAGACAGAAGTGCATTCTTAGTGTTGGAAAGTTGGAGAACCAAACATTGAACAAGGAGAGTGGGTAGTGATGGATCCCTGTAAAACAGGAATGGTGAGGAAATTGGTGTGGAACGTTGGAAAAGGAATGGAGTAGTTAAAATAAAAGGTCCTCTTCCCCAACATAAATTAGAGGGGTAGGGCCCTTGAAGGGAATCAATACTCAGTTAACTTGTAAAAACGCAATCTTTCCAAATAATTCCTGACAATAAAGCAACCTCAGACGTGTAATAGAAATTCAAACACTCACAAAAAACATACAGTGTTACCCCCACCCATGCCCAGAAGATAAGAATGCATGTCACTCTACATCCACCTATTGTGGTTTTGAGAACTCTTGTTGCCACAGGGAAATCTCTCTTGGTTGAGCAAGTCCTACACCTTCAAACACACCCAAGAATAATGGGTTGTGGAACAGGGCTGGGCCCATATTGGAAAGGATAATTTTTTGGCTTGAGCACAAAATGAGATAGGATAATTGAGGCCAGACTAAAAATGGCCTTTACTTTCCTCTTTCTGGTTCTATTTTCTATTTGGTGCTTAATTATGGGATTTCACAGTTGACAGCATAGGGAGCAATATTTTGTTGAATATATTATATATATATTTCCATGATCAGAATACTTTATAGTGAAACATGGCTGTGTCTGATTATGTTCAAGGCATCTACTGCTATTGACATTCATTGCAAGTTGGAAGTGCACTAACTAGACTCACTGCAGGGAGCTAAGCATGGATCTGTCATCACATGCATTAGCACCTGTGTTACAATGTACAGTTTACAAAAGACAACTCAGTCCCCTTCATGCCTTTAGTCATACTGTTTCTCTTGCCTAGAATATCCACTTCCCTGGGTTCTACACAACCACAACCTATAATTAAGAAAATGAACTTTAGAGTCAGAGAGTGTCTGGCACATAAGAGCTCTGTAAATGGTACTTACTACTATTAATACTTATCCTTCAAGTGCAAATGCCAGTCCCTTGATATCTTCCTTTTCATGCCCCCCCAACAATCTCCCTCCCAATTGAGATTCCTCTTTTCTGAAAATCCACATCACTTTACAACTGAATACATTCTAGTGGCACTCTAATAGTCTATGCACATTAACTCTCCCCTTGCTAGATGGTGCACTCCTTGAAGGCAAGATCCACATCTACTCATTTATGCCCCTCTTGGTACCCAAGACAGATATATCAGGTGTCACAATAAGTGTTTATTGATCATGCGCCACCAAAAAGTACTACTTAGATTCTAAAAGATACTTCCTATTTAATATAAAAGCTGAGACTTGGTAGCATATGAAAGTTAATAACCATTATGAGAATGTTTTCCAATGTATTGGTATACTCAAATTTAAAATTAAGCTGCCCTCTCCATATTGAGATAATCAAAATAAACTATAAAGAAATCTGTACATCCATGCAGTGTGCAATAGTTATTTCCAGCAATGAGAAGGAAAAGACATTTCTCTCCTTTTTTTTTTTTTGCTTAAAAAACCATGACATTCATCAGTATAATTTTATGATAGTTTTAAGAACGCTACATTCTCAAAGAAAACCCTAGTAATTGTTTTTATTTATTCTAAATTACAAGAAGAATAATTTATTACTAATTCCTCAATTATTTTATTATGCAGTACTAATATAAAAAGTCTTGACGTCTCAATTATATTTAGAAAAGAATCATGTAATTTAATAAATAATTTGACTGAAGCTATTATTTACTTTAAACATAGAATATGCAGGAGGAAACTTAAATCATATTTTCTGGTGCCATATAATAAAATAATTGTGCAATTAGTAATAAACAGCGTGCAAGAATGACAAATGTTTTATTTAAAACTTGGGGAACAAAAGCACATCTCTTGTGCTTTTTTCCAAGCGAACAAA
Source organism: Marmota flaviventris (assembly GCF_047511675.1). Classification (NCBI taxonomy): domain Eukaryota; kingdom Metazoa; phylum Chordata; class Mammalia; order Rodentia; family Sciuridae; genus Marmota; species Marmota flaviventris. The sequence continues at coordinate 85,248,670 of NC_092499.1, read as the reverse complement.
ATCCTATGGTATATTAATCAAAGGGGTTTTTTATGCCTCTGGCAGCAGTGTTTTAAAGTAAACCCTTAATATCAGATCCCAATCCCCAGTTTCAATTTGCTTCCAATGGAAAGGACATTAGAGTTTATAAAATACTCCTTGATTACTTTTTTGAAGGCCTGAAATCTTGACATGTCCGTGACTTGCTCGCACTGCATCAATACACAGTGGTTGAAAGAGCAATACCCATCGCGAACATTGCCACATTGACTTATAGAATCATGCCCTTGAGAAAAAGCCTGAGAGAAAAAAGGAGCACCAGGCAGTGACAAAAATGAAATAGAACTGTCATCTGGCAGTTCTTCATAGTCCGTCAAGGAAACTATTAAAGATGTACAAAGAGCCAGAGAGTGCTTGGGCAAAGGTTGTTAAACCACCACTTCAAGGGCAGGTCACTGCAGGCTGCAGGAGACTTGTGAAAAGACCAGCCAGCACTCACTGAGGACAGCGGCATCTGCTGCCTACACCTGTCTCGTGCTGGGCAGGCAGGAGAAATGGAGTTTTCCCATCCTCTGGCAATTTGAGATGAGGAATTTACAGCAAGGTATAAATGAACTCGTACATATATTCTTTTTCTAGTGGCTAATATTCTGGAGATTTGGGGTCTGCTTCAGCAACTATATTAAAATCCTGTCTGGTGTCAATTTGAGTCAGGTCCAAATATCAGCTGTGCCTGCAAACAGTTTGCAGATCATTAGACAAATTGTGTAGTTTCTCTGAGTCAGTTTTTTCCTTTTTCCACACATAGGAAGGATGAAATCAGAACTTTTCTTATTTGCTTCATTTGCACCTGCTTTATTTTCCTTATCTAGTACTTCCGCTAGCCTTTGTGTTCCCCTCAATTGAGAAGTCCCTAAATCAATTAGATAGATCAGATGTCCTTCTCTGTCCAAGAATTAGTTGTCTGAAATAAAGTAGTGGGGTCTTATGGAGAGCAGGTGGATTTTCAGGAAATTAATCCCCTGATTGGCACCCTACCCCACAAGTTCTGCCCTAAAATCAGGAAATCAGAATTGTCCAGAGTTTTGTTTGTTTGTTTGTTTGTTGGAGGGAATATCATTGTTCCCCAAACCTTTGTATTTCTCAAATCAGTTTGATAGAATTTCACCTTGAAAAGGAAAAGCAAGTGATACATCTTTGCATTAAGGAGATCTAATGAGGAAAGGTATAATCTTTTCTTTCTCTTCGTATCACCCCAAATAAAGTTTCTATCATTCTAAATAGAATTAAGGACGTGGCCTAAAAAATGTAATGAATTCAAATATGATAATGATATATTATCTTAAAATGAAAAGGAATGGAAATAAGTTATACAGAATTACTATGTATTGCTTTCCTCATCTTCTTCCATATCTTGAATATAGAAGGCAATAGAAAGAACAGTTTGTAGAAATTAAAAGATTAGGTTCCATAATTAAAGTAATTAAGTCCCTAAGATGAGTATGGAATAAGAGAAGTTTCAATTTTACTATACTTTGTTATACAAAATCACATTTATTTAAGAGCCATTTAAGTTCAAATTTCTTATTGACTTATTTTTAATGTTTTTTTTTTTGGCTCCCAAGCCTTTCCAGAAGATATTTTACTTCTGGATGCAATTTAGAGTGTTCAAATAACCTCAGGCAATGCAGGGACCTCTTAAACCCAGTTTTGGGTGGGGCAGAGCTAATTGTGTTCTTTCTATCCATGCTTTCACAATAACTTTAATCCTAACTTGCTCTTACTTATCCCAAAGATTTACTTTTTTTTTTCCCAAGGATACAGAATCAAGTCTAGAATAATTGTTGGCTTTCACTTGGAGTTCCCAACTCCAGTTACTCTATAGTTTAGGGGTCATTTCAGAGGCATTTATTGTATGATTCTTGTATCCAAAAAGCACACTCTAGACTTATAATGTAAGCATACTATAGATTTATAGCAATAATGAATTTTTACAGGCTCACTAATCTTTCAGGCAGATGGGATATTTCATAAAAGTTTTTCCCCATATACTTCTGACAAGACCAAACATACACCATTTTACTCCAAATGCATTATATTTCTCATAACATTAGAAGGTACATGGTAGACTCGGTTCACAAACTTGGCTACAGATAAATATAACAAATAATACCAAAAATATCAGTTACAAAAGTATAATATAAAATGAGTAATTTCCTGCTAAACAGTAGGTTTGGAAACCTGCTGTTAAATACAATTTTCTTGGACAGATCCTAAGGCTGCCATCACCATGATTGTCACTAAATACTTTTATCAGTGACCCAAAGGTTATACATATAAGAAAATGGCCTCTTACAGAAGAAACCAGTTCTGCCCTCTAAATCTGCTTTCCAAAAGGGAAGAGAGATTAGTCATGAATAGCTCTTAATTCACACATTAGAGTTTGTTTGGGGTATGGTGCTTCAAAATATGTCCCTTTCTTTCACTTCTCAGTTAAATCTATAAATCTTTTCTTATAAGACAAATGGTTCCTGACCATTTACTGTGACCAAAAAGAGGGCCAGATATATACAAATATTAGCAGAATGATAGAAGACATTGTTCATTCATGTATTTTGCTGGGCATTGTTCATTTCAATGATCATTTAATACCAAAGTTTTCTATTTATTAATAATCTTCCCAATTCTGCACTGTACTAGAAATTGTATGCAAGGGACAACAATATTTATAGGGAAGAGAAGAAATTGGAGAAGGAGAGCCAATTTGCTTCTGCAGGCATTCTGGGTAGGCAATTATATTTGCTGTTGGTAAGAAATCTATGAGGTGAACACAATTACATTTTCCTTTATACAAATGGGGAAACAGTGAACTGTATGAATCCCTGTAGCCAGTAGTTAGCAAAAATCAGTATTTGAACTATTTGACTCTAAAGCCTTTATTCTCGATTTCTGCACTTACACACTTGGGAATAGAAGGAATGACTAGAAAAATTCATGCACATACAGTACAGCACTAACGTTTGATTAAAAGACCAATTTCTAGAATGTAGACATGATTGTAGGCTACACTTTTTTATGTTAACTATATGATGGGTAGTAAGTGACTTATAAAAAAGGAGAATTATGTGAGCTGGCATTGTTGTAAGAAAATGTTTAAAGATGGAACTTGAGAATAAACAAAGTCTACATAAATTTGTATTTAGCACAGGAGAAAAGCTGAACACAAAGGAAGAGTGTGAATAGGACATATGAATGCAAGTTGGACATATATACCTTTGGTGAACAACTAGAAACAGAACTGCTTTAAAAAACGTCCTGGTTACAATTCATTTCATTTTAATTTAAATATTGCATGGGACATATTTAGGTAAAATATCTTTTGTAGTTTCTGAAATTCAAACTTACATGCTTTTCTTCTTTGCCAAATCTGCCAAACCTTCATAATGCTAATCCTTAAATTTGCCCGATTTTCTAAAACTAATGTTTATCCACTCCATCTCCCACAATAAAATATATGCTTCACTAGTCTAGGAATTTCATCTGTCTTGTTCCCCTAACATATTGTGAAAATGTAGAATTGTGCTTAGCACTGGCAGGTGCTCAAAAGATGTTGTGGATGACAAGGCAAAAAAAAAATTTTTTTGATTAACTATTTTATTCCAAAGTTACCATGTTTAAAAGCAAAGGGACAGGAAAAAGTTTAAATTTGGGCTGGGGAATGAAATACGGGGTACAGAGAGGCAGTATGTATGGAGATAGAAATCAAAGGAGGTGATGTAGCAGCATCTCTGGAGGGGCTTTGGAGAGCTGGTAGGGGAAGGAAGTCCCCCACTTAGGATAGAGGTGATGGAGTTTATTAGTGGACACAGGGAAAGGTGAAGGAAACAACATTTTTTTTATTCTGATAATTTTAATGAAATAGGGAATGCAAAACCCATAGAATTATGGTTCAGGACTGCAATTTTAAAAAGATAGAAAGAAGCCCTCTTAAACTATATGGGCCCTGATGTAGATGAAAAATGACATGAGCAGCAACAGATGTTCTCCTTAATTTTTTTTTCTTCAAAATACCAAGAAGGATTAGAAATGTGCAAAACAAAAGAGTCAAACTAACCCAAATTCTTCTAATTCTCTAACTGCAGTAACAGGGCTGTAACCAATTTTATTTATTTTTTGTTTGGTCTTAAAAGGAGGGAATAATTTCATCCAGACTAGTACTTCCATCTTTCAGTCTATAAAATATGTTATAGAGTTGCTCTTAACTAAGAAGTCAAATACGAGTTTGGGGACACTTTTAGGCTTTTAAAAACAATACATATGATAGATATATTTAGAAATTTTATGACCAAAATAGAATAATTCACTTTCCCCAATTCATTACTTTAAAAAATTCAGATTTCACTGAAATATTTCTTTTTTCCCCTAGTACATTTGGTTCCTGCCACTCTTCATCCATAGGAGAATCTAGCATGAGATTCCAGCTGATTTAGCACAAAATGGTATATTACATAATTTTAAGCTTTATATGTCAACATTTTATGAAGTTCTGTAAATGCCATCATGATTTCCAGATGCTTCACCACCTGAATCACATTTAAATTGTGGCAAAATCTTTGGTACAGATGCTTGACAATAGAGAGGAGTATATTTTTTCAAATAAGTCATCTCATCCCAAGATAAAAGAACACTTTTTCTACAGCCAGGTTTTCAATTTGGAAATGCACTTAAAAGATCCTTCAATAAAAACTATCCTACTCTCTCCTATTTGTGTTACTGCAGTAATATTTACCTCCCATTTCCCTGAGGGTGATCAATGGGATTATTAATGCTTACCATTATGAGCACTATTGGTAGACAGAAATGACATCTCAAATCAAATGACCAAATAACTATCAGACAACTGCTTTGTTCATGGTAAAGTGGAAAGGAAGGGAGAAATATAATGCCTGCCCTAAATGAGCTCAGAGCTCAGTTGGGAAAATGCTGTGTAACTATTACCAGGTTAATTTAAGAGCACAGTATTTAGATTAGATTATCAATTTAAGAGATAATGAAAAATAGGCATATGTGCACTTTCTGTTACTTGCAGTAACAGAAATGATTGGAATAGGGATAAAGGGATAAAGTAGAAATATAAATAAAAAAAGGAAGAGAAAAAAAAAAGATGAAAACTGGAGGAATATATGCAGTTCCTTCCTGTGTGTTACCAACTGTCTTATTACAAGTTGTTACTTTTACTATTTGGTTTATCAATTTAAATTCAAATCTTTTAATTTTATCATTATTATTTGGTCAGTACTACCCATTCAGAGCTAGTGTATGTTAAGTGTGTATCAAGACCATTTTATGTTTCTCCCCAATTTAGCAGTGAGTCAGAAACACAGCAGGTATTCGGTAAATCTTGAATTAAATAGTTAATCAAATGGCTATTATGTCCCTTAAAAGGTCCTGTGTTAAAGACTTGGTACCTTGGGCTGGGGATGTGGCTCAAGTGGTAGTGCACTCGCCTACATGCGTGAGGCACTGGGTTTGAATCTCAGCCCCACATAAAAATAAAGATATTGTGTCCACCTAAAACTAAAAAAAAATTTAAAAAAAGACTTGGTACCTTGTTGGTGGCACTACTGGGAGGTAGTACAAACTTTAGAAAGTGGGACCTAGTTGGAAGAAGTAGACTACTGGAAGTGTGTTATGGTTTGGATGTCCCCCAAAAAAACTCATGTGTGAAACAATTCAAGAAGTTTCAGAGAAGAAATGATTGGGTTGTAAAAGTCTTTTTTTCTTTTCGTGGTACTAGGGATTGAACCCAGGGCCTTGTGCATGGGAGGCAGGCACTCTAGCAACTAAGCTATATCTCCAGCCTGGATTTTAAGAGTCTTAACCCAATCAGTGAATTAATTTCCTGATAGGAATTGACTGAGTGGTAACTGAAGTGCTAGGAATTGGGGGCATGGCTTTGGGGTATATATTTTGTATCTGGCAAGTGGAGTCTCTCCCTCTGCTCTCTGATCATCATGTAAACTGCTTCCCTTTGCCACACTCTTCCACTATGATGTCCTGCCTCACCTTGAGCCCCATGGAATGGAGCCATCCATTTATGAGTCAGACCTCTGAAACTATGAGTCCCTAAATAAACCTTTTCTCCTCTACAGTTGTATTGGTTGGGTCTTTCAGTTACAGCAGTAAAAACAAAAAAGAAAAACTGACTAAACTAACCTTGAAGACTATATTGGGTCCCCAGCCCCTTCCTTTCCCAATCCCCATGAGGTGAGCAGCTCTGCTCTACCGCACAGTCCTCATCATGATATTCTGCCTCAAAGGCCCAAAGTTACAGGGCAAAGTGATTGTGAATCAAAACCTCTAAAACCAGACAAAAATAAATCTTCCCTCCTTTAAATTGTTTTTTATCAGGTAGTTTGTTACAGCAATGGAAAACTGAATGACAAAACATTGTCACCAGGAGTAAAGTCATTGCTCTGATCATACCTGATCATGTGGTTCATATGCCTTCAGAACTGGTTTGGAAGAGAAATTTGGAAAAGTATGGAGAAGCAAACAAAACACAGATTAGAATGTTGTAAGTAGAGTTTAATGGGAGATACTGCTGAGAACCAGAAGATCAGAATACCAATAGGAATGTGAAAGATAAAGGCTGTGCTCCTGAGGTCTCAAGTGGAAATGAGGACTATTATAGTTAGCTTTTGCATCCCATAGCCAATATTGCCCAACAACTTAGAAAAGAAGTTTACTTGGGCCCCAGGGTTTCAGAGGTCTCAGTTCATAGATGGCCAACTCCACTGCTCTAAGCCCAAAGTAAGGTAGCACATCATGGTGGACAGACATGGCAGTGGGAAGCTACTTCCCTCGTGGCAGCAAATAAGGGGAGGGGAAAGAAAGCGAAAGGGGATCCAGGGAAGATACACAATTCCTGGACATATATGGTGACCTACCTCCTCTAGCCAACCCCACCTGCCTAGAGTTACCACCCAGTCAGTCCATTTACACTAGGATGAACTGATTAGGTTACAGTGTTCGTAATCTGAGCATTGTACTTCTGGACAGTCCTGCGTTAACAGGAGCTTTGGGGGGTGCCTTATATATAAACCATAACAGGATTCTATTGGGAATTGGACTAGAGATCATTCATATTACTTTCTGTAAAAGAAATCATCTATATTTGGTTCATGTCCTGAGACTTTGTGAGGCTGAGTTTGAAGGTGACCAACTAATTAATCTGGTGGTAAAAAATTTCAGCATAGAATTCAGGTAGTGCCATGGATATTGCTGACTGCTTTTAGCCAGATTTACAATAAGAATCAATAGCAAGGAACAGACTTAAAAAAAAGTTTGATAAACTTATGGCCAGAAAAGAAACATGTAAAGTTGAAGTGAAGGACTGCAGTTACTAAAAAGATTAGCACCATTAAAAAGAAACCAAGTACTTTGCACTGAACACTAGGAAAGATGCCACGAGACTATCTCAGAGATCAGCAAGACCACACACACCACTTGCAGGCCCCAAGGTGTAAAAGTATAAACCTGACATTTAAGAGAGGGCCTCTGGGTATTTTGTGCCCATGGGCCAACTAGGAAGTTGTTTCCTCATTTCACCATGTTCAGGCACTCAAAAGCCATTGGGACATTGTACAAATGGACCTGGATACTGCTCACACTGGTGGCAGAACTTAGTGTCATTCATATGGTGTTGGTTTTGCAGGCATGAAGAATGCAAAAGTTTGTGGGTCACAGGTTTCCAAACAGATTTCAAAGGAAGGTCTGGGAGGTCAGGCAGTGGGTGGCAGGTCCAGAGTTCTTGTGGACAGTCCTTAAGAAGGTGATGCAACAAACAATGAAGCTAAAGCTTCACTGGAGACCCCAAGTAGTTATAGATGACAGGAATGCAAATTGTCTGCTAAACAATGGCCAATATGGGCTAAAGCCACCAAGGCCATTAAGGCAAGGCTGCCAAAAACCTTTTGAGGCCCACATTCCCCCATCAGATGCCTCAGATGTCAGACATGTAGCTACAAGATTTAATTGTTTTCCCTGATGCATTTTCATCGTGCTTTAGCCCCACCTTTCTATTTTTCTGTTCCTTCCCTTCAGAGTGGGAATGTACACCCTACCCCACCACTGTAAGTTGAAAGTATGTAACTTTCTTTACTTTGTAGGGGTTCACTCCAGAGTTTGCCTGGAGTCTCTCAAAGGAGGGTTTGGATTTGGACTTTTGAGCAATGTTGAAATATGAGACTCTAGGGCACTCTTGGAGATGGAATGAATGCATCTTGCATTCTTATTTGAGCATGAGTTTTTGGAGCCTAGGGCTACCATGTTGTTGTTTGGATCTGGAATATCTCCAAAATTCTTCATGTATTGAAGAGTTGGTCCCCAATTGGTGGCACTATTGGGATGTGGTGAAAATATCAAGAGCTGGAGTGTAGTTGGAGGAATTAAGTCACTGAGGGTGTAATCTTGAATGGTATGTTGGGACCTAGACCCATCGCCTGTGCCATCCCTTCCTTTTTCCTCTGTTTCCCTGCCACTGTGAGATGAGCAATGCTATTCTACCATGTATTCCCCACCATGATGTTCTGCTTCACCACAAACCCAAAGTGATGGCCACTTGACTGGACTGAAACCATGAGCCAATATAATCCTCTCCTCCTTTAAGTTGTTTTTCCTCAAGTATTTTGTTACTGCAATAGAGAGTGGACAAATGCCATGGTTAAATACCACTTCTGGTCAGACATAAAGCCATAATCCAGATGTGCACATACTAGGTATAATTTCTGACAGCATTTTTTATAAAATACTAATGCAGTTAGATGTATTACTTGGGAGGAGCAGTCTCTGAGTTGAAATATATTTGCAAATCATAAACTATCTCCCTCATAGATATCCATGATGTTAAAGGTTTGAATTGTGCTTTTATAGTTCAAAAGAGGAAAAAGTTGGGAAAATGCCTGAAATTTTTTAAAAAAATTATTCACTACCATGTATATAAATAAAATATAGAAAAGGGAAATTTTATAAAACAAACCTGACTTACATATAAGGGCGATTTTATGGACAATATGGCCATTCTGTGGTATTCAGTGAACACGTAAGTCAGAGTTCCATAGTTCAGGATACATTTTTGGCTTCCAAACATTCTATTTAACACCTGAAATAAATTTGAGTTAAGAAAAGATTTTAAAATAGTGATAAAATCTGTTAAGGAATATCAAGGGGAAGATTTCATGTATTACATACATGCATACACCATACTTATGTGTGTCCAAGATGCAGTATGAAACAGTAGCATCTTTTACTTAGTTGGACAATATTATGGTTTAGATATGAGGTGTCCCCCAAAGCGCATGTGTGAGATGATGTAAGAATTTCCAGAGGTGAAATGATTGGGTTATGGGATTAACTGGGTGGTAACTATAGGCAGGGGTAGGGTGTGGCCGGGGGAAGTGGGTCACTGAGGTGTGCCTTTGGGGTTTATATTTTGTCCATGGTGAGCAGAGCGCTCTCTGCTTTCTGATTGCAGTGTCCCGAGATGCTTTTCTCTTCCAAACATTTCCACCATGCTGTCCTGCCTCACCTTGGACACAGAGCAATGGAGTCAACCATCTGTGGACTGAAACCATAAGCCAAAATTACTTTTCCTTGTCTTTATTTTTTTTCTTGAATGGTATGTTGGGACCTTGTCTGTTCTTTCGGTAACAACAACAACAATAATTAAAAAAAAACACCTAACAGACAACAATTAAATAGCAAATTTACTATCTAATACCCAGGTATGGGGGACCATAGTCAACATCACATAAACAATCATTTTGCAAAAGAGGTACAGGATAACAGTACCTCATACATGATCGTAATAGTAAAAAGTCAAGAAAGTCTCTCCTCCTCCTCTAGCCTTATAAATTTCATGAAGGAGTTTTGCATTTAGGTTCTGCTTTTGTGATTGTGTATGCTATTTGAATACCTTCAATTATCTTTTGATTCCTGGAAATTGAGTTCATGATGGTTGACAACCACACAAGCATTTTATTACATAAATATTCAATAAGTTATTGGAGGTCTTGGGGTTTGATAGTTTAATGAGGACACAGACCATCCCAGCCTTCTGACCAGCTGGCAAGAGGTTATTTTCATTTTCGTATTCCAAACTCCCTATCTGAGTTCTTGTTTTGAGTGTTTTTAAAGTGTGGTTCTTTTAATTTTTAAAATATAAACAAACCATGTTTGTTTTAGTTTTGTATTCCCAGTGCTCAGATCAAGTGTACATAACAGTAAATAAATTTATTCAACAATAAATATTAACTGACCAAAGAGCAACTTCATCCCTTAGTATTAAGTAGTAGTAGTAAGAGTTCTTGGTACTGTACATTTCTGAAAACGTCATCACAGCATCATCCTGAGTTAATTAGGCATCTTAGGAGAACCTATGTCTAAATTGCTGATCTATTTCTGGGTTAGGATAAGTGTGTGTGGAAGTTCCATAAAAATAATGCAAAATCCCTCTTTGCTTACATATTTAGATGACGAAGTATGGCTTGACTTAATATCCCAGTGCCTTATATCAGTGTTTACCACCACCTTAATCAAAGTCATGATTGCTAAAATTAAACACACACACACACACACACACACACGGCCTGGAACATCTTAACAATTGTACTTGAAACCCATATGGCCTCAATGATTCACCACAGCATTGCTTACTTTATACTTATCCTAAGCAATGTTGTCCATAAAATGCACCGAGTTTGACTGAATTTTATTAAGTATTTTCTCTGTGCCAAACACATCTGCTAATTACTGTAACTGACAGAGCATTTCTTCTGGGGTACTTACATTCTAGAGTAGATAGATTAAAATGTAATGTCATGAAGAGATATAAGGGCTATATTTTTCTATAGTAACACAGCATAACAATGCACTAGGGTACTGTCAGAATAAATAAGCATTTATTTGCTTCATCAGTCTGTGGGCTTGACTGTTCATCTGTTCTGATCTAACCAGACTTTGCTTATATCACCAAAATTCAGATGGTTGTTGCTGATCTAAGATGTTGTGGCTGGAATGACTAGAGTGATTTAGTTTTGATCTATAAACCTTATCCTTCATCATGTATTCATGGAAAATGCAGAAAGTAACAAACGGAAAAAAAGCATAGACTTTTTCAAGGCTTTACCTACATCACACCTGCCCATACCCTATTGGTCACAGCAAGTCCATGGTGATGTCCAGCAACCGAGTGAGGGATGTGGATGCAGGATGGGATGACAGAATGGGAACCATTTCTTCAATGGGCACAACTGCTTTGGAGAAACAAAGGAGGGTAAAGGATAGAGAAGACATCAGGGAAGATACCAAATCAAGTGACATTTGAGCAGAGGTTTGAATCAAATTAGGTAGAGTCAAGGTGGATAACCGGGGGAAAGAATTCTAGACAGGGATAGAAAAGTAACTCCAGAAGTCCTGAAGTCGATTTGTATCGGCACAACCGAGAAACAGTAAGGAAGTTAGGACAGAGAGAATACAGTTGTAGGAGATGAAAAAGAACAGTAGGTCAAGTACTATCCAAAGGGAAAACCAGACAGTGCTTGTGGACCATGGTGAAGACATTGGCTTTAATGATGAGAAAGATGGGAAACCAACGGAGGATTCTGAGCAGAGGAATGACTTGATTTAACTTAAGATTTTAAAACGCCTCTCTACTCCCAACCCCCCCACACTCCCCCACACCCCCCGCCCAGGAAGAGTCCCCTGAGGGATGCAAGATTAGAAGTTGAGAGTTCTGTTAGGAGACTTTGGCCCTATGAATGACATTTTAGATATTTAAAGTAGCGCTAAAGAGAATTTACTAAAACTTGAGGTTGATATGCTACTTGATATTACACATGCACACAATTTTCAGTAACTCATTAAAATATGCACAGAGTTAAAACAAAAAATGTGCATCCCTGTAAGCACCTAAAATCATCTTGTGTGTCTCTAGAGGCACAGCTTGGAAAATACTATCTACATAGACATTTAGACTAGTCACCCAGGTTAAAATTCCTAAAATTAAGTGATCAAAGACTCAGATTAAATGGTACAGACTTATAGTTTACCAGTGACTCAAAATATGATGACAATATTACTAGAACTTTCCAAAAGAAAAAAGTTATTGTCCTCCATTAGGATAAAAAAGCAATCACTTTCTATGTCTTGATTACCCATTATCAGAGAAATTTCTGGTATTGAATCCTCACATCAGGGAATTTTTCTCAAAGTGTTTAATAACCTATGTTTTATTTCCCCAGTTTATTATGTTTGTAACTTGTAGAAGCTGCCCAAGATTTCTCCCTTGTGGGAATAAAGGCACACACAAGTCTCAAAATTGTAAGCACCTCATTCTGTAGGGAGCAGTGCTACGTAAATGAAAAAAGAACAGAGTACTGCCACCCCCACCCCTAAAATTACAAGACTCTAAATATATTTTATTCTTGCTGTCACTTTATTTTATAAAAATGAAAAGTAGTTTTCAGAGGTATTAAATTTTCATTTTGCCCCAGAAAAAAATAAAATTCTCTGTAAAAATTGTAAGTTTCCACAGCAGCAAGTTCATAAAAATGTATGATCTTGCCCCTCAGGGTGCCTCCTCACTTGTTTGAAATGAAAAGCTGTTTGTACTCATGGTAGGAAATACACACATCAGGAAAAATTAATCATGCAAATATTTGCAAAGCGGGAACAGTAATTGTTGGGAGCCTCAGCAATGAGTTGCTGCACACCACCACAGATAGAAATGCTGGAAAATGATGCCAAATGACAACCCATTGGACATAGCCAGGCCTGAAACCCCATCTTATGGATTGGCATCACTACCAAAAACAACCTGGGTGTGTTCCCAAAGGAATTAACCGCTGATAGTCATATTGCCAAATATTATCAGAATTGAAACAGTTTCATTAAACATTTGCAAATGGTACTATAGTTGACAAGAATAAAAATTATAACTGGCACTGTTTTTGTTGTTATTTTCTCTGGCAAGGTCCTTTCTACTTACATTCAGGGAATATTATGAGTCTCCTGATTTATTTTTGTTTTCTAGTTTTCAAGGGAGAAAAAGAACTAGCCTTTATTTTTTGTAACTCATTATGATGTTAATGAAAAGTCTAACTTAAAATGAAATGACTTTGTCGTTACATGAAGGAATAAAATACTGGTTGGTCCCAATAGAAGATTTTTACAAACAGCAACAGGAAGGACTTGAGTCTTGATGGTTCTAGGTGTCACTGTAGCATTATCTTGGAGACTTCTGGGTGTTGGATGAAAGAGCTGGACATGAAGGTCTGAACAATTCCTCATCTATACTTCTTCCTTCAATTACCACCTTTCTGACCAGAGGCACAGAAGGAGGGAGAAAAATGTAGCTACAAATCATAAGTTCCTCATAGGACTGACTACTATGTACAGCCCTTTGCAAAAGGAAAACATACTGGTCTTTGTTTTAAAAGAAAACAATTTCAAGACGGCAGCAGCAGAGATTAAGCAAGCTGAGGGCACTATGTGAGTGCACAAGTGGCTTATCAATGCAGTTGGGTCCTGATTCTTAATATAAGAAGTACAGGTGTCAAAGCAAGAATTTCATGGCACTTTTTTGGTCTTTTGGACATACTACTAACACTACATCTTTTCTGGAAGGAAAGGACTGATGGACTCATTTAAGTAGGTCCAAGAAATATGTGACAAAGATTTCTAAACTGGGTGTTTTTGAAACTATAGAATCTTTGTGCAGCTCTTTTTTATTTAAAATAGTCATCTTGGAGTAAGGATTAGAACCATTCTCAAAATTTTCTAGATGTTAGAAATTTCCTGTGTCTTATTTCTTGTACTTCAAACAGCCTCAACTACACCCATGTTCATTGCAACTATAAATGCCATACATAAGAGATGATACTGAGAACCACTCCCATTGCCCCCTGAAAACAGATGGTCTCATCTTCATTAATTGTATGCCAATATCCATTTATGATAAATCTCCCAAAAGAGGCCTGAGAAATTATCAGGAACAAACAATAAAATAAACAATCCCTCAAAGTAGTAAATAAAATGGCAAAATAAAAGGAAAAGAGCGCTTCAAGTTATAGATATTTGGTGTCATTTGGTTAAGCCTTCTTTTCCGATTTTTTTGTTTTGTTTTTAGTTACAATGTATGATGAAACCTTTAACATTCAAACCATTCAAGACCAGAACTCAGTATGTTCCAGTAATAAAAATCATCACAACTTATAATGACTGAGTTTCTTGATATGAGCTGTCTGAGAAGTTTAGAAGACATAGGGGAAAGGATATTTTGCTCTTTGGTGAGGAGCCAATGAAAAAGACAATTTCTCAATCAGGTGCCCCTTTATATATGTACTGAGCTTAGGAAGATCAGTCTTCTCACCTGCACAATCAAGTTAAACAGAATCCTTGAGATTCTTATCTCACCTTCCTGCTTGTCATTCAGAACATCTTCAAGGCTGGCCATGAAAACCAAGCAGCGCTATTCTCTTCCACTTAAGACTGGAGCAGGCGGGGAGACCGTGGCATCAAATGAGTTCTGAACAGTCAACTTCTGTTATCCACACTGCAAACCTGACTTTAGTCTTGCTTTCAAGTTCTTCTGGAATAGTCAAGCTTGACATGCAGACATTTGACTGTTTTCTGTTCATCCTTGCCTCCCATACAGCCTACCACCCAGCAGGAGGCCTTTCAAACCCAAATACTCATTATCTTTCTTCAACCCAGGAAAATTGTGAAAGATAAATATGAAATCAACACAGCAAAATTTAGTTTTACTTAGATTTGTCATATGAACACTCAGTCACTGTAGTCTTTGGCATACATTCAAGAGCAGGGAATGTGCTACATAAGGAGTGGAGTGGAGAGGTCATAAAAACTCAGCTTCCTCATATGACATCAGTCCATCACCAAGTGCTTCCTGTGAAGTTTGTCATACACACATGGTTCCTACCAAGACACACTGCTGACTTCAGAAATGATAGACAGCAAGAAAGATGTCCTGATATCTGAGATTTAATTCCATAAGATTATTGTCAGGAGCCTCCATGGTACTCTATAAAATTGTTATTGCTTATGATTTTCACTTGTGCTAAAATTGTGGTCAATATCTTTCTGTTGAAATCAGTTATTTCTGCTTGATTTTACTCTTCATGATATACACTATCACCACCTAGTAGGGCTGGTGACCTGAGCTGGGTTCACAAGAGCTGGCTGTACCAATAACTTAAGAAACTGCAAAAGAAGCATGCAACACACAGAAATACCTTTTGCTTGAAGGAATCAGGGACAGCTTTTGACTTTTAGGGTCCACTGGAAAGAGAGCCACCTGCAAATCCTCTATTGGGGAGAAAGACATTCAAGAAAGTTCAACCCAAATGAGGCAAGGGATTGGGTTTAAGGGGGGTGTAGCCCGGTCTCATTGGGTGACGCCCACTCCCAGAGCATCATTCCCCTGCAGAGCAGAGGTAAGATCCACCAGTTTTCATGCCATGGGAACCAGTCTCACACCTCCCTTGCTGAAGGCTAAGGGTCCGTGCTCATTCCGGTGTGGCAGCTCCCAACAATACATGGCCCTGAGTGGAAGAAAAATAGAAGTCAAAGGGAGTCAGAAGGAAAGAGGCAGTCACCCTTGACAGTCTCAATGTCTATTTCCCATAGGTGGATGTACCACAGATAACATAGGGTCTAGGCCTTATTTGCAATGATTGCTTAGAAGTTCAAAATTTAATTCACTATCAGTGGCTCCAAGTGTTAGGAATTCCAAGAGCAACAGGTAAATCCTTATATTTGTGGACATAAATTTTAATCAACCATGTAATCTGAAGCTACATGATTCTGGACCATCCTTGGTGCTCTCCCCTCCAATTAGCTAGATCATCCAACAAATGCACAGAAACCAGATGCCTGGAGGAGGCACCACATAAAGATTGGACTATCCTGACCAATCCCTCTGAAATACATTTACATTTTAGAATCACCTAGTCTCAGAAGGCTTTATGTTTATGGAAATATCAAATTAGTCCTAAAATGGGGAGTGGAGCATATAAAAGTCATAGAAGACAATATTATTAGACCCAAATATTATGCCCAATGCCTTGTTACTCGAACCGACCTTTATGATATGTTAAGTTTGAAAACTAACAATGCAAAGGCAATGCTAATCATCCAAATGAGACCCTTCAACTATAGAGCTGAACTTTCCTATAGATGATGCTGCAAAGTTCTGAAAAGTTCAAGGATTCTCTTAATTAACTGCCTAAAGGAAAAGAAAAAAAAATTAATGCTCGATTTTGCCAATCTAAAAGCATAGATAGTGTGGCCATAGCTCTTGGCTTCACCAAGGACTCACATATACCTACTCTATCTTGTTAGGACATTTTTGGTCTTTCAGATGACAATGACTTTTAATAGGTAGTCACTGTCTTCTAGCAGGGAGTGAGGCAGGGAGAGAAAAAAAAAAACCCAAACCCAGCAATTACTGTGCAGTACTCAAATCTGCCTGCCAACAGGAGAACAGTGATTTGTGAGACACATCAAGAGGTGCTGGCAAGATCAATCTGCGGAGATCCCTCTGATAGAGGAATAATGAGTTGACAAAGACCAATGTTCAGTTGGGTCCAAGCCCAATAAGATTACTGTTCAGCATCATCAATATTGTCTCTGTTTGGAACTGACACAATCAGACTGGAATCAATTGTATTTTCCACAGTACTGTCACACATGATTTTTAACTTTGGCTCACAACTCTGTAGAGGAGCTTGCAGATGTTGGCAGATTTTTTTTTTTACTAACTTAAGAGATGTCATTATTAAGTAGGAGTTTCACCCCACAGTAATTTGTGGTTCTGTTGTTTCTCTGAGGTCCGTGTATTGAAGAGGGAAAAACGAGGAGGAAGACAAGGAGGAGATGAAGGTTTAGGGAGAAGGATTTTTCTCTTTAACCCCTACCCTTTTCATTTTTGTTTTTATTTTTTTAGTGTAATGACCAAATACCATATGTAAATGTGTAGGCTATTTTTTTAGCTTCAACTTAATTTCCGTTGGAGATCAAAGATTTTTACTGAAACACAGAATCATGAACATTTTTCTGCTCTGAAACAACACAACAATAAAATTGTTATGTTTCACCATCAAAAGGCAGAGGATATACATAGATGGCTTTGTCTAGAAAATATTAGAAGTTGTTGAAGGAGTTGGAAAATCTAATAAGCAATTTGATTTTTAAACAATTCCTGCAGTCTCCTACAGTGTGTTTTATAAGCCATTATTCAAACCACAGAAAGCTATCAATTCCATGTTTCATTAGGTTCATTGGTGCTTTCTCCATATGGCCATCCCAGACCTCTGATACTAGATGACTGATCTAGTTGTCCAGAAATGCTATCTGATCCATGTCCGTAGATTTAAATACTGAGCAATTCAATAAGAAACAGGACTGGATTTCTCATATTCTACAGGCATGCAGAACAATGACTGTTGGGTTGTTCCCACTGAGATCCATTTAAGCAGTGGGGGCTATGGAAAGAACCAAATTTGCACTGCCAGATTCCCCAACTCGAAAGGTTTACACATGCTTAAACTCAGGTATTAAATATATCAAGAGTGCTGCCCCACTAATTGTAGTAACTATGGGTTCTCTCTACTTAGCCCAAGATGACACAAATAATTTGAAATTTTATGTAAAACAGACATTTGTGGCAGCCTCTCTGCTTTCCAATCACCATCAACTGTTTTTGTCTCAGCCCACTTATTCTCTGAGAAGTAGGAGGCATGTGCCTCCCCTCTTTGTGCAGCCTAGTACCTACCACTTGCCCAACATTCCTAGGTGAATCACACAGTCACTTTCCATAGGTTCTGCCCCATGGCTCTGTGAAGTGAAAGTGTCCACCCCAACGTATGCCAAGCCACTGCTGATTCCCCTGAAGGGAAAATTTTCCTTCTTTTCCCCTTTAAAAGCTCTCACTTCTTTCCATCTTCTTGGTAGAACCTCTGAATTTCTGATTAGGGAAGGAAAAAAAAGAAATTTGTTTTTAGATTACTTTTTATTTCAACTCCATCTTTAGGGCCCTAAGAACAACAACAACAACAATCCAGTTAGAAATATAGTCAGAAAAAAAAAAAAGAAATTAAAATCTTAATAAATTCTTCTGTCAACCTGCAGCGAGGTGGCCTTTGAGAAGTCCCAGTCCCTCTGAGCCTCACAATAATCTCTGACCAAAAAATAAGTAAATAAATAAAAAGGTAAAAAAGAAAAATACTAGTAAGGATTAATGCTCCTTCTAATGCAGACAACAATTTGCAGTGAGAAATGGGAAAGAAAATTTGCGAATCCAGTCCTTCACACACTTTAGTTCTTAAGTAGTTTGGCTCTGATCTGAACGGACTACTATTTTGAGTTCCATGCTAACTGAAGTCTCTGGAGACTTTGCAAAGTCATCACTCTCAGCACTTCTCTGGTGAACTAGGAAATGCCAGTGGTTCCATTAGGCGACTCCCATGGGTGCAGCTCCATTCCCAGGGGGCCTCCGACATCAGCTTGGCTTAAAATTAGGGAAGGAGTGGGAAAATGTCAACGTGTGTGATTTGAATCTTTATGCATTCAGGGTTGAAGACTTGAGTGCCCCTGGAGGGTATTTAAATAAATGCCAATATTCAGGGCTGGCCTTATATGTAAGTGGATTAAGTCTCTGCCTATTGGGCGTAAACATACTGAAGCATTCTGGCCTGAAAATAGAATTCCTATCAGGTACTATTCCTGTCCTGGAAGTACTTCTTAAGGAAATATTTAATTTAACTTGATGAATATATTTGTTTGGTGCTTTATTAGACAGATAGTAATAAGGTTTGGTTTATCTGATCAACACATATCAGGATTTGGGGTCTTAAGGGTCTAGGTCAAAGGAGGAGTATATTATTAAAGTGAAGGGGAGAGGAAGCTGAAACACAGATGGGTGTTTGGTGGGTGCCAAGAGGAACTAGTAGAATACCAAAGCAGAAAGCCGTTTTCATCTAAGAGACAGGGTGTGGTCCCAAGTATCAGGTAGAAAAACCAATAAAGAAAGGAAGTGCATATCAAAGACAAAACAGGAAGAGTACAAAAGATTTGTCTCCAACACAAATGCTTCCCATAATCTTCCCTGGCAAATTAATTCAATTGAAATTAAATATCAGTACCATATACATATACTTTCCACTAGAAGAATGTGACAAACATGACCTGGAAGGATTATTCAAACACCAGCAATGACCCACCTGGTGCATAGTCCAAATCCATCATTTATTAGTAATACCCATGCATCATTTACTTCTTTGAGCCTCAGGATTTTTTTTTTTTCTGAAAAATTAATGATTGGTCCACTTAGTGTCTATCAGGGCAGGCCCTATCACTTTTACCAAAAATATACAAGAGAGAAAGCAACAACTCCTTTCCATTATTCTTCTGGCAGTCAGGCATAAGAAGGTGCCTTAACAGAGGTGTAGTAAGCAGATACACCAGTCCTAGATTCACTGCTCTAGTTTCATCTCCTGCTTAGAGAATATAAAGAGGAAATCACATTTTAGGGGATTCTAGTTGCCTGTCTAACATGTTTCCATGGTCTTCACCAGTGAAATTTGTGGGGAAAAAAACATGTGAACAACTGTGATAAAAGTACCCATCAGGAATACAACTCCTAAAATATGAACTGACATTTTATTTTCCACTTCTTGCTAGGTTCCACCCAGAGAATAAAACTAAATACTGGAATTAGTATCATTCTAGTAATAATTAGTAGACTGACTCTATAGAAAGTGGTTCATAAAACTAAGGTTTACAAGAATAATCTGGAAACTTTTTAAAAACCTAGATGATTCTTAAGGCCTTTCAACCTGGTAGGTCTTACTTTTTGTGTGAACTTTCCAGAAAATATACTTTATGATTACGAACAATTGCCTCATCATCTTTGTCTTGATTAAATACAGTTTCATTTTCTACTCAATATGCCAAATCTCATGATGCTGATAGAAAAATGACACCATGTTTTATCTGAGACCAAATGGCAAAATATCATTACAGAAACTTTTTCAGGATTATCCCAGCCCTAGAGATATTCTAGAACTTCCAGTTTTACCAGAGTATAAACATTATAATTAAACACAGAGTTATATTATATTTATAATTTTTAATATGTGCTCAAAAATATTGATATGTTTACTTGTAGGCAGTGTTCTATTTCTCCAACAAAAAGGAATTAAATTTTGTTATGATTTGCTGTTGTTAAATGATTTGCTTTACTCAATGCATACTTTCTTTCCTAATTTTCTACATCTGCTGTAGTTAACTTTGTTGAAAATTATTAGAACCAAGGGAAAAAACTAAAATATTTTCTGGACAATGAGGGAGTATGTATTTCTTAACTGCAATCTTGATATTCAATGGTTTCTCTATTAAAGACATTCCCTTAAACTTTTCTTGAGTGTGAGAAGGAACTTTTCAGCTGAAAGGTCTTGGTTAGGCTTGCCTTCTTCAATGCTGCACAGTGTGAGCTACCAACATTGACAATAAGAAAATGTGGAGTTTCTTGTAAGGAATACCCCTGTGCTTATTTTAGGAAGAGACAGGACAACAAAATTGTTTTGGGGCCACACTGTCCTGATTCAAAGCATTGTCTTGCCATTTATTAGCTATAAAACATCTCAATCTCAATTTCCTCATTTGTAAAATAGAGATGATAATAGTACATGTCTCATGGGGATTCTGTAGGATTAAGTGAATTAATACTTGCAAAGCACAAAGAACAGTTTCTGAAATGTGGACAGCAACAATTAATGTCAGTTATTTTATGAGAAAATATAGTTGTTGTGTTAAGAAATTAAAGACTATGTATGGTGAACCCTCATTATGGATATTAAATGTTATTATTTATTAAAATGCTAAATTAGGTTTTAAAATTAAAACCACTAACAAATTACCTTTAAATAATTTAAAGCCTAATAATATGGAAAAGGATTTCTAGGAAGAGAATTTTTGTACTTTTTAATGCTATAGAAATAATATTGAATTATTACAGTTAATTGGGACAGACTAGATTGGGAAAAGAGTAAAGCAAAACCAAAAATACAAACTAAAAGGAAAGTCAGTAAGTGGGCATTAAGCCTAGTATTAAGGGATCTTATATTAAATATTAGAGAATGCAGGTTGATGGTTTAATACCCAGGATTAGTGAGACAAGAAAATATAAATAACATAATCTTAGCTAAACAGGCATTAGGAGAGATCTATTAGCAGGTAATTCAGAGCACAGACCTATCTCAGAACTAGAATATAAGATCCTGCTATTGGAAGGAAAGCCCAATAACAATGAGGAGTCCAAACACTTATGAGACAAGATAGGAACTGAGGTCTGAGAAAGAGCCAGTCAGAATAATTGGAGCATGAATTTTTGTCTAGGTCCTATGCCAGTGGCATGATCTTAGAAGAACAATGTGGTTTTTAGAGTTTGGCAATTTCCATAGTGTAAATGTTCCCACATGGCTTATTTAAAGCTGCTTATGTGACATCAACCAGCTTATAAAATCCTCAAAATATTAACAACTGGTTTTCAGTATAAGTCAGTTCCAACACAAATGGTGCCTGATTTTCAGAAATGAGGCCAAAGGTTAAAAACAGTCAGGATAGAATATAATGCAGATGCCTCAAATGATAAGCTAGACCCCCTTCACTTCTTCTGCCAAAGACCACAGTGGTATCTTGACAGATTAGGCAAGCTTGAACTTTGAAGGGGGACAATCAGATGGCCTCCCTGAAAAGCAGAGAAATGAATAGGTGTGAGAAAAGATGGGTTGACTACACAACAGTAATCAGCATTATGCTTCATCTGTAAGTCTTGGATCAGAAGAAGAACTGTAATCCTCAGCCACCAGCACTTGCTAACTAGCTAGTTCCCATTCAACATACAAAGTCTGGATCAGTCACAGAGACTCACTGATTAAGCACTTTCATGATAGAAACTGAATTGGTAAATGTTCTTTGGGGAAAGAAAATGTTATTTCATTTTTCATCTCATAAAGTATTGTTTTCTTCCAAAATGAAGCCTAAAGACAACTGGTGACAATAACCATAGTTCATATTACTTGAGTAAATTCTGTGTGACTGGCACAATTCGAGGCTTTACATTTGCTCCACTAACTCATTGAAGTGGGCTTCAAACCCTATTCCCTGGAGGCCAGGCCTTCATGGAGATATCTAAGGGGCCACCTGAAAAGGAAAGACAAGAACAGGGGCTGGAGTTTTACATTCTCATCTCAACTTTAGCAGAACAGCTCCACTTATATCTGTTTATAAGTTTCAAGGAAAATTTTTTCTCAAAAAAGAGCTCTATTGATTTAAACAATTTTGAGAACTTAAGATAATAATAACAATGTGGTAGGACTGTTATAAAAGAATAAAATCTAAGGTAAAAGATAATGTATACCTCCCTAAAGTAACTACTGTTCACCTTTTGTTGTATACCCATCTAGAATTTTTTTCCTATGTACACATATTAAGGTAAGTTTTATTTTCTATATATAACATCTGAAGAAAATTTTACTTGCCCAGAATAATACAGGTGAGCAGAGATGTGAACTGAGGTCTGTCTCTTTTGTTCTTATCAAGAATGGACATTTATCTTATTTCCTCTGACAGACTATGTAAATTGGTCTCTTTGTCTTTCTGTGCAACCCAGTGGCAGAGCTAATGATGACATTCACATCTTCCTTAGACTATCACTTACATCTAAGTCAACTGTCCCCCAGAGGGGGAAGCCCCACACTAAATTTCATAAAATATAATACATACACATGGGCAAGGAATAGACCAGAGAGATGGTTTATGCCCTGGCCCCATGGGTTTGCACAGTTCTTAAATGTTATCTCCTCCTTGGGCCAGGCTTTTATCATTAAGCATTAATGCCATTTAAAAGACATAAAAGATTGTTATAAACTTTGAAAGATTTTAAGAGCAAATAAATGCTAGCTTATCTATTTCAGAGTCAAAGAATATTAAAATTAGATTAAAAATATACAATTAACCCAATACATTTTAAATTTGGACTAATTGTTTGAAATTCAAAAAGGACCCCAGGATATTTTTCACTTGAAACAGAAATAAAAAATTTATACTAAACAGGCAGAGTTTGCCCTCAAGGTTGAAAACATTAATCATCATGCATCTAACTGTTAACTGTAAAAAATCATTTTTCTTCTGATTTAAAGGGAATTATTTAGTAAGTGTTTTTAACTTCTCTGCTTCCTCAAGCAGAGGCAGTAACATGGGGTCAGGTTCTGGGCTCCTTTGCCCCTTCATAGCTCCCTTCTCTACAAGGAGCCGCCTTTGATATACAGGGGAGCTCCTGGCCCAAAGAATAATGCACAAAGCCCAGCAAGAAAAGAGAATATGCTAGGCGTGTAACTGAGTTTTAGTTACTAAACTCAGGAAATAAATTGAACAGTCAAATTGGCATTGAACAGTCTAAGAGGGTACACACTAACTCCAAGTAAAAATGAACTCTTAAGTGACAGTTGGTAGAGGCAGATCTTCATTGGACTTGATTCTTTCCACAATATTCAAAGACCAAACTAGAAATAACACCTGTAAAGAAAAATCTGGCTTTTCATCCTTTGGCTGGCCATATTTAATACCCGGAAGGAAATAAAATAAATATACATTATGTCCTATTTGTGCAGCTTCCTTATGGAGTGAAATCATTATGACTACCCACCTGGCCTATGGTGGTGCTATGGCTGAGCTATTCGTATTAAAATTCTCTTAGGTGAAGCCCAAGATAGTCTTCTGACATAAAACTATACTCCACAAGGAATGTTGGAAAGACAAAAGAATTCATCATCTCTGAATTTGGGTTGAGATTTGCTTCAACCTAGATTAAGGAATTTTGGATTCTTTTAAAAAACTTTCTGGTTCTGGAAAATGAATTTGTCTGATGGTTCTGTGGGTGATATTTTACTGTCTCAGTAATAAGTTTAGCTAAAAATTTTAGAAATAATATCCATTGTTAACTAGTAATGCTTGATTGTTTTGTTTTTAACATTAACCACAACTCTGGACGGATGCTGTGTATCAGAATTAACTTCCATTTCCTCACTGACTGGTATACTAGGTTATTATTATACTTCTAATACTGTTATCATTTGCTGTGGTACTACATGATCAAATTGCAGCAACATCTTCATTTTCTACTCAAACTCTAGGGTGTTTTCTTTGGAAATGTAGCTAGTTCAGACATTAAGTTATAGCTAATTTCAGTGTTGGTTTATAATTTTTTAAAAAAATTAAACACATTGAGAATATATTTACTACATGCCAGACCATGGGCTACCTAGGAACATATTTTATAAGTGTTGCTACTCAAATACATTATAGATATTACTACTCTAATTTAGCATTTAAAAATAGAGTTTAATGAAAACACATTATTTTAATATTAAAATACTTAAAATAATAATATGTTTTATTAAAATAATAAAACACATTTCTTTCTTGATAAGAACAAAAATGTTCCCTTTTCCTGGGAACATTTCAAGTGGCAAACTGGAAGCTAAAGAAAGACTACAACCCTACAAAATGGGCAAATATTAGAGTAAATATTAATATCTGTCCTTGGAAAATATTTATTTTATTATAAGTGTAGGGATAAAACTCAATTATTCTAAGGCCTTTGTATTTTACTTTAGTCAAGTTCCTGGACTTTCTGTTACATTTATGGACCTTGGTCAAAACATAAGTTGCAGCAAACTTCTGCTATGTCCCCTTGGACTCCTTACAAAGCCTACCAGTACCCAATGTGCTGTCATTGCTAACAGTCAGACTCTACATTTGCAAGTGGACAGTAGAGAGTACAGGGATTTATGTCACCCTTACGTAATGACTGACAGGTGCAAAGGTCTAAATAAGCTAGTTCCTTTTGCCCAATTGGAATTTCTCTAAAGTATGACCAACAGTTTCTTTACAACACCTCTGTGTGATTGAGCCAAATTAACATTCTGGTACCTTGTATCCTTTTCTGTTTTCACCACCTTGTTCCAGGAATACTTCCTGATAAGTTACCTTCAAGAATCCTTAAAGTATCTGCTTCTGAAGAAGGCTACAAAGGACACAAATTAGGGAAGACTTAGATCAACAAGATATAAAATAAACTGGAGCATATACATCAATATTTTATATCAATTAACAATCGTTTTCCAGTGAAAATTCAATCTAAATGCTAACAAACAAAATAAACTCACAGTAGATAGGGAAGGATTTAGAACAAAATGTAAGGAGAGCAGTTCCACTTTTGATAATAGTAAAGTAGGTAATGCAAACTAACCCTTTTCCTGAGAAACTAAAGAAAGACTAAATCCCAACAAAACGGGCAAATATTAAATATTAATATCTGTCACAGGAAAATGTCTGTTTTATTGATATATGTGTAGGGATAAAACTCAATTATTCTAAGGTCTTTGTATTATTAAAGAGAATAAAATTTCCAATTAATATTAGACATTGGTAAATTATCAATGCTATCATCACTAGTATAATCATGAAAAGGACAGTAAATGAACATTTAACTTCCAAAAATAACAGAAGAAAACTGAAACTATGGGAAACAGTCACTCCAATAGAAAACAAGCGGTGAGTCAGGGGGACCACAGAACCAGAAGATGTAGAAGAGATAGTAGACATAAGTCAAATACATTAATAAATACATCAAATATAAGGAGACTAACTACTTCAGTTAAAGACAAAGATCTCAGATAATCACAAAAATGTAAATATTTTAAGACATATGTAAAAATATAAGGACTTAGCATATTAAAAATAAGAAACCAAAGGTAGTATTTTCATGTTAATATCATATACAGTAGATTTTTAAGTACTGCCAGAGGAAAAGAGGGATTTAGTAATAAGATATAATTCTTCAGGAAGATGCAATTCTAAATGTATAGTAAGATACCCTCAAATATATTAAAGTAAAATTTGATAGAATAGACAATCCCATTGGATGATTTAAACACATATTTCTCAGTAATTGAAAACTACACAAGCAAAATTATAGAAATTATAGAAAAAATTAACTATACAATCAAAAAGAAATGTAATATATAAAATATGGGACTATTTCAGAATGCACATTTT
This sequence comes from Marmota flaviventris, assembly GCF_047511675.1. Taxonomy (NCBI): domain Eukaryota; kingdom Metazoa; phylum Chordata; class Mammalia; order Rodentia; family Sciuridae; genus Marmota; species Marmota flaviventris. The sequence continues at coordinate 85,222,489 of NC_092499.1, read as the reverse complement.
TTTTTCAATTATATGACATTTTCCCCAAACTGAACATGTGTTGGGCAATAGAGTCATTTCATAAAATTTCAAAAGAATAAAGTCATAGAAAATGTTCTGATCTCAATGCAAATAAGCTAGAAATCAGCAAAAAGTTAACTTGGAAATCCCCATATGTCTGAAGGCTGACCAATATATTTATAAAGAATTCATGGATTAAAGAAAAATTTAAATAAATTTAGAAAATATTGTCAATTAAATGCTAATGAAAGCTATGACCTATCAAAACATGTGGAACAGTGCTAAAACTAAGAGAATTTATAACTTGAATACACTAGAAGGCTAAAATTAAATGAAGTATGCATCTTCTAATTAGAGATAGAAAATTAATATGGAGAGGAGAAATCTTAAAATCAAACTTGTTTTTAAAGAATAAAAAAATATAGTAGGTATAAATAATCGCTATCAATATGAAAAAGAAGCATTACTATGAATCCTGTGGATATTAACGTTAAATATTGTGCCAAAACATTAAAATCTAGGTAAAATGGAACTTGTAAAAAATTTTAACTTGATTTCAGCCAAAAAATTAAGTTTAAATAGATTCTGTTAATTCTCTAAGAGGATGAAAAGACAAACCACACAGTAGAAAATATATAACTTATAAAAGGTTTCTTCACATAACATGAGCACATGAAAACTTTCATAATTTAAAAAGGAAATGACATCAACTTGCTAAAGACAAAAACATAGAAGGGATTTAATTCTATTAGTAATAAGAAAAAGGGAAATTAATACCATAATGAAGAGACACCTGATATTCAACAAGGTATCAGAGCAAAGTATTTTCAACAAATGTGCTGGAAAAAAATAAATAGACCATCTACATGTAAAAATAAAAATAAATCTAGGCATAGAACTTAAAATTGTTTACAAAAAAAAATTTATTCAACATGAAACAGACCTAAATGTTAAACAAAGGACTATAAAACGTCTAGAAGACAATACAGGAGAAAATCTACATGATCTTGAGTTTGGCAATGACTTTAGGGATGTCAAAGACACAAGCCAAGAAAGAAAGAATTGATAACTTGAACTTCATTAAAACTTAAAATTTTTGCTTTCTGAGAGACACTGTCAAGAGAGATGTGGTAGTGCACACTTCTAATCCCAATGACTTGGGAGGCTGAGGCAGGAAGATTACAGGTTGGATTTCAGACTGTGTAAGTTAGCAAGACCTTGTCTCTAAAATGGTCTGGAAATGTAGCCAAATGGTAGAGTGCTTGCCTAGTATGTGCAAGGTCCTGGGTTCTTTTGCCAGTACCAAACATAAAACAAACAAAAACAGACACCATCAAAAGATTGATAAGACAAGTCTCAGACTAGAAGAAAATATTTACAAAAGACATAGCTGATAAAGATCTGCTACCCAAAATATACAAAGAACTTTCTAAGTGAAATAAGAAAATGACCTTTTCTTTTAAATGTTCCAAAGACCTTAATAGTACCTCAAAGATAGAGCATGCAGATGGCAAATAAGCATTTAAAAAGGTGCTTCACATCCTATATCAGGGAAATACAAATGAAAACAATGAGATAAAATTATATACTCATTAGAATTACCAAATATCTAGAACAATGGGACCATCAAGTACTGGTGAGGATGTGGGCAACATCACTGCTAGTAGGAATGCAAAATTGTGCATCCATCTTGGAAGAGAGGCAGTTTTGTTTTGTTTTTAACACAAAATTAAACACTCTTACCATATGATCCAATGATAGTGCTTCTTGGTATTTACTTATGTCCACATAAAAAACCTGTACATAGATGTGTATGGTAGCTTTATTCATAATTGCCAAAACTTGGAACCAACTAAGATGTTCTTTGTTGGATGAATGGTTAAATGGTGGTACATTAAGATGATGCAATGGATTATTCAGCCCTGAAAAGACATGAGCTATTGGACCACGAAAGTAATATACAATTAAAATTCCTCAATTTACTAAGTGAAAGAAACCAATCTGAAAAGACTAAATACTATGTGATTCCAACTGTATTACATTCTGGAAAAGGCAAATCTATCATGACGATAAAAAGATCAGTGGTTGCTAGGGGTTAGAAAAGAGGGAGTTAGATAGGTCGAGCCACAGAAAATTTTTGAATACAAGTCTTTAGAGACTTCTAATAAATACTGCTTAATTTAAGTTTAGCCTGTTCTCTGCTAGACTTAGTGAGGCATTTGGCTTCAAATATTCTGAATAATAGAGTAATTATATCATACATGGGTTACATATTTTTAAGATGCTACAATCCATTTTAAAGTAATTTTATACAAATACTGAGCATAATTAACTGTTCGTGATCCAGAGGTAAACATTACCTTATTTGAATACCTGTAGGATTGTCGTAGCAAGCATTGATTATTATTTAATCATTGACATATAGAAGGGCAGGGAAATATAAGTTTTGGTGGATAGAATTTCAGAAAAGAGCTCTTCTAGTTATTGTCCCAAAGGGCAATTGTAGTATTGACTTACCTGAAAAACTTAGAGTTTCATTTAGACATTATCCAAAAGAAATTTTGTATTGAGTCTCAGCAATAAAATAATTGCTTTTCTTCTCACCTTTTTCCCTCTGACATGGCAAAAGTTTATCCCAAAGTGATTTGTGAAGCCTTATTAGTACATTCACAGACTTGTACCATGCATGCACAGAAAGAATGGGTTTTGGTTTATATTTACACTGATTTTTAGAGTCTGGAACTCTTTTCTATCTCTCTTGAAGATTTCTAAGCTTTCCTTTTAAAGGGCATAGGGATCATATAAAGAAAGATATTGAATAGCATAGTGTATGCAACACATAGTAATACATACATTAAATGTGTTACAGTGCTATGAATTAGAAGTATTACTATGTGTCTTAGACATTACAGTGCCAATATTAGAGAGTCAGAGGTAGTATAAATTATTCTTCAGATGAAACTACCTATTAAAACCTTCAGACTGCTAATTTTATAAACACTCTGAAAACTAAGGTTTCTAATTTCTGTGCATAAGTTAAAATTTAAGTCTATTTTTTCACACCTCATTTTAATCGCAATGGCCTTAAAAATCACTAGTTTAATCTGAATTTAACCTAAAATCATTAACAACAGCATGTAAATTCCCATCCACTATAAATACTCCCCACCCTCAAACACTGTATTATAAAACAATAATAAAATCGTCACTACTAACCTAACTCACCACATTTTTATCACAGTTAAATTTACCCAGGCCTTTGAGCCATCTTTTGAGTTTTCAGTGACAGTTGAAGGTGAAGTAGCTCAATGGCAGAGTGAAATGACTCATAAAGAGCACTCCTGCAGAGAACAATAGCAAATGGTGTCCTGACTCAGACTAAGAAAAAGTTTGAGCTAAATCCAGATGGTTTAAATTTTTCTCATGGAGAGACAAGTGAATTTCCTCCACCTGTGCTGTTCTGTTCCTATAGCTAAGTTTGACATGGTTCTCCTCTAAATATAATAGGAACAAAGAGAGGAAGTTAGGCTTGGTGTCCTTCACATTTATGTCTTCAAGGTTGTTTGGAAACCTCTAAGGCGGTTTTCCCTTCTCCAAACGTTCTCTTCCGCTGTTGAACTGGAAGAGGTCTTTCATTTTATATACTGTACATTTCCAAAGTGTATATGATTCTGAGCATGGTATTTGCTTTCCTTAGAGATATGAATCGCTTTTGTTCATTTACCTTCTTTGAAATTCATTTCTAGTAGCTGCAGAGCTGCTGCTATGGAGTGTTAATAGGCTTCTAACATAGCTGTCATTTCAAGTAATAGGTGCCAAGCTTTCAGCAGCTTATTAACACATTATAACAGCAACCCCTATACTAAACAAACAAATTGCACCATGGAGGACACAAGCAAAATTAATGTGTATAAATATATATATATTCGTATGTATACATACATACACTATATACTTAGGACTCATCAACATATTTGGTTCCATACATGATTAGCCCAGAATTGGCACTTTGTTTTTTATGAATATTCACAGAAAGAAAGAGTGGTTCGGATTTGTATTTGGTCCCAAATGTGAGACGAATACAAACTGGTATAATTACTGAAAGATTTCTATCCTCTCAGCCCAGCAAGGCTCTCAAGACCGAAAAATTGCAGACTTGTGGTATTTCACATCATGGAACTGTGCTAACGTGATCTTTCAGCGCCACTTCATGGGGGATACTGCAGAAGAAGAAAAGTGGAAATAAGCACAGATATATAACCAACTGGCAAAACTACTAAGAAAGAGATACAAATGTGAAAATGTGCTTTGAAGAGTCAAAATTTGCATTTGGATATGAATACTGGACCAACTCTCTACAAACACAAATATATTCTTCCAGATGCAGGGGCAGACATATGTACAGATAAATATGAGAATGTATATTCACACATGCTTTATATAAATATGTATAAATATACACATACACACATAAATACATATATAGACACACTGTCCTTTACAAGTGTTTATATATTTAATGGTTGCACAAAAATTCCTAGCAGCTTTCTCAAAGACATATTTCAATAAAGGTTCTAAATTTTACATTGTAGTAAATCTGACCTTTTTTGAGTAGGAAAAAAAATCCCAAAGCAATATATAATCAGATTGAAATGTATTTTGCAGGTTGTAAATATGTTAAATTCAACTTTTAAATTGGCTAGATAATTTTTTTTAATTTACTAAAATGTTTAGAGTTAGAGGCTATCGAGCCATTTTCCCTATCTTGAAAGATTTAATATCTGCTACTTTTATTGATATTAATAATGACAGCATTGTTCATTGTTCAAAATACCAATTATAAGCTAGGAACTTTATAAACTGTAATTATTACCCTAAATATTTATAGTATCTGCAGACAACTTTCAATTTGGAAAATTAACAAATTTAAAACAGAAAAGCCAAATTTAGTGATAGAATTAATTGAACAACAATTGACTTTTCAATAGAAACAATTTCTTCAATACTATTCTTGCACGAGATGTAATTTGACATCATATTTGAAAGGAAAATTATTTTGAACTCTGTAATAAAAGACAATTGATTTCAAAAACTCCATTACAAGAAATGCTCAGATTATATAGCTCAAACTGAAGAATGACTATAGGAACCTTTTAACTCTTAAATTGCCATGAGGGCAGAATCCACAGGAAAAATTAATGGCTGAATTCAACAAAGAATATTCTCTTTTCCAGACTGATACTCACATGTTATTGTGTCTAAGTTCCAACTGTTGAGGTGTATTCTGTGCTTCTTCCAGCCATAGCCCTGATATTGGCTCCCATCTGACCCTAGTCTAGTAAAGAGTTTAATATCACCTTTGATGCACTCCTCTTGCTATCAGTATTTTAAGTTGTTTTTCATATCTAAAGCAACTTTGAAAGTTAAAACATTCCCTTTAGTTGATTTTCTGAAATTCCCTTAGTGAATCATACTCCTCCCTACCTCCACCATTTGAGATGTTCTGTGTAATCGTGTGATTGGAGACATGTTACAGCATTTTATAATCAGTTATTTAAAGACTAGGTCTTGTAGGCTGCAAGATCCTTGGAAGGGGCCAGAGTCTTACCCATCTTCATTTTCCCTAATGCTGTACACAGTAGCTGGTGCATGGAAGCTGTTCCATAAATGTTGAATTCATGAACAAATGAATAAAGACCGTGTCCTCTCTATATTTTCTAATTTTCTTTAGCTCTCAAAGCTTAGTCAAATCCAATTTCATTTTCCCATAAATATCTAATTTGAGTTCTAGCAGTGATCTATACCTTAAGTTAGAGCCAGGAAAAGAAGAGTGTCTGAAAGTCAGGACCCCATCCCTCTCTTAGAAGTTCTCCTGTTTCTTAGCCAGGGTAAGTCAATGCCTACAAAAAATAAATATGTAGTAGGTCAGGGCCAAGGGTCCTTTTGTGTGATTTTAGTGAAAACATTTTTTATAGAGAAGCGTCTGCAATGACCTCCCAAGAGTTTGGTCAAATCACCCCAGAATTTGGTTTCCAATGACTGTTATATGATATATGTGTGAAAATAATGGGGAGTGATTTCATATTATGAATGTTACTTTGGTTGGCATAACTAGCAACTAGCATGATTGTAAAATGGGAGAACAAAAGTAAAATAAGAGAAATGAAATGAAAATGAAATTATATTTTTTTCCAAAAATTACTTGAACCACTTTGAAAAGACTCAATGCCACATGACCCACAAAATATGAACTTTTCAGTTTCCAATTGAAATGAGGAAAAGTTACTTTGCATTCCCAGAATATTTTTAATAATTTCCACTATACATGCCCGTGCACACGCACACGCACACACACAGACACACACAGTTGCATTTTATGATTATAACAAAATAAAGATTGGTAGCAAAACCTGTTTTCCACCTCAGCATTGTTTATGCTATTTTAATAAGTTGAATAAACTTGGGAGACTAAGAAAATGTCACTTTTCCAACTCTGCTAGGAAGGAATCTGACAACTGCTACACAAATCATTGAACTGCTGCAATTTGTTAAAATACTACTAATAATTTTTTCTGACTTTTATTCAAGATCTCAAGTATGACAGAGAATTAGGCTGATGAAGATTAACATGTGACAGAGGTGAAGTTTACCATGAGGTTTAATTTCAAAGTCAGAGTGCTAGGGAGTTGGCACTTTCATAGAATTTGATCTATGAAAGGGAGCAGGAGTTCGGAAAAAAAAAAAGTGCAAAAAAAAAAAAAAAAGAAAAATCCCCAAAATAATGAACAGACTTCCCAAGTCTTGGCATGCCACAAACACCTATGTACCACATATACAAATAATTCCTAGGGGTCCATAAATTAATTTAGGGACAAAAGATTGTACCCAAGTGATAAAGGTCCAGTACTACGAATATCTTTATGGGTAATTGGGGCCACAAAATGGTTCCAAAGCACCTTTTATTTGTCATTTGTTGACAATTCAACCAATTCTCCTGTCTGCCATCCTCCATATTTAATGGATCCCTATCGAAGTCTGCAACATGCTCGTTTGTATGGGAAGAATGTCTTCATACTGTTATGCTGTTGCATAGCCTTTACTTCCTTATGTTGTTCATCAGTCTACCTCCTGCTCTTTTTTCTATGACACCTCTGAGATGGTACCCATAGCAACACCCCTGAGAGGAAGGTGAAAGTGAAGATGCTGCAGTCATCCCCAGCGTGTGGTGCTGACAATGCCAGTCATTAATGCAGCAGCTTCTGCCTACTCAGATCTCCGTGCTCCTCTCTGGTCTTGTTTCCCTCCAGTAGCAGTCACAGAGCTCACTCACAGAGATCCAGAGACTTGCTGTTAATGATTTGTCACTTGTTTAGAACACCTCAGGATGGCAGGTCTGTATAATCTGCCCTCAATGGCACTGCCAGGTTGCATTAGGAAACAATTACCTAGCTTATGACTAGTAAAGTAGGCACAAGGATTTCCAATTAAACGCGCATGTTTCCAAAAGAGGCCGGTGCCCCTATTTTTGAGAAAAGAATAGACACTAAAATTAGGGACAGCTCTGCTCATGACTGCTTCCAAATAAGCCACATACGAATCAGGGCCCTCTAGATTAGTAAACTGAGGGCAAAAGAACATGGAGAATGATTGCATGTGAATTCAGTCATTACCATTTATTAGGTTCTCACCATTTGTTAGGATCTGGGCTAGATAAAACAATGGACACACTTAAATGTTTTTATAGTATGAAGCCAAAAAAAGAGGCTAACATGTAACTTTATTACACAAGTCACTGCACCCCTTCTCTGTGTGTGAACCAACAAGTTAGAGAAAAAAATATGGATTTATTTCCTCTTCTTTCACATTCTGAATAAATGCTAGAATTCTAGAATCTGTAGGGTTTTATCAAAACTAAAAGACTTTACTGTAAAAAAGTATATTGTGATTGTTTAACATCAACTGTAGCTATAAACTTGTATAAACTAATTTAAAATGTAATTCCATCAAAAGAATCATAACTTAAATATACTTCCTAGATTTGAAATTGCTACATTTATTGAAAAACAATAAGCCCCCTCCCCTGCCGCCCATAGCTAAAAGAGGTCAAATGTTATTGAACTTCAATTCTAAAAAGTTACAGCCTGGAGGTTCCATGCAACAGCTCTCAAAATATTATGTACTAATAACTTAGAATCTTATTTAAAATTTCAGAAAAATGTAGATGTTTATTCAAATGTCTGAATGTACAAATATCACATGTTCCTATATCATATTCTGCCCTTTCCAAAAAGAGGAAGACAACTAACCATTTATCAGTAGCAGTGTGAAAGGAGATTTATCATTTTAAATTTTTCATTGCAGATGGTTTTCATTTTAAAAGGCAGGGAAGTGATTTTTTTGAAATCATTTTTTTCCCTAATGCAATTGAGCCAGACGTTTCTCGTAAATCTTGTTGCTTTAGTAGACAATACTCAATTCTCTGAACTTTATATGCAATACACAGCTTTTTTTTTTTTCCTCCTTAAGTTGCCCATCTCCCAGGCATGAAATGAAAACCATCTGAAAGGTGGCATCATATCCAAAGTATACCATCCTGGCTTGTTCACTCTTCCTTAGCTCATATTTCATCTAAGATGCTCCTCCTTGTCCTTAAATAATGGATTTCATTTTTCTTAACAGTTTTTGTTTAGTTTTGTTTGTTTGTTGATAAATAGGAGGAAAATGGGCTGGGATTGTGGTTCAGTGGTAGAGCACGTGAGAGGCACCGGGTTTGATCCTTAGCACCACACAAAAATAAAGGTTAAAAAAAAAAATCCATTAAAAGGAGGAATATTAGTGAGTGTGTCAGTCGATATCTTTTGAGGGTATGTTATGGTTTGGATGTAAGGTGTCCCCCAAAAGCTCACATGTGAGAAAATGCAAGAAAGTTTGGAGGAGAAATTATAACCCAATAACCCAACCAGTGAATTAATCACTGATGGGATTAACTGAGTAGTGACTGGAAGCAGGTGGGTATAGCTAGAGGAAGTGGTTAATTTGGGGGCATGATATGGGCTATACATTTTGTATCTCAACAGTGGAGACTGACTCTCTGCTTCTTGAGCACCAAGATGTGAGCTGCTTCCCTCTGCCACCCTCTCCTACCATGATGTTCAGCATCAGCTGGAGCCCTGAGGAATGGAACCAGTCTTTAATGGACTCAAACCTCTGAAACCCTGAGCCCTCAAACTTTTCCTCTTCTATAGTTGTTGTCAGATCCTTTTGTCACAGCAGCGAAAAAGCTGACTAAAACAGTGGGATAGCAACTATACCTAGTGATTGGAATTCCTGGAGTCAGGGAGCCAAAACAAAAGAAGAATTGAAAGTGGTGAAGGGAGGGAGGGGATGCTTCCTTTGTAATTAAAAATGAAACCATTTAATACTGAATTTGAATTTTCTGCCTGATGCCAACACTCTAAGGAAGAATGGTTTAACATTAGATATTCCTATTGAGCAAATGACATAGTGGTACTGTAGTGACTAGATTCATTGTTGCTCATAAGTACATTTCTGTCAGTTTTTGAGGCCTCAGAATGACTAAGTCAAAATGCACCTTGAAACACCATCCATCAAAAAATGCCATCATTCATTTTTAAATGACAATTTTAGTTTAAGGTGTAAATATTACATAAAATATATAATTATAATGTCAAAGTTTATTACACAGTCAAGCTTCAAAATTACCTTTTAAAAAGGATGTTAACATTAATGATTTCGTTTTTTTAAAATGTTACAAATTTTCTTAATATTTATGATATATATTTCATCTGTATGTATACACACACACACACACACACACACACACACATCTTCTAATGAGAGATTCCTTTTTAATTGGCCCAGTGTTGCCTTTTCAGGGGATGGTTCTTATAAGCATTTATGTTCACACATTTAAAAATAAGGAATTAAATGAAACACAATTACTAGTTGGCATGTATTTTTTTAAGTTCTAAGTAGGAAGTTCCAGAGATATAGTCTACCAACAATTTTATAAAATATATTCATTCAAATGTTTGAAGATATGCAACCAAAACCAATAAAGATTTACAGAAAAGCCTTCTTGTTAGAGTCTACATGGAGGGCCTGGGTGGTGAATGGTGACTGAGTTCTTCTGGATGGGGTGTTAGAAAAGGCAGTGGAACCTCAGTCCCCTCATACTTAAGTCCATTACTCCTAAAGTTGCAACCTGTAGATTCCTGCAGAACGAATGAATGCTGAGAATCCTAGAATGATCTTTAATCCTCCAGGACTTAAAAGAGAATTGTAAATTCATTCCAACAAGCATCTCTTGACATTCATTTACTGTAGCCAAGACTATACTTCGGCTGTCATCTTATTTCTTTTTACATATGATTCCTGATGCTGCCTCTATATTATTAAAATATGAAAAATGTTGGGTAAAAAATCCATTTCACTTCACTCTTTTCCTACAGCTCAATATTATAATGTTTATTTGGAAGAAATTTATCTTAAACACCCAGAAAATGTGCCAAAGTGATAAACCAGGATACAATAATCCTTTACTCCAAGAATACGTTCTTACATGCAATGCTGACAAGTGTAACCAGGGGGAAAAAATCCCATCATCAACAGATTATACATCCTGTATGATACATATTTTTCTAAGTCAAACCACATTGACATAGGACCTTGTCCCCTAGGAAATCCAATTTAAGTTATATTTTAATTTCTCCTCCTTTCATATCTTATATAAAGACACTGACTTAGAAAATCCAGAAATTTTTGAAAGAGGCACTTTTCAAATTGTCCCTCAGTCAACTTAGTCTCCATTTCAATGATCATGGTCAACTCAAAAGTGTGTTCCTGCTGTTTCCTTTTCTGTGCCACCCTCTGCCGTATGACACACTGCTATAGCTCAAGATCAGGTTAAATATGCCTTGAAAGCATAGTTTTTACTGTCATAATTTATTCTTGAATTGTTTGATATTTTGATTCTTTTGAGAAATTTTATCACTGATAACTCTGTATAACACTGCTTTCATACGTAAATCTGGCTACATTTCCATTTCATAAGGATGGATTCTTAGCAGTGAGATTCCTATATTAAGAAGTACAGACAGTCTAAAGAATATTCAAATTTCAAAATTACTTTTCAAAAATGGTGTTAATGTATCAATGATTTAGTTCTTTTAAAATATTTGTTACAAGTTTCCTTAATTGTCTACCTTTTTAGGTCTTTTTAAAAAAAATTTTTTTATTCCTTTTAATTAGTTACACGTGACAGTACAATGAATTTATGCACTTTGATACATCATACAAATGGGGTATAATAAATGTTTTTATTTACATAATTAAATTTATGCATATTTTTCTTTGTAGTTTTTCCTTTGTTTTGTGCTGAGGAATTCCTTTTGTGTCCCAAGATCTAATATTATTCTTTTATTTTATTTAACACTTCAAACTAAAACATATTTGCTACAAAGTATGAGTTTGGGATCTGTCCCCCAACCTCCAAGGTAGCTATTAATTTCCTATCACTGTTTTCTTTCTCCACTAAGTTATGCTAGTATCTTTCTTATGTGATAGGACCCAAATAACCTCATGTCAGAACTAGGATTTGAATTATATGAGTAAGGAATCACCTCTTGGGCAAAATTTAAGAACACAAAACAAAAACCCCCAGTAATCAATATAAATAATATTTTAATGCAGTGCTTAAAAAAATCAATACTGATACAAAACTTCTGAATGCACAATGTCAGCATTTTAAGTAAAGAAAGGATCAAATCTTATATCCTTCTAGGATTATTCTTTAAATAACATGACTACTAGTAGTGTCCCCAATATTTCCAGGGATTCCTGTAGAACTTCTATTCTCTGAGCCCTCACCTTTCAAAATATACTCATTCATAATTGTCAAACACTTCTGACCATGGTATCACCATTCTGAATAGCTTAATTGTTATTGTGGATACAGCTCCCTGGTCTTTATTTCCCAAGGTATTGCTAATATAAGGCTGTTAACCCCTAACAGATTTTTATTGAAAGTTTGGAGATAATTGAAGGAGAGTATAATACAGATGGACAAACATCTTAAGATTTATAATGAATTTATCACTGTTGAAAATCCTATAGTGAGACTCTCAGATCATGGTCACAATATCTTTCCCTTGACTTGGTAAAATGCCAACGTGCTTTCCTCCCTATTGATTTAGCCCACCTGTTGGACATTTTTCCTGAGCTCACCAATTATCAGACTTCCTTTCCCACCTTTTTTTCAGTTCAAATTGTCACAGGAACACTGAAAAGCCTTCTATATTTATGCTGCAAAGTAAGCACATAGAATTATAGGCCTTTGTATCATGTTTTAGTCAGCTTTTTGTCACTGTGACCAAAAGACCTGATAACAACTTAGAGGAGAAAGTTTATTTTGGTTCATGATTTCAGAGGTTTGGTCCATAGTCAGGTGACTCCAAGAACTTGGATTCCAAGGTGAGACAGAACATCATGACAAAAAGCATAGCAGAAAAGCAGCTCAGGACATGACAACTAGGAAGCTCAGATGGAGAGAGGGAAAGAGAGCTCTACTCAGAGACAAAATATAAACCCCAATGGCACACTCTCAGTGACCTATCTCCTGAAGTCACACCCTGCCTGTCTAAAGTTGCTAACCAGTTTATCCACTCAAGTGGATTAATTCACTGATTAGGTTCTAGCTCTCGTAATCATTTCACCTCTGAACATTCTTACATTGTCTCACATGAGCTTGTTGGGGACACCTCATATCCAAACCAAAACATATCAGATATGCTAGTTCATTCTTCATCTATACCCTTTTCCTTAGTACTGACTACCAGGACCTGCACTTATTGACTCAGGGTACATTTGGCCACCAACTTGTTTTGTCCATGGGAGCAGCAGATTGGAATTTCCCAGAGATTAATGCCTGTATTTCCTTAACTAGAAACCTTCTACCAGTGACAGATCCTGTGTTGTGTTTGACTTAGCTCATCCTTGGGTAGTTAGGGTAAATGAGTAGAGAAGCATGTTTTTTACTGGCACTCAAGTCTCCCCAGCAAGAGCAGGCTTCACTTGCTCCCAGCAGTAAGGTGCTTAATAACAAAACCTATGTTGGTTTCCCTCTCTCTCCTCCGTGGCCTATATTTTCTGGGATTACCTCACAAGTCAACTACTTCCAGGAGAATCCTTATCTCAGGGTCTGCCTTTCAAGATACTCCAAATGGTATTTTCCTCCGGCCCTCTAGCTTCAGCTTTATAAAAAATTTTGGAATCAGTTTTCTTTATGATGGCTTCAGAGTTTGTGGACTAAATCCCTTGCTTTAATTCCCTACCAATGGTCCCTGGAAGTGGAAGGGGAGAAGATTTCAGACAGGGCAGGAACTAAAAGAGACGACATATTCTTCTGCTATCCAAAGCAAACTCCAGAGGATACAGCTTTTTAAAAGCTCTACATTTCATTTAAATTCTAGTAAATTATATATGTATAAATGTTATATATAAAATGAGATAATCTTTTCCTTGGTTTTCATTTTCATTGATCCATGCCAATACCATACATTTTTTTTTCTTCTGTACTGGGGATTGAACCAAAGGGTGCTCTAGCACTGAGCTATATCCCTAGACATTTTCATTTTTATTTGAAGACAGTCTGGTTAAGTCTCTCAGGCAGGCCTTGACCTTCCCATCCTCCTGCCTTAGTCTCCTGAGTAGCTGGGATTATTGGCCTGGGTTACCATACCCAGCTACTTACCTCTTTCTATTTTCTGGTCCAGCCTCACCCTGTTAGGTTTTCAGATCAATTTAAAAATAAATGGAAACCTGAAAAGCAAGGTGGAAAAATAAGAATCTAGAATAAAAGTAAAATCAGGGGGCCTGAGTTGTAGCTCAGTGGTAGAGTGCTTGCCTGGCATGTGTGAGACATCTTAATAAATAAAATAAAGGTATTGTATCTGTCATCAACTAAAAAATATTATGTCTCCCCTTTAATTTCAGTCTTCTTTTATATCTTTCAGTAAAACATGGATTATTGTTTAAAATAATGAAGCACATCTTCCTTATTGTTGCAAATACAAAGTTTGTTTAGCTACAATTGATGCATATTTCTTAAAATTAGACCTAAAGCTAAAATAAAGGTTAAAAAGTTGTTTCTTTCTAGTTGTTCTTTCTAGTGAATTCAATCACAATATGGAGCAATGAAGTGGATACTTCATGCATGTGTAGTATCTATTCTAGATTACAGATAAAGTTAAATAAAAGTTTTAACTAAGAAATGGCTCCTAGCATATAAGCAAACTTCAAAATATCAAAGAAACTTTGATTTCAGAGACAAGGGCAGACAACATAAGGTCAAAACTTTTGACTTTTTGATTTTTGAAATTTCACATTTGTTTCTACTCCTTTTAAAACTATTTGAAATATGAAACAAAAGACATGAATAATAAGATTAAATAAGAATCAAGAAAATAAAAGCTTCTTTCCCCCCTTTCTTACAGAAATATTTATTCAACCTAGCCTTATTTCATTTGGATACTTTCAGGATCAGGAGTCAGTATCAAATGATCTGACTGTTAAGCATGAGTCTACAGGCTGCCCGAGAAATTAACTTTAGAAAAAGCACAAATTCTGAAAGCCCATGTAGCCTGTGTGCAAAGAACTTGTGACAACTTCAGTGGAAGACTATGCTTTTGTATGCTTAGGAGAATGAACTTCAAAACCTGCCTTTGCCTTTAGCTTACTGAGAGATATTAACCAAATAATTATTTCTGGACCTCTAGTTTTTGAAACTAGAGAAGTTCCAGCTCTTGGATCTTAAATATTAAAATCATTCTTACACTGAATAGTTAAATCTGGTCGACTTTCCAAACCATTTATGTTACTCAGGTAGCCTGTACATTTAATACCATGCCAGCCCAATCTGCTATGTGATCCTATTCTCTCTGCTTCTGTTTGCTGATGTTTGATAATAGTGATGTAAATTATAATAACCTCTACTGTTGTAAAGATTATAGCTATTTTAATTAAGGAACTGATAAGAGCTATTCTCCAAAATTAAATACTGGTCCTCAGATAACAAAATGTATATGTTTTGATGGGAATCAGAAGCCAGTATTGTGTTCCTGTGACTATAGAAGAGTTAGAGAAAAATTTGCATGGCAAACTATAAGACCTATATTCTTAATTTGAGTGTAATTCATAAACTATGCCTCCAAATCTGTGATAATTCTTTACTGGATTTATTGGGATTCCTGTGTGTAAGAATGTTCTGATATTACCTACCATATTCAGGAAAAGGCAAATTTCATTTCATGGTCAACCTGTATAATCTGCTACATTCCATGTTTGAAGGTTTCCTACCTATGAAAAATATTGATTTAGTATGATATATAGATTATATAATTTTTGTTTTCTACACTGGAATCATTGGTATGAATTGAGATGGACAGGGATGTCCACAAAAATGGGTGGTGTTGACCACATGAACCCTGCCGAAATGCTACACTGAAATAATTCACGTGATTTCATTGCACATGTTTCAAAACTATGTGTTCTGAATAATATACAGCTCATTCCATCATAAGAAAAATACTTATTGAGCACCTATTATAGGCAAAACCCAGTGCTAAATGCTATGACAGGTGCAAAAATGAATGATAAAGTCCCTGACAGAGAGGGCGGGAGTTAAGCATAAATAACCTCAACTTAAACCTGAAGGTGAAGGCAACTGTAAAAAAGCAGGGGAGACAATAGCTGAGAGTTCAGGGAGACTTAAAGTGGAGATCGAGTCAGCCTTTAAAGGCAGAGCTTAATTACCTACCTTAATCTAAATTAAGTCACGGTGGCTAACTTTTAATTAAAGGTAATAATTACCAGTAAATAATTTCTCAAATCTTCTATGTATATACAAATATTAAACCACATACATGCTATGTGCATGGTAGTCATGAGAATCTTTGTAATATGAGAAAAATTAAAGCACAATAGTGAAAGTAGTTAAAATTAAAAAGTAACTCCCTTATACATTTATAAGATATAATCCCCAAGCCTAAATCTTCAGAAATAATGTCCTATTGCTTCCAGTAGATGTGATATTGGAATAAGGGATAATAAAAAAAATAGCTGTTCAAATGGTGAAGTTCTCAAGCAACATGAAAAATCACAAATGTGTAGTCAAAAGCCAGAAAGAAGTCTTAACCTGAACTTAAATGCCCTGGAAATAGTTAGGTCTCGATTTGCCAAATCCTCCCACTTGACCATTCAGGTTTTGTGGCACCATCTCTCCAGTCGAGGGTCAGTGAGCCCTCTAACCCCCAGGCACTTGCCCAGGGTGCCACCAATGTATGATGCTAGGTCATTATGGAACGCAGAACCACGTACTCAGGCTTTTCTAATTTTCACAGAAAATGAACTTTAATTCAAAACTATGCCTGGCTAATTAAACTTTCCTGTGATCTAATTTGCTCTAATTATTTCCATAAATTGAGATGCAACAGGGGTTATATAAAATTATCCTAACAGAAAATTGGGTTTTAGTCTGAGTTTTAAGCAAAGATGGGGAGTGTCAAAATTGTTGCAGCCTGTTGCTGGATGTGGATACCATTAAACAAAAATCAGAACTGTAGAAAGTGAAATGCGTTTTGCTCCTCTCTGAAAGCTTAAACTTTCATTCTTTGAAAATACTTAAGACTGAGGTTATGTTGCACAAAGAGAGGGGAGGGTAAAAATCCGTGGGTAAAATGGAAATGGTTATCACAAATATAAAAATATTACGCTGAACCAGAGAAACTTCTGAGTTGCAACAAACACAGATATGGATGGAATTAGTTCATAGTTCAAACTGTTAAAATAGGCAAGAGTTTAGATGCTGGAATAGACTTCATTTCTGCTAACTAGGTCACTTTTTACTTATTCTAGTATAAACTTTGTAATCACACAGGACCTGGACTATACCCATGAGAATAACTGTCATCTCTAGAAGGCTTATGAAACTGCCTTATAAGTTTTTAATCAATTAAATAAATAAAATTAAACTCATCTATATCTTTAATGTACCTCATTGTAGTTCATTATGTAAGACCCCCATATGTTCTGTATCATTAGTGAAACATTCTCAGTGGTGTAATGTCTTATGTACACATGGGGTAAAGTAATGTGTTTTTCATTTCTTCTGCACATTTTATTACAGGGTGGAGATGCAGCAATTTTTCACTTAGGATTCCATTTTGGTGTGGGAAATGGGTAATAGACCTAGAGTCAAAGCTGCATCTAGTTCCTCTGATTTCAAAATTCAGCAACTGGTAACGTGTTGAGCATGGCTTTTCTACGTTCTTCTCTGGTCAGTGCTCAGGGACAGAGAGACGGTGGCCGTAGCCCCTGTGTTTTTTTTTTTAAACCACCTGGGTGTGTATGATTTGAGGAATATGAATCCCTTTATTCTCAGCCCTTTCCGCCAATGATAATTGTAGTTAATGCTCCAACTCTTTAAAGGGAAATTTTAGTTTACGGAAGACAAGAAACCTAGGAGCCCCTACTTTCCAAATTTAGCTCTCTCAAATATTTGCTTTGGGGATGATACATTAGAGTTTATATTTTGTTTTGCTTGATTACTATAACCAGAGCTTTCTAATGACCTCATCAAAAAAGACAGCCTCTCTAGAGTGGCCTGTAACTCTCTGGATGACAGGAAAGGCTGTTCTATAATATCTTATAAATAGCTGGGAATGGATTCCACAGACTTTGTTTTTTAATGAAAGGTTACAAGCTACCACACAGAGATATGAAAGTTAAGTATTTCCAGGGGATGTTTCAGGGGCCCTAGTGTTAATAGCTTCTCCATTTTGCTGAGCTTATTTTAGCCTGCCCTTTCTCATTGATCTACAGCAACAGAAGAGCAGCTAACTTCTCATGGTGAGAGCACTAAATTGTCTGAAATGTTCTTCTCTTTTTCCATCCTTTGCCTCATCTTGGCCTAGGAAGGAGACGCAGCAGCAACCACAGCCCCCAGCTCCTCCCTGTTCAAGACCCATTTCCCTGAACTGTGCAGATTCTTCCTAAAAAGGAGGTCACTGTTACACAATGTTTCATTATAAGACCACTGCTGAGCAGAGAGTCAGTGGGGCTCAATTAAGCGTTCTTGGGGTATGTATGGCTGTCTGTTGTGGGTTCGTATGAGATAACATACTTCATTTTCTTGGGGTCCACCTAGCAATATTCACTTTTCCCATTCACCACTTGAAAATATCTATGACCTTTTCCATTCCTCTATTTTGTGTGGATTATGATTACAAAATTTGTTTCCTTTGAAGTGTCTGTGTTAGGATCAGAGAATTGGGTTAGGAAGAAACGGTTAAAAAAAAAAAAGTGAAAGGAAAGGACAGAAGAGACTCCCATGAGTTGTTGGGAAGTTAAAGTAAGGGCCCACAAGACATCAAGTCCCTGTTGTCTACTAAGTATCTCTAATAATAAGGTAGGGAGACAATGATGTTGAACAGTTGTGTTCTGTTCAGCATCACCTCCTTGTTTGACATTAAGCTTGATGTTTACCAAGGCCACAGCAGAACTGGTTCTCCCCACACTCCTCAAGCTGGGATGGTTGCAGGGAAGCCAGCACATGAATGACGTGATGGCTGTAGTATTTTGTTGCAACAAAAGAGCTGATGAAGAACACACACCCTGGCTATTGAGTGAGCTGGCTTCCCTGATGCTGCCCCTCTGCTTTGTTTTCTAAATTTCATACTCTACAGTGAAGAATAGGTACTCAAATATAATAAATTCAAACTGGAACTCAAAGCTAACTATTTGCTACTTCCTCTAACAGATTTCCATCTAAGTCATCTGAAGTGCATAGCATCCAGCATGTGATATTCTGTTTGTAGACAGGAAGGACTTGCATACAGCTGTGCACATTATGTAGCAGACAGATGTGGGATCAGGGCTGCAGTTGATACAGTTCATGTGAAGAAAAAAAACAAAACAGTTATTAATGCTAATTCTCTTTCTTACCAGGCTCACTATTTGACCCAGACCCTCCACTTGGTTTATCTGTGAAACTTAGTAGGTTCAGTTTCTTCTTAGTGTTCTACTGTTTCAGAAAGGAGTTAATTGTGTTAAAGCTTTTGGCTGAAATCTTGGATTCCAAACTTTAAAAAACTGAATGCTCTCACTTTCCCTCCTGCTTCCATAACTACCTTCTCCAGGGACTGGCGAGTTTAAGCTGAAATTGGATGGTTACAAGTGTTAACACCTGCTACAAGTTCATTCGTTTCTGCTGGTTTCTTAGCTGTGTCGGATGTTTCAACAGTTTACTCAGTAAAAGATGGAGAGGAGAGCAGTGGCCTTGTCATAGTGTGCCATTTTTATCCTCAGTGGCTTTTCTCATTTGCTGCCCTCACCGCCCTACTGCTTCTCCATTGTGACAGAGCCCTGTGCCCTTTGTATCCTCATTACCCACGGGTGCAGCAGTAGGACCAGTGAAGGGGGCCAATTGCTCACTTTTCTGAGGGAGCCAGAGGCATAAGGGGTAATTTTAATTTCTCTCTAGATTTTTTTTTCATAGCATATATGTAAGCTGGAGTTAGTGATGAACATGGCCTATTCTCCTAGTCAAGAAGATAAAATTTAAGGAGGTTTCAAACTAATGTGGGAAACAAGAAGCACATGAAAATATCTTATGAGCTACTCTCCAGAGTAAAAAAAAAAAAAAAAAAAAAAATTGGAATGGATCTTATCTGGGAATCTGTAGTTAGGAAAGATGGGAGGAGGAATTGGGGAGAACAGCAGGAAGTAAGAGGTTCTGGTGCCAGACTGAGCCCACCGCTCCCGTTCCTTCATTGTGAACTACTCAAGGCAGGAAAGTTCCCAGTTCAGAATGGCTTGCCCACCCACAGCTGCTCCCCTGAAGTAGAGGTCAGTCCCAAGTCAGCACAGCAGAGACAGAGCACCTGAGAAGGTGGCATCCAGTCCCCAATCTGATCGCCTCCAACTATGCAACCAGCATCCATTTATAAAGCTCTCCTGTTTGCGGAGATAGAGATTTTGAAGTAACCTACCCCTTCCGTGGGCTCTGAGATGCTTCTCCCTTCATTCATCTCTTTCCTTTTCATTTTACCATTTGAGTCAACCTGTTATCTATGTCCTTCTATTTTTCTGTTATGCCCTGCTGTCCTATTTGGTAATCTGCCTTAACTTGCTGTTTATAAAGTCACTTCTTACTCCAAGTCTGTTGATATGTCCATGGCCTTGCCCAGCTAGTTCATTCTTCTGTTTCAGTTCTATCAAAGTCTTTCCTCGTCCCCAGAAGGTTTGATTCCATCTCTTTTCTGAATATCAAGGCAATGAACAACTAACAGTGATCCTAACTACACCACTTCATGCTGTTTGGTAAGATCTGAAATGAAGACATTTCTATTTCACATTTGCACTTGAAGTATAGCATCTCTGAGCTCTCTCTAAAAGTCCCATTGACCCCAAACCCTGTTACAGAAGTTAGAGGTCTTAAGAAGTTCTTTCTTTCTTCTTCATTTTGATGGGATGGAATATGAGGCCAGGAAAGTTGAAATACTTTGCTCAACTTACTTCTTTTTCTTTAAAACATTTTAAAAACGTAAAATTTGCCTCATGGCTTGTTAAAATACAAATCGCTAAACTCTCTGACGGGGAAAGCGAATGACTGGAGGGGGAAAGCAGGGCTTTCTTCCTTTAAGTACTCTGCCAAATTGCCTCTAGATTGACCTCACCTGGAGGCTGAAGCTCTGAATGGCAAATCCGTCCATGATAGTGTCCAGCTGAGAAGCAGGAATCTCACTCGTACCTACTATAAATCTAGGAGTACTGCATCATGGAGACAAGTAGGGCATGGTATATTGATGACTAGT
Source organism: Marmota flaviventris (assembly GCF_047511675.1). NCBI lineage: Eukaryota > Metazoa > Chordata > Mammalia > Rodentia > Sciuridae > Marmota > Marmota flaviventris. Next base: position 85,201,598 of record NC_092499.1, on the reverse strand, counting down.
CAAAATGCAGCTGCAGATGGAGGTACATCAAGGGCTTGTGGGCTGGCAGGGCTTTCCCATTACCAGTCACTGTTTAACATCACAGGATAGATGATCATATCCTCGCAGAGACCCTATTAGGGTGGCCAAGGAAACACTGTGGGTAATTAACATCTCATCTTCGGATTCTGAGTCTGATTTAGTTCCATTGGAAAGGCCTAGAGGAGGCACGCAGTTCTTCCTTCAAGTGTCCAGGTGTAGGTGGGGTTTGAGAATTTGAGAAGCAGATTGAGATCAACCCCAAAGCAGAGTGAGAACAGTGGAGGCACAGTGTGGCACAGGAGGACAGGAGATACCTGATGCTGCTATGACTGCCTTTAAGCCACTGCTGTTGTCTTTTCCATACACAGATAAAAATTTACCCAAATTATTAAAGAGCTGAGAGAAAATTCCCATCACAATCACATGGATGTTCTGTCAACAGCAGTAACAGTAGCAGTTACAGAATAACTACAGATAATTACAATCATTTAATTCAAAGTACCAAGTCACTTCATGCAGAACATGACTCATTTATCATTATTGACCTTAGAAGAAGCAAATTTACCCAAATCAATAAAGGTTCCAAATATCCATTAGAGCAGACAGAGATTGGTTACAAGTGTTAGGAGCTTCTATATACCTGGATTAATAGGAGGAAGTAGATCTGGATGCTTTTGATTAATGAAGAGATTTTTTTTCCTTTTGAGACAGTTATTTGAAACAGAATTGACCTTAATTTCTCCTTTAATTCATGTTATGGAAAGTCAGTTGTTTTTGTTAAGAAGTTTCATTCCCATTAGTTGCTGAAACATAGTGTAATTACAAAGAGAGGTAATCTATAAACAGGTAGAGTTCACCTTTGCTTTTAATGGACTCTTTGGGTGCTCCTGAATATTCATGTGGCAGAGATCAGTCTGGTGGGAAGGAACTAGACATCACTGGGTTTGTCTTTTAAATAACTGCAATGAGCTTCTTCATATTCAGACAAAATTCACCCAAATTATGAGGGAGGAGAGGAAAACAATCCCATCACAATTAAGTGGATGTTCTATAAACAACAGTAGCAGCAGCAGTTTTGGAACAAGTACAGTTACAATCTCCCTGTAAGAGAAATAAGGTTTAGGTTGCTTTTGAGAATTCGGTTTTCAAAAATAAAATTGAATATTGAGGGAAATTGAAATAATAAGAAATCAGTTCAGACACTTAAACATCAAATAGGATAAATTGATCTCCATGTGTTTCACACCCACTAACTCACTTAGTCCTAATGCTGGGGACTAGAATGTGAGAAAGGTGAGAACTAGAGGGAAAATCCTCCTTCCTGCACAAGCTACAAGCAGAGTATGCCCCACCCAGCACCCCCACCCAAGGTCCTAGGATAGAGAATTCAGACTTGCAAGTGTCAAAAATGTGATAGATGGTGAATGCATTACCATGAAGTTAACTATTGTGAGAAAACGAGTTGTAATTCTATTTGTTCTAAAATTGTCAAAATTGCAAGGTCTCCTTCATGACATAAATTAAAATGATGAAAACCTATGAATGTCATCCCATAGGAAGACCTATCACTATAATGTCAGATTGTTCTCCTACTCTACTCACCAAACAATCAATCATATCTCTGGATTTTTCTCTCCTATTGGCTGGTAGGGTAACTGAGACTGGGGCCACGGAGTCAAGGTCACCCTGATGCCAAGTGCATGTACATGGCCCCAACAGTCATCATCTTTCCACCATACTGTACTACCTCCAGGATTGTTTGGGTGATCCTTATCAGGCTAAACTCCCCACAAAGAGATCATCTAGAAGAACTAAATCAACAAGAATAAGTGATCTTTCTCCCTCCAGTGGGGGTTTCGTAGGATCAGGTGCAGCCTACCCCACCCTTTACATTGATTTGTTCTTGTAAAGAAGCCAAATTCCACAGCCCTCTCACTGAATATGGAGCTTAAAGTCCTTGAAAAACTGAGAAAATTCTCCCCAGCTAAAAATCGAGCACCGCAGGAAATCCAGGTACTGGCAGGGAAGGAATCAGCTGGAACCACTAAAGAAGCAATTGCTTCCTTAACACCATCTGGGGAAGAAAAGCTAGGGAGTGGAGGTTGACAACATGGAAGGAAAGCTCTAAAGGAAGAGGGGAAAATGCACAAGAAGCATAAGTCCCTGGGACTGAAAATTTGTTCCATTTGTGTTTCTCTGCAGGAAGAAATAAAGAAATGCTGACAAGGCATGCCAGTCTGAATCCCCTGAGCAGTTGGCCTGTTTGACTTTGTGTGATGGTGGGCCAACCTGTGTGCCTGCCGGCTCACACCACTGTAGCTCTTCAAACACATTCTATAGATCCCGCTAATAAATTCCGTTTGGCTGCAACCCTTTCCCAGTTCCAGGCAGTCGCCTCTGAAGTGTAAGTGCAGCCTGTCTTGAAGCCAGGCTACTGCCACTTACTGGTGATCTGTACCTCTTTGGAAAACTAATCTACACTGCATTTAAAGGCAGGAAGCGGAGTTTGAATGAAAATGCAGTACCATGGCTAGAGGACACAGCTCTCACACCTTCTGCAGCTCCAGAATAAGTGCTATGTTTTAAAAATATATATGTATGTGTTGGCAACATTGAAAAGGGGGCTAAAAAAACATCCCCCACAGAAGTGAGAGCAGCAGCAAAAGAACCGTTAGCGCCCTGCTGACGGGAACAATAGAGCATATGGACATCACACTGCGCTTGCCAAGCAGACTAGGGCAGGATGATCAAAATGGAGTCAATCTGCCTCTCTAATAGCAGAAGAATCGCCTGTGTGAACACTGTCTCCAAGTGTGCAAGAAGGCTCTCTAATTGCCTGAGGATGGAGGGAGAGTCAGTTCAAATTTTAGCCAGGCATGCTACTTCACTGGGTGTCTATATCTCAGAGCACATCCCCTGGTGAGTCTTAGGTGGCCAGCATCAGTGGATCCAACACCTGAAACTGCACTAAATCAGGACATCACCCATCATTGACTCTCACCTTCTTGACTGTCACAGGGGCGGGGCTAATTCAACTGCTGCATGGAGTGAGGCCTACAAAGCTCAGCTCAGGCTGATGGCTTTCGCTGTCCAATAGTAACTTCCTGATTCCCCACCTAATTTTCTTCCATAACCAATCCTGTGCCCCTTCTCATTATGGCTTTCCTTAGAGAAAAGAGCAGAAAGGATGCTAAAATCCAGATTGTACAAATCCAGTCACCCTAAAGTTACCTTATGTCTATGTTTATTTGAAAATTGCTTTTGATAATAACGATTTTGGTATAGAGCTGCATTGTTTAGGTCATCAGAAGCAGGACTCTGATATGGCTAAGATTGTGGGTTTAGTGATCAAATAAGCTTGACATTTCTTAATAGTTCTACAAGTATCAGAATCAGATGGTAGGACAGACCAAGCAGAGCAGAGATGTTCTGGACAGGCTGCCCAGGGTAGGGCAAGGACACTGCACAAAAGCACAAAGGCATGGAAATGAGCCTAATGTGCTGTAAATCATCCTATTTCAAGGAGAAAAGAAAGAGGGGCCACAAGGACTGTAACCAGAAGGTGATTCCTGAGAACAGGATTCAGTCTGCCTTTCCAATTGGCTCAGGACAAAAGGTAATTAAAGTGCCAGGGAATGGATGAAGAACACCCATGTTCATTTACTCAACAGAAGTTGAAGACCAGCTATATGCAAGAAACTGGGGTAATATCTGAAAAGTCTATAGGTGGATTTTTTTTTTTTTGGTAACAGGGATTGAACTCGGGGGTGCTTGACCACCGAGCCACATCCCAAGCCCCATTTTATATTTTATTTAGAGACAGAGTCTCACTGATTTGCTTAATGTCTTGTTTTTGCTGAGGCTGGCTTTGAGCTCATTATACTCCTGTCTCAGCCTCCTGATGTAGGTGGATTTTTAAACATTCATTTGGGACTAGCCTTTCAGAGGCAGGAAATCCTGCTACTGGGGATCTAGGGGATCATGAGACCAATTTAACCTGGGAAAACTAGGAATAAAAGGCAGGAATCTGATTATAATAAATATGGAGTACCATAAGTGCAGCAATCTTTTCTTTCTTATACCCCAGTGTATCCTAGTGCTCAGATTAAGATTGGCAAATAAGAGTGTTCAATAAGTGTCTATTGAAAGAGGAAAGAATTAAGATATATCAGAACTGAGATATAGATAAAAGAATTTTGATGTAATGTAAAAATTCAGATACTTAATCTGCAAATTGATTACATGGGTGTGTTCATTCAGTGAAAATTCCTTGAGCTGTATACTTGTGATTTCTGTATCGCTACATACATATATTTTTTATCAAAATAAAAATTAATTTGGAAAGCCATTCAATGAGAAGCTGAGATATCAATTAAACCAAGATAAAGCCAATTTACCTAGAAGGATCCTTAGTCCATATAGGTTTGTCCAAAAGTTAAAATTTGAAAAAATTGCTATCAGAATTATCAATGATCTGAAGACTGAAATACTCAGGTTTCTGGGATGCAGGAAGGGAAACCAGTCAGTTTACTACTATGAAAGTTTACAATGCTCAAGATCAACACTTTTTTTTTTAATTGCATCTTTACTGAAAGGGGAAAGGGACTGAAAGGAGAAAGCTGATGGCTTGATGGAGCCCATGAACCACCTTGAAAATGTTTTCCATTGCTGTGGATTAATTAGTAAATTATCTACCTGAAAGCTATGTTAAATCAGCACCCTAATGTTCTCTGTTTTTCCCCATACAAACTGATAGATCTAGCTGGGTGTGGTAGTGCACTCCTGTAATCCCAGTGACTAGGGAGGCTGAAGCAGGAGGATTGTGAGTTCAAAGCCAGCTTCAGCAAAAGTGAGGTGCTGAGCAACTTGGTGAGACCCTGTCTCTAAATAAAATACAAAAATAGGGCTGAGGATGTGGTTTAGTGGTCAAGTGCCCCTGAATTCAATCCCCAATCCCCATTAAAAAAAAACAAAACACCTGATAGATCCAAAAAGCACACACTCTAAATAGACCCATTGGGCCTTTTATTCTGATCCATGACTAAACTATTATCACTAACATAACTCTCAAAGGTATATTTAAAGCATAGATCCCTCCCCTGAGCTTCAGACTCATGTATCTAACTGCCTGTTCAACATCTCAACTTTTATGTCACCGGGCACTTGAAATTGTCACAAATATATCCAAATCTTTTAATCCTCACTTCCTCCCCTCCAGTTTAAACTACCATCGTGTTTCACCCAGACATCTATGAAAACATGCTTCCTGATCATCATCCTTCTAACCCTCAGCTTCCTATCATCTGTTTTGCAGACAAATGCTAGATGATTTTTAAAACATTAATGAATGACTTTTTTTTCCACTTGAAATGTTGCAATGTCTTCTCGTTGTACTTCCATTAAAAGCCAAAGTCCTTCCTGTGACATTCCAATCCTGATCCTGGATTATTGCTTCTACCCTTTAATTTCACCTCTCAGAGATACAGTCACAGTGATCTCCTGTTAGTTCTTTGAGTCTGTAAAATCATTTGCTGTCTCAGTCCCATTGTTCTTCTACTCATTCAATGGTTTAGTTTTCCTCCATTCTTGGATCACAACTAGAATGTCACCCATCACAACCTTCTGTGATAATCTTTCTTAAGCAGAGTTCTCTGCACCCCTCTGACCCGATTCATTTTTTTTTAGTACTCATTATAATTTATTTACTTCAAATTGGTTTGTTTTATTGTATATTACCTATTTCCCACACACTACTAAAAACTCCATGAAAGCAGAGCCATGTCTTTTCCTTACACTATCGACTCGGTACCCAGAAAATGCCTGGCAATAACAGGAGCAGAGTAAATTCTAGTTGAATGAGCAAATCTGCCATGTGGGAAAAAAGAAGAGAATGTATGAAAGAAAAGAAATAAGGGGGAAAGGAATGAAAGGAGATGGCAAATGGGCATTGGTATGAGCTTTGATGCTGATGAGGTTAAGGAAGAACTGAAATGTTGGCATATTATGTGCCAGGTGTGAAAAGAGGGGAGAACCTCAAACAACATAATTTCCTGTCAGACATAATTTTAACATACCAAAAAAGCATGTTCTCTCAACTAAAAGCCATTCAAATGCAAAAACTGGCTTCAAGAAAATTAATGTCATCATAGTAGATGGGACAATGCTAACCATCATAACAAATAAGTCTCCCAAGTTCAATGGTTTAACCCAGTAAAAGCTTATTTCTTCCTTGAATTAGACTTGAAGTCTAATATGGGGATTTACAGTTGGTTAGATCTTGAAGAGGTGAATGAAAGACTCTGCCGTCTTCAATTTGTGGCTCCCAATGTCACCTATGGGGTTGACTCCATTCCAGCTAACTGGCAGGGGTTGAAAAACAGGAAGAATAAGGAGTGGGGCATTTTCATTGTTGAGCCCCAGAAGTGGGGCATTCCATTTCTCATCACATTCCTTTGGCTGGAATACAGTTTCACAGCCTCACCTGACTGCAAAGGTGGTTGGGACATGAGGTTTATATTTTCTGTTTAGTAAGTAGAGGGAATGGGTGGGTAATCAGCTGGCGGTCTGTGTCAAAATATTCTTGTCTTGAAAAACGCCTTTCAAATATTTTATTCAAGTTATCAGCTATGTAAAAAAGAAAAGGTGTTTACAGCATGTGACTGGCAACTTTAAAAATAGAATGAGCTCATTTAACACACACTTTGTGATAAAAATTCCTTTAGGTGTTCTGGGGCACCTTCCTTGAAGTCCTAGTCAATCTTACTCATTCAAAAGTGAGCTGCAGGAGGCAGGGAAACGTGCTCTCTGCAAGAGTCCCTAAAGTGTTAATGTGCAAGGTCTGTGTGCAGAAGGCAAGCTGCCATAGATCTCACTGACTTTGGCAGCAACTCAAGGGTTATATTTTTCTCAGGGATGAAATATTCTTGGATAATTGTTCCAACATGTGAGACTCAGATTTTTTTCTTTTCTTTTTAAGATCTCAGGAAATAAAGACAGACAAAAATACCTACTAAGTTATCTAGTCCACCTCTTGGGAATCCAAGTAGATTTATATAGTTCCAGATATTTCACAGGATAATCCAGCTGTATGTGGAACAGCTAGCCACAGACCTCCCTGTCAGCCTGCCTTTACGGTGCATAACACAAAACCCCACACACGTGCACAATCATCATCCTCTCAAACACAGGCAGAACTGGCTTTATGGATGTGTGCAGAGTGAACAGATGCCTCTGAATGATGGTATGAGAGATGCTGGAAAAAGACTTCACGTCCAAAAATATTTCCCTACCTACTGTGGAATACTTTCCTAAAATTTTGCTATGATTGAATACATAATGTGAACCTCTCACCTTTGTGTGAATTAGGTCGCCAGATCCTTCTCCTCCAGTTCAACTTGTTAAGATTAAGACATTAATATCTTAAAGATAAAATAAGATAGAAAAAGGTAATTGTGGAATATATTACCCTGTCCAGGATGAGGAAGCCAGAGAGGCAGCTCTGGGCACCTGCAAATGGGAACTAAGTGTGCAAAAAAAGACATTTATGTCATTAGTAAGTAATGTAGATATTTAATCTTTTTCACTTATATTAAATTCAATTACAGCAATTCAGTTCTGCAAGATCAGTGATAAACTATATTTTTTTCTTTTGAATAAATTCCTATAATCAAATCATGTAATCTATTTCACCAAAATTTTTGAGTTGAGGGTTATGACTCCCTCTTGAGAGCCTCTTCTAATCTCCCCATTTCACAGACTAGAAATTGAGACCTAGAGGCATGAAGTTCTCACAGTGGCAAAGCTAGAACTATAACTCAAAAGTCTTCAGACTTCTCATTCATTCTTCTTTATATTATATGTTGATATTTAGTATTTAGTAAGTTTTTTCTCAGTGCTGGCAATTTGGATTACACAAAGAACAAATATAATAAGTGCCTGCATCCAAATATATTCATATTTGGGAGAGAGTATAATTAAACCTACACATATAAAATTCTTGGGAAAAAAGTATTGATATAAATAGGAAATACCTTTTTCCCTTTCTGAATGTTTTCTTCCTATGAAGAAAAATGGTAACTCGGGCTTCCCTCTACCATTGGAAGGTAGAATTTATTTGGAAAGAATAACCAGGCATGCATAATTCTGCTCTGTTCTGCTTGTGAGTATTCCTGACTAAAGAAAGCTCAAGTTCTCTTCTGCATCTTCACACTCTAAGTCTTACTAGATAAAGTGGATAAATCCATCCAACTTAGAGCTTCAGTTACAAGGCCCAATGAATCTCATACTAAGCTAGGTCCTCTCATGTAATCTCTCCTCTTTGTTTTATTCAAGTTGTTTAATTCTAGATTTGACAAGAAAAGTGCTATTTATTAGTGGCCCCCTTGGACAATAATTGCCAAATAGTTTGGGATTTGAAATAAGGGTGAGTTATTGTAGAAAATGGACCTCATGATGTCACCCATAAGAGCATAAAAGATGAGAGCAGGCATGGTGGCCTATGCCTGCATTGTAATCCCAGTGGCTTAGGGACCAAGGCAGGAGGATCTCATGTTAGAGGCCCATCTCAGCAACTTAGCA